>NC_058414.1:21930429-22241929 GCF_002201575.2 Neomonachus schauinslandi | reverse complement strand
AGAAAGTGCCTCCCAAAATTTTAAAGAAAGAAAAACTTATATATGTACAAAAATAAGGGTTGATATGATGAAGGGATGGAATATGACTGTAAAGATGGAAATTATAAAAAATTTTATAAAAGGAATTGATAAGAAGTTGTTTGAAAAAAGAAAGAAGAGGATTAAAAAAAAAAAGAAAACAAAAAGGGAGAAATGTGATCAGGCAGGGGAGTAGAAAAAAACCATACACTAGAGATTTAGGGTATATTTTGATCTGTTAGAAGAAACCATCTCAAAATTTTAGAGAACAACTTATATATATATATGCCAAAAATACAGGTAACTACTATGAAGGGATAGAATATGACTCTAAAAATGAAAAATAAAAAATTTTTTTTAAAAAAGGGATTTATAAGATGTTGGTTGAAAAAGGGTAAAAGAAAAATTCAAAAAAAAAAAAAGCAGTTAAAAAAAATTAACTTTGAAAAACTAAAGAATCATGATAAAAAAAGCCATGGATTCTATGTGCAGTATTTCCCTAGCGCTGGAGTTCTGCTGTTTTCATTGATGAGTAAACTTGGTCTTGGCTGGCTGTTCTCACTGATTATCTGGGGGAGGGGCCTGTTGCCGTGGTTTTCAAAAGTCTTTGCTGGAGGCGGAATTGCCCCGCCCTTGCCCGGTCTGGGCTAAGTCATCCACTCAGGTTTGCTCTCGGGAGCTTTTGTTCCCTGCAAGCTTTCCCTACAGCTTTGGAGGCAGAGAGTGAAAATGGCGGCCTCCCAATCTCCACCCCAGAGGAGCTGAGAACTTGGGGCCCTGCTCCTCAGTGAGCCCCCAGAGAAAAGCAGTCAGTCACTCCCGTCTCCCCGGTCTCCAGCCGCACTCCGCGCTCACCCGGCCTGTGACCGTGTGTTTCTATCTCTGGCACCCGACCCCATGCGGAGTCTCCAAACGCAGCAGATCTCTGCGGTGCGCTCCGGTGCCGCTCCTCCCAGGGGAAGAAGGGGAGTCTCCCTGGATCTGCCGCTTGTTGGGTCCCTGCTGGAGGAGCAGTGGCCCAACTGTGCCGCGGATCACGGTTTATGGCAGCCCCAAGCTGAGAGCCCGCGCCTCGGCTCTGTCTTTGCAGCTGGCTTCCCCGCTCCGATACCTGGGAGCTCTGCTGCACTCAGGCACCCCCAGTCTTTCTGTGACCCCAGGGTCCTGAGACCACACTGTCCCGCGAGGGTTCCACCCCCGCTTAGCCACCGGAGTGATCTCCCTCAGCAGAGCCGACTTCTTAAAGTTCCGATTTTGTGCTCCGCTGCTCTGTCACTTGCCAGAAGCGGCGGACGGAGGCCCCCTCCCCCGCCGTCTATCCTCCCGAATATCGCCTTGGATTCACTTCTCCGCACGTCCTACCTTCCAGAAAGTGGTCGCTTTTCTGTTCAGAGAGTTGTTGCTCTTCTTTTCTTCGATCTCCTGTTGAGTTTGTAGGTGTTCAGAATGGTTTGATCCCTATCCAGCTGAATTCCTGAGAGGAGACGAAATCCAGATCTCCTACTCCTCCGCCATCTTGCTCCCTCAAATTTAAATATAGACCAATCCATATAATTCTGTGATTGAATAATTTAATTGTTATTTGATTTATGTTCTTAAATTAACTGTGAATTTAGGTCTCTGAAAGACGTTTTTAAGTAAGTATTGATTTATATTTTGTGTTTCTCAGTTTAAAAAAGGAATAAGCTTTTGTTGGCTTTTATGCCTTCACAATTTCTAAAAATGTTCACTACTGTCCACATAATGTTGGAACAATTTCTTTAAGAGCTAAATGTGGGTATCTGTCAATCATACTGTGAGACACAGTGTTATGCATCCCTCAGTGGTTAGATCTGCTCATCAATGCAGAAAGTAAACAGAAAGGTGAAGCAGTGATCTGAATATTACAGACAAGTTCTTTCAGAAATAGGAGAAACAGATCCATATCATCAACCCAAAGCCAAGCAGTGAACATTAACTATGGCTTGTAGTTTAGGGAGGGGGGTGGAGGAGGCTTAATTTTAGTTGCTGAGGTGACATGATCTGATTTCCCTCTTGGTACATGTAATTTTAAGGTTTCCTAAATACTATGCATTACAAAACAGTGCTTTCCAAAGCAGATGACTATTTGAAAAGCATTTTTTTTTTTTACTAATTAGGATGAAATATGAGCACTTATGATATAATCCAATGTATGATTGTGGCCTAACTACCAAGCATCTCAAAGTGCCTGGTAAAATACATGTTCAGTGAGATCACTCACACAGCTATAGTTAAGGGCCTATCCATGTTACTATTAAAAACTCATGTCTTCAAGAAATTATATTTCCAAGAGATCAAGATTTTATGTGCTCTTTGTAGAAGCAACTTGAATTTAAAATGTTGCCTTAGACAAAAAGGGACAAATACTAGTTGATGCTTTGATACCAAAACTGTGTAAGGAACCCAAATAGATTTAGAACCATTATTTCCAAGGCACCACTTCAAATCAGCAATACAAAATCAGTAGGAAATTTTATTGACTGTATTTATTCTTGAACTTCCTACAGTAAGTAATAAATCATGGAGATTATATTATCATCACTTTTTTGACCCATAAAATTAAACTTGACAATTTCATATTGGTATCCCAATATTTGCTTTCATTTAAAAAAAAAAAAGTCTTATCTCTCTTCTTCCACATTATCTTTTCCACTTATTTTAACTTATATCTTTTCTCTTTGCCTCCTACTTGTTTGCTTAACCCAAATCTTTTCTTTGAGGTTGTTTTATTCACTTTTCCAGTGCTTTGAGGCTACCAACAATGTGGCCTTTTCCCTTTGATTCTGGTACTCAGTTATTATATATCGTAAGTCATTTTACTCCTTTTAATGTGGATTATCTACCTGCAAACAAAGCAGGTCGATCCATTTGTCCATATGACAAATATTTGGTGTATATCCACTCTGCTTGTAGAATTGAACTATGCCCCGTGAAAAAATGTAAATAAACGCAACCCGTTCTTCAAAAAGCAATATAATTGGGGTGCCTGGGTGACTCACTCATTAAGCGGCTGCCTTCCACTGGGGTCGAGATCTCAGGGTCCTGGGATCGAGCCCCACATCGGGCTCCCTGCTCGGCGGGAAGCCTGCTTCTCCCTCTCCCACTCCCCCTGCTTGTGTTCCCTCTCTAGCTGTCTCTCTCTCTGTCAAATAAATAAATAAAATCTTTAGAAAAAAAAAAGGCAGTGTAACTGACAAGATAATATAGTCAGCTCTCCAAAACAATGAGGAAGGTTTAATAATGGTGTGAGGAATCATCCATCACACAAGAGGAAAATGAAGGACATCTGGCCATGAGCAAGAATGTTCAAAGAAGGCTTGTTTTGAAAGATATGGAATTTGAGCAGAATTTTATTTTATTTTATATATTTTTTACAAGATTTTACTTTTAAGTAATCTCTATACCTGACATTGGGCTCAAACTGATCTCAACCCCAAGATCAAGAGTCACCTACTCTACTGACTGAACCAGCCAGGTGCCCCAAGAATTTTAAAGATGATTTGGATTTACAGTCATCCTTAAATGTTCAGCTTCTGCTGAATTATTTCATTGGGTGACCTTCTCTTTCCGGTCTACTCCTTCTCCCTGGGTGTTGCTCCCTTTGTCATGTATATGTTGATGACTCAATTTTTCCTTTCAACCCTGATTAATTCTGCCTGATATTATTAACATGCAGAAATGCTATATCCATTTCTCTTTACTCCATTAGATTTTGTTCCTATTATGTTATTGTTGCTTAGGTAATTTTCAATAGCTCAGTACTCCACTCCTAGTCCAACCAGCTTTGTATTTGCTATGCTATCTTTTCTTTCAAGTCCTTCTTTAAAAGATATAAAACTTGTCCTTTCTGTTACTAAACTTATTCTTACATGTGTTCTTTCAATCTCTAGTCCATATTTTCGTGTATGAAATCCTTTATGCAAGAAAATATTACTTACATTTTTTGAAATGTATTCTTTTAAAATTACCTCTTTCCAAATGGATATCTCCTTTCACTCTTTGCAGTACTGTACCATCCAGCTATTCTTTCATTACTTGCTTTTCATATTCAACATAAATCCAGGGTTTGTGTCTTTATATTCAAGATTCTACATGAGTTCTGTCTCACTCCATTTGGTTTCTTTTTCTTGGGGACACTACCAGCTGTTGTTACTGTTTTCTCTATTCCATTCTGATTACTAGTGCTTTATATTCTAAAAATTCAGATTTAAGCATTCTTGGATCTCCTTAAGACTACAGTTCAAAAAGGTCCAAGTACCAACTTGGTATATTGACAGCACATGGATTTGTCCCCCAAATATTGAGGGAGCACCTGATAAAATTATGACCCAAGGAAGGGATAGATGAACATATAATTTGAAGTACCATGAGCATTTTGGACTTCACAGTATATTTTATTTTACAACAACAATAAATGCAGCTTACAAAAGTTTAAGTGAGTTTTAAATAAGAACATCAAGTTTTCTCCCTTGAATTGAGCTCCCTATGTCTGTGTGTACACAGTTAAGTTTAATAAATCTTACATACACTGTATTTTCTGAAAAAATCTGTTACATGAAAAAACACTTGTTTTTTCCCCTTTAAATGGAGAAATTACCATTAGCTTCTATGGATGGAAGCTTGTATGTCTCCAGTATTATCTGTTTGGGTTGACATTTCCTCATTTTATTTGTCTACTTGCCATTCAGATTCCACCAAGAATATTATTTTGTACAAAACTCATGGAAATGGAAACCTGGTTGAGGCTTACTCAGAACTTATACATTTCACTCTGAATTTTGAATGTATGTTGCCTCTTACTTTGTCTAACAATTGGGGCTTGGCAATCTTCAATAACTGTTTTTATTTAATTTCATTAGAATCCTAGTGCCTGAAGCTATGTCATATTAGCTCTTTTTCCAGCATAATTTTTAAATCATCCTTTGAGTCTGCAGCTCAACTTTGTAAATTTTCTTAAGAGTGTAGCTGAATTATAATCCCATTTCCCAAACAGATGTACAACGTACAGATTTTTTTTATCATCTTCACACAACTCATAACTAACAATTCACCATATGCCTGATACCATAAAAGCAATGGGTGCCTTTACAAAACTTATCAGGAGAAAACCCAATTTGCAGGTAAATAAATAGATACATGTGATAGTTTAATCTTTTCCTCAAATAGGATAGCATTCCTGTTGGTTTATTCTCACAGTAATTCCAGTGTATGGAATAGTATGTAAGAAAACCTTTGTACACTGTAAAGCACTAAAGCCCACAAGCTGATGTTGCTATCATAGTACTATGTGGTACCATCATCATCTGAGCCCCTCTCATCACCAGGGAATAGTCTCCAGCATATACTAGATGGTGATGGAAAACCAACGCACGGAGTTTGAGCAGGTTGCAGCTCTTTCATGGCTACTTTGCCTTTCACATGTATCTGATCGAAGAGCTCATTTAACATCTGTCCTCACTCCTTTCTTCCCTCTCTTCTCTCCTCTTACTTCTGGGCTCTCCCATTTAATGGCTTCTGACTTAGAGCCTTCTACTTGTGAGTTTGTTGGGAGTGAAGAAGGTTGAAGAGGTACTGTGTTTAGATCCCCCAAAAGGAAACCATTGCATCCATAAATGATTGCATAAGAAATACAGTGTGTGTATCTGTGTGTCCGTGTCTGTGTGTATTGTATATCATTGGGCACAGCAAAAAATACGGCATAATAAATACATCCGGGTTAATTAGGGAGGACTTCTTTTGCAAAATGGAATTTTGTGCTAAGTTTTTATTTTTTTAAAAGATTTTATTTGGGGCGCCTGGGTGGCTCAGTTGGTTAAGCGACTGCCTTCGGCTCAGGTCATGATCCCAGGGTCCTGGGATCGAGTCCCACATCGGGCTCCCTGCTCAGCAGGGAGTCTGCTTCTCCCTCTGACCCTCCCCCCTCTCATGCTCTCTCTCTATCTCATTCTCTCTCAAATAAATAAATAAAATCTTTAAAAAAAAAATTGTTAAAAAAAAAGATTTTATTTGTTTCTTTGAGAGAGCAAGAGAGAGCGAGCAGGTGGAGGGACAGAGGGAGAAGCAGACTCCACGCTGAGCAGGGAACCCCAAACAGGGTTCAATCTCAGGAGACCTGGAATAATGACCTGAGGCAAAGTCAGATGCTTAACCAACTAAACCACCCAGACGCCCCTTAAGATTTTATTTTTAAATAATCTCTACACCCAGTGTGGGGCCTGAACCCACAACCCTGAGATCAAGAGTCACATGCTCCATCGACTGAGCCAGCCAGGCACCCCTGTGCTAAGTTTTCAAAAAGACTGAAGAAGTATGCCATGACACAGAGAGAGGAAAAACAAAACAAACGTATTATATGTGTGGATTGACTTGAGGAGGATTTTAGGTGGGAGAGAACAATTAGGTTTTCCTGACTAAAGCTGGGATTGAAAGCAAGTATAGTCATAACGTAAGTATAAAAGTAGATGAGCATAGTGAGGTAAAAGGCAGAAATGTGGGCGCCTGGGTGGCTCAGTTGGTTAAGCGACTGCCTTCGGCTCAGGTCAGGATCCCAGGGTCCTGGGATCGAGTCCCGCATCGGGCTCCCTGCTCAGCAGGGAGTCTGCTTCTCCCTCTGACCCTCCCCCCCTCTCATGCTCTCTCTCTCTCATTCTCTCTCAAATAAATAAATAAAATCTTAAAAAAAAAAGGCAGAAATGTTATAAAGTGATCTACCTCGGCTGCTTTTGTGTGTACTTTCTGTTTACAAAACGTATTTATTTTCTAAAGCATTTATGCAGATGTCAGATTTTATCCTAACCAGCACTCCATGAAATATTAAAAATTAATATTCACATTAAGACACCAAGGCCTAGAGAGGACAATGATTTGCCCAAACCAGTTGCTGGTTGACTTGCAGTTAGAATCCTTCCTTCGTGATTCTTCAGTTAGTGACCTTTACCCATATTATATTGCCACTAGGCATGGGGCGAAGCCCAGGGATAAAGAATGATCAAGAGTCCCTGGATTTATAATGCCCACTCATTCTCCTAGAGGATGCCAAGCCTTAGTACCATTGTCACTATCATAAACACAAACTGAGAACAAGAACAACAGCATTATAAGGGGCGCCTGGGTGGCTTAGTTTTTAAGCGTCTGCCTTCGGCTCAGGTCATGGTCCCAGGGTCCTGGGATCCAGCCCCACATCGGGCTCCCTGCTCAGTGGGAAGCCTGCTTCTCCCTCTCCCACTCCCCCTGCTTGTGTTCCCTCTCTAGCTGTCTCTCTCTCTCTCTGTCAAATAAATAAAATAAAATCTTTATAAAAAAAAAAACAGCATTATGTTTAGGATGATGTTACTTAGCTCTCTTGTACAACTTGGGAATTCATGTTTAGAAGAATGCTTGAGTACTCTCCCAATATTCCTTTGGATTTATAATGTCCCATTAAGTGAAATGGTATTACAGCTAACATTTACTAGTATTATCCACAGCACATGGTACCTTCCATTCTTAGAAATGCAGTATTTCCTCAAGAGTGGTAAAAGCTGTCTGAAACTTTTCAAATCCTTAGATTGTTTCAAGGCAATATACAATCCTTCAAAGAAAAGTTTTCTTTTTATTAAAAAAGGTGTTTATTGACTCCTTTACTGCCACGAGGCAGATAGATTAGTAAATATTACTGGTTGCTCCTTGGTTTCATCATCATTATTGTCTACATTAGTCTTGTCTCTTGTAAAGTTGTTGCCTTTTATTCAAAGGATATTTTAAGACTGTGTATGTTATATGTATATAAAATCATAGACAAATCTAGCAAATAAATAACTATTAATTTTTTAACTAAGTGGGAAGTAGCAGTTTTAAGATATTAATGTAGATTGAGGAACTACATTTTGCTATGAAAGTGGATTTATTATTGTTGCAAAATTGGCAATGAAATACTTGAAAGGGTGAAGAGATGATCATTTTTGAACCTAGTTATTATAATAATTTAATACTATCCAGATACCTCTGAGCCTCTGGGACTACAGAAAGGAAACACGGGATAGTCACTGAGAATATGGGTTCTCTCTGAAGCCATACTGCTTGGGTCCAGATCC
The DNA here is from genome assembly GCF_002201575.2 of Neomonachus schauinslandi. Lineage (NCBI taxonomy): Eukaryota > Metazoa > Chordata > Mammalia > Carnivora > Phocidae > Neomonachus > Neomonachus schauinslandi. The sequence continues at coordinate 22,233,818 of NC_058414.1, read as the reverse complement.
TGGTTCTGCCATTTCCTGGCTGTGTGAACCTGGGCAGTTTACTGAATCTTGGTACCTCAGTGTCCACATTTCTACAAATAGAAATAAAATTTGATCTTTCTCATCATAGTGAAAATTGAATGGATTAATAATATTTGAAGTGCTTAGAAAAATGCCTGGCACATTATAAACACCGTGTAAGTATCATAACAATTATGACGATGATGATGATGAAGCCAAATATATCATTTTATTTTTAACAGTCTTTCCTCAGGCTCCCATATGGAAGAAAATAACCTGAAATGTATATGTAATAATCATATACAAATATGATTATTTATATCATAATAAAGTTTAATCATAAATAAAGCCCATAGAGGGCGCCTGGGTGGCTCAGTTGGTTAAGCGACTACCTTCGGCTCAGGTCATGATCCTGGAGTCTCTGGATCGAGTCCCGCATAGGGCTCCCTGCTCGGCAGGGAGTCTGCTTCTCCCTCTGACCCTCCCGACCCTCCCCCCTCTCATGTGCTCTCTCTCTCAGTCTCTCTCTCTCAAATAAATAAATAAAACCTTTAAAAAAAAAAAAAAGAAAACTGCCATTTTAAAAAATAAATAAATAAATAAATAAAGCCCATAGAGGTGATTATAACACATCCTGTTATCTACTTCGCCATTGCTTTTCCGTTATTATTTTTAGTATTAGTAGCTGCCAAGTATTGAGTAATCAGTGTGTGCTAAGTGCTACGTCTTATCTCATTTAACAGTGCAATGAGACATACAGTATCACTATCCCCATTTTACAGAGAAGGACACTTACAGGCAGTTCATTCTTCTAATAGACTTAGAAAATAAAACTAAGAAAACAGAATCTAGGCAAATGTAGCTCCAGTCATGTCAGCCTTTTTTTCCTCATTTCCCACTCCATTTTAATTGTCGTGGTAGTAGCACTGAATTAGCACATTAAACTCATTTTTTATGTATTAAACTGTCACTTTTTATAAAAAGGCAACAGATGACATCATCCTAAATGTGGTCTTCTTAATGAAATAAAGTTGATAAACATAATTCACCTTTTTTTTTTTTTTGGTAATTCACTTCTGATGCAATATAATCAGTACTGTAGCTCACTTTGGGCATGAAATGGTTAAAAAACAAAACAAATTTTCCATTCTTAGGCAAGTGCGAGCTGTGTGTTGCCTTGTGAAGCAGTTTGGGGCAACCACTAAAATTTGCCCCTGCTGCAGGACACAGAGAACCGTAATCATTTGTTAGTGCACAAAGGATTATTTAGCGAGTGTGAGAGACTTTACAAAGAAACACTTGGTAGTTTAATTTTGCTGAGAATTGTTTCATTTTTCCTTTTCTTCTGGTCATACTTTAAAGACTTACCTCAGAAACACGTTAACATATATCTTAATGCCTATTTTATGTATCCTGAGCTTGACAGTAGAGCTTTTTCTTGTAAAGCATCTTAACCCAAGAAGTGACAACTCTGTGTCTGAATCCTGCCCGTCCCTGCTTCACAGACTCATCGTGTTCAACCAATAGATTGGGATTTTCTTTCTATTTAGAAGTTTCTTCTTGTAAACAGGAACAAATTATTATTTCTCTGTGTCTCTCTATATTCTGTGGAAGCAGTAATTTTAGTAGTTGACTCAAATTGCTCCACAGTGCCATGTATATTTTATAACATCCGAAAAGAGGAAGATTTATATTGTTGTTTTTGGTTTTTTTTTTTAAGATTTTATTTATTTATTTGAGAGAGAGAATGACAGAGAGAGAGCATGAGAGGGGGGAGGGTCAGAGGGAGAAGCAGACTCCCCACTGAGCAGGGAGCCCGATGTGGGACTCGATCCTGGGACTCCAGGATCATGACCTGAGCCGAAGGCAGTTGCTTAACCAACTGAGCCACCCAGGCACCCGATTTATATTGTTTTTTGATCATCACATGCCCAAAGTGATTTAGAGCTCTGATTATGTTGTGTGGCAAGTGAATTATGAAAAGAAAGGGTGAATTATGTTGATCAAATTTATTCCATTAAGAAAAAAAGCAGAGCCTTTTAAATATCTTTCTGTAGTCAGTCGTTCATAATCCCTATTTCCAAATAAAGGATAAACAACACGTTAATGCATGTTAATATGTTCCAACCAATTTGTCGTTATTCTGTCCCAATTTTCTGTTAATTTTAACTTTTTTAAGTGAAACAGTGCTTGATTAAATGTAGTTTCTATTTTTTTAATGTTCTAGATGTAAATGACAAATTCTACAGTGGTTGAGTAAAAAGATAGAAAATATATAATTGTTTTAAAGAGAGTAATAATCTCTTTTTAAGTTCAGTTCCCTTTGGGTCAAAATGATTTTTCCACCCATTATGTCAGCACAGAGCTAGAGGTTTGGGCTAGAGAGATGAAAAGAAAAAAAAAATGGTCCTCAAGGTGGTTTTACATCCTGATAATGAGACAAACATATGTTTGGAGCTTTTCAATGCAAAATGGTAGGGGCTGATTTCCACAAGAGCTAAGGGAACACAGAAGAGGAAGACAGAATGCATCAAGGGCATTTTGTATTTTCTGCATCACTTTTATTGACTCTCCCCTTGGTTTAAAAGCACCATGGTAGGTGATAAGTAGAAGAAACTGTGTCCAAAAATCACTAAGAGAGAGGTTACAGGAAGGATGGGAAGGGAAGTGAAATCAGGGATATTTTAGAGTGATCCATTATCATTAGGCAAATTGGAACTCTGGGAATCCTATCCCAGAGGTAAAGGCAATATAAAGCAGTTTTTTCCCAGAGAGGAGCCAAACAGCCTCTAGACTAGCACTATTATTAGAAATAGAAACTCTCTGAAAAGGTAATTGGGAGAAACAGTCAAGTGTTTTTTAAAGTGAAGTCTTTAAATCAGAAAGACATGAGAGCCTTTGCATGTGGCATGATCAGACTTTCTGTACTTGGGCTGATTCCAATGAGAGAAAAGAAATGCCGTCCCATTAGGATGGTCTTAGGATAGCTCTTCAGTTAGGCAAGTATGTGTACATTTATGTAACAAGAGTTCCTCAAGTCTTCTCGACTAAAGAAGCAAGATGTAAAGTGGAGGTTACTTCCCATAGCACAAGGCCAAGAACCTTGTATCATTTGTGAGAGACAGTTCTACTGCTAGAGTTTAGGATGGTGTTTGCACAGAATAAGTAATAAAAATAGTGTTAGGCAATGCTTTGTTTTCCATTTGGTCTATGTCTCTGGTGGTTCTAATTCTAGACTGGTTCACAAATATTGATTAGTAACTTTAGTCTATACAGGTCTTAATTTAGTTTCAGAAATTAATTTAGTTATAAAAATCAATTGATGATGTGCCCAGTTTTCAGAGTATACACATTTGTGTAAAACAACAATTGTGTATATATCCTGAATTGTATCTAAACTTGTGCCCCCAAGAATGTGCAGGTCCCCAGAGAACTGAGAGTTAGTGCTAATTTGTTTACTGCTCTATTGTTTATTTATCCTTGACTTACTCAAAACAGTGAGTTTGTTAGGCAAGAAGTAGTAGTAAATCATCACCACCCTAATTCTGAACATGGTACCTGAAATTCTTCTCCTGTAGCTTTTACCGTCATCCCGCCCACCCGTGAGTGATTTTGCTATTATCAGCTTCTGACTTGGCTTCCCTGTGTCACCTCTGCCTGACTCCTACCTCAATCAGATTTATTAGCTGCAAGCAGCAGCATGTCTCCATCAAGCCTGTGTCAGAGAGGAATAGCCAAGTTGTCAGAGGCATCCTTTGCTTTAACCTCCCAGTTATGGTCTGGCAATCAGTAGCTGTGTATTTCCATAGCCTTTTTTTTTATTCTGTGAAAAACTAAAGCATAATAATATTAAATAACTCAACTTAGAGGAAGTTACTATTTGAGACCTACTTGAAAAGTATTTGTTTTAATTCTAACGTCAGCGTCATGTAGTTGAAATGATTTTTCAGTGATTTGAAACACATATTGTGTGTTTCACATAGCTTTGTAAAATGCAGATACCTATACAAAAGCAAAATGGGAACAGTGGCCAGCAGACGTCATATACATATGTAATGTACATACATACCTATAATTTATAATTTGATGTGCACACATATAATAATTTGAGCACCTTTAATTTATCACAGTCCCTATTACCGCCTAATCTCCTACATCCAACCCGTTTCACACATTTCTATTACCTGCATGAAGCCAAAGCCACTGGAGTTTGTGTCCTCTGCAAAAGGGAAGTGATGGAGACAAGATCCAGTATTTGTCTACTATGTGTCAGGTTCTGTGGTAGGAACCTTTCATATATTATCTTATTTAAATCTCATAAAACTGTGAGGCAGGGATTATAGTCACCATTTTTTCAAATAGATAATGAATCTCTGACAATGTAATAAACTAGCCCAAAGATACACTAAGTAGAAGCTCTGGGAATTAAACCAAGATCTTTTTGGTTCTGTTTTATATTTTTAGTTTAGTTGTTTGAATAGGTAATATGGTACATGGCCCAAAGTGGGGAAAGCAGTGAAAAGTTTTCCCCCTACTTCTGTCCCTTTGCTACCAGTTCCCTTCCCCAGAAATAACCAAATTTTTTGGTGTCTTATATATTCTTCTAGAGATATGTTTCCTTCATAAACAAGCAAAATAAAAATATTTATATAGAGCTTTCTTGGCTTTTATTTTGTTTTTAGATAAAGCAGTGTATTTTTAATGTATAGGTATATTAAATCATGACATTGTACACCTTAAATAAGTACAATTTTTGTCAGTTATACCTCAATAAAACTGGAAGAAGTGTTTTATATGCAAATAAATAAAAAATAAAACATAGCATTTTAAATTAAAGTGTTCGTTGTAAGATTATACCATACTTTATGTGCTCATTTAAGGTGTGTCCAAGTTCTGTTGTTAAAATTTTTACTACAATGAATAATCTAGCATATAAGTCATTTCATACATCTATGAGAATTCAGTTTTATTTTTTTAAATGCTAATCCCGTTATCTCAGTATTATCTATTAAGAAATCCTTCCCTTCTAACATGAGATGCTGCCTGTAATCTTATACTCAACTGCATTTTGCATTTGCAAATCCCACTCTTTGTGACTTTATGTTTTTTTGTCCTGTGCCTCCCTGCCAATAACAATAACCTATAAATACATTGTTGGAGCTTTCTATGTATCTATTAATTTCACTTCTAACTTCCATTTTTCAGGTCCCACCAGTTTAACTCCTAGTACTACAGATGATATTTTGTTTTAATTAAACTCTCTTTTGCTTGGCAAGATGTCTGAAGCATATCAATTAGCCAATTAGTTCTGATCAGTGAAGTGTCTCTTTGGCTCTGTTTCCACCCAGACACAGCCATGCTCACAAAGGACCATCTCTTAGGATTAGAGGCTGAGGCATAGCTATGTGTCCTAAGGGGCCAGTTCCTTAGGGGTTACTGTAAGGATTAAGTGAATTAATGTAAAATTCAAGAATGTCAGCCAGACTGGAGAAAGCATTCCAAACACGTAACAGAAAAGCAGCCCATCGCAGTGCTAACGTGTGCAGACCCTGGAGCCGGGAGCCTGGGTTTGTCGCTATCTCATTGCTGTCACCTATCGATCATGTACCTTTGGCAGATTTCTTAACTTCTTTGTGTCTCAATTTCCCCATCTGTAAAATGGTAACAATTATAGAGCCTACCTCCAGTGATGCCGCTTGCTTATGCTGACCCTGTGTGTGGATTTGGAAAAAGAGAGTTGCCTATTAATTTTGCAACCTAAATGCATCTTTGTGTGAAGAAATAGGAGCCCCTTCATTCCCATGCCAGGGCAAGAACGAGATGCCCTGAGTGTGGGATTTTAGCCCCAATTCCCACTCTCTGCCGTATGCCTTTATGCAATCCAGTAGTACAATCCTACACCATGATCATGTCTACACTGTCAGATCATTGTGTATAATAAATGAGTTAATACTTGTAAAACATTTAGAACCATGGTCAGCACATAGTGTGCCCTCAGGAAGTACTAGCTCTTCTCCTACCTTCTAGTCCTTCTCATGGTTTATTTCCTAGCCTGGGTGTCCCCAGTACTACCAATTACAGCAGCATTGTACTTTAAAACCCAAAAGACAGGTAGAGAGCTTTTTTTATTACCTCTTTTATAGTCACCACCTATTTTTTTTTTAAGATTTTATTTATTTATTTGAGAGAGAGAGCATGAGCAGGTCTGGGTGGAGGGCAGGAGGGGCAGAGGGAGAGGGAAAAGCAGACTCCCTGCTGAGCAGGGCCCCCCCCCCCCCAGGACATGGGGCTCGATCCCAGGACCCTGTGATCATGACCTGAGCTGGACGCTTAACCGACTGAGCCATCCAGGCACCCCAGTCACCACCTATTTTAATTATTTGTAAGACTATTTATATCTGATGTAATCCAGATAACTTTATTAAATTATCTAGGTGTGCGTGTGCAAATGCACACACACGCACACCCCCACATACACACTTTTTTCTTTTGGGGGGCAAATCTGAATTGGCCTAATCACTGATCCGAAAACATCTGCTGAATTCCCAGTGTGTATTCACACCTGGGCCTGAGTGAAGCACTTCCAAAGCAAAGTTGAACGGGACACAGAATCAGATCTCTTTCAAGAGAAATAAAATCGGTGATTACAGTTCAGTGCGATGCATGTTAGGCTCAGAGTGGAAAGGGAGCACAGAGTAGGGCTGATAAGTCAGCATATCAGGCAGATTTCTGTAAGATATGATGCTGGAGTCTTTCAAAAAGTAAGGAAAAAAAAATCAGAAAAAGGGAAATTCAGGCCAATAACAGGCATAGAGATGATAAACCAACTCCATTGCACTGGGGCAGAGGCTTTGGTGGTTTTGGGAGGAGTTTTTTATTGGTTTCTTTTTTTATTGAGTATAGTGGACACACAATGTTACATTTGTTTCAGGTGTACAACATAATGATTCTTCTTCTCTACCCATTCTGCTCTGCTCACCACAGTGTAGCTACCATCTGTCACCACACACACCATTCCAGTATCATTGACTCCATTCCCTCTGCTGGGCTTTTATTCCCTTCACTAATTCATTCCTAACTGGAAGCCTAGCTCTCCCACGCCCCTGCACCCATTTTGCCCATCCCCCACCCCTGACCCTCTACAACCATCTATTTTTCTGTATTTATAGGTCCAATTCAGCTCTTGTTTATTTGAGTAGTAGGAAGTTAAGGGAGAGTATATCAAAAGAAGCCAGGATAAATACTTAGAAGTTGACCCTATAAGTAAGAGAGAGCCACTTCAATAATTTGTGCTGAGAGTTTATCTATCTAAACTGTATTTTAGGGTATAATTTTATGACTGAGTTGCACAGACTAAGTTGCAGCAGAGGAGTGATGGCAATGGACCACTCAAGATATCAGGAACCTGAAGTGAGAGATACTATGAAGGAGGAAGTGGTGTGCTTTGAAGATTTGACTGGATGAAAATGGGGCTGGCTGACATTTTATCTGTGCAAGTTAAGCAGAGAAATCATAACCAAGGGACGACATACATTTTTCTTTCATTTTATGCCTTGAATTGAGGGCCCTTTTCGTAAGGAGTTCTTTAATTCCCTTTCAGAAAGCAAACTATATTTCTCAGGCTCTGGTGGTCTAGAAGTAAACTCAGATTTTCTAGATTTAGGCAAAATAACTTAAGGGAATTTTTTCCTGTGATAGTCTACATCTTTTCAGAATTATCTCCTTATCTATGCCATACAGGATACCTCTAAATGTTAGAAATGGCAACTTCTCCAGAGAACAGCCTCAGGATTTCTCATAATGAAATGCGTCTGTTAACGGCTTGATAAACCATATTGTGCAAGGGTGAACCTCATGCCCTATAGTTCAGGAACATGGCACAAGCCCCCGACCTATATATAGAGTCTCTATGTGCCTATCACCATCTTGTAAAACAAGTGTCTACAAATTAAGATTTATGTGCTAGTAAACCTGTTCCGGTTTATGATGACTTTCAATGACCTACCTACAGACACCTGCTCTTGTCAGTACAAATTGAGTTAGTTCACTCGTGCCATATGTGTATGCATTTGAAGCCTAGACTCACTGAATTTTATTGGATGAACACCGAGGATGCTGAAAACACATTTCTTTACTTGATAAATCTCTTGTGTTTTTTCCCCAGGTTAACTGTTGTCTTTTTAGATATTTTTTATAGGTAACTTTTCCAATTAGTATTCTAAAATAATAATATAAAGGAAACTGACTATAAAAGCAAAGTTAAAATATGCACTATGGAAGTACTATGGAATTTATAGAATTATTCCTACGGGTTGATAGTAATGGGATTAAAACTCAAAAGAAGATGCATATACTTGCCTCTAGCTCATCATCAAGTTATTTCTTAAAACTATAAAGGATAACATGGTCATTTGAAAAGTTCAAGTACCATCCAGAACAACTGACTGTACCTGATTGAGAAAGCTATTTCTTTGATGTATCACTTGGAGAGGAATCAAATTCTTACCATTTCATTTTGTGAAAAATATATTTGATCCAGGATGCAAAAATAAGCTATGGCTTCTATGTGGGCCATTAACATATGCATAACAATTTTTTCTACAATCTGGTCTGCATACTGATATTGGCTATTATTTCATTTTCTCTCTTCTCTCGTTAATGAAATTTTAAGAACACTTTTGAATTTTGTTTCTTGAACCTGGAGAATTCCACCCCTCAAGTTGGGGGGCCAGGATAAGAAGCTCAGGAAGGACACTGAGTAATGGCTGAAGGCATAGGAAGAACAAAAGCCAGAGAGGCAGTGGGCTTCCCAGAGTAAGAATTCGTCAGTAATGATAAATGCTGCAGCGAAGTCAGGTAAGAAATGAAAGACAGACTGTTAAGTGGATTTTTCAACAAAGGCGTTATTAGTAAATTTGGCAGGAGGAATTCTTGGAGTTTCTGGAGTTAGAGGTTAAATCGAAGTGGGTTGAAATGTGAGTAGGAGGATGATCAAGATGTGTTAGTACGTCATGGCAAACCAAAGCATTTCTGCCATACCCTTGTTAAAAGCATTGTAAGGGATAATGGTAGTGACCATGGTGATGATGATACTTACCATTTCTTGTAGTCAGACACTAAACAAGTACTTTGCATATTATCACTTACAACCTTCAAAATTCCCATTTTACATATAAATGAGACATTAATAGGTTAACTCACTCTAGTTTCATCTGCTTCCCCCCCTTCCTGCCTGCCTTCTTTCCTTCCTTCCTTTCTTCCTTCTTACCTTCTTTCCTTCCTATTATCTCCAGCAAATATTTATTTAACTCTTTTTAGATTCTAGGTATTTTGCTATAGGCAAGAAATACAACAGTGACTAAGACACTTTTAGCATGCATAGTAGACATGAGAAGTAATGGCAGTCTATTCTTTGCTTCCTGAACAAAAGCCTTTTCTTGTTTACTTTCAATTTCTCTAACCCATCATTTTCTCCATATCAAACCACCTCCATTTGCTAGGGGGAGTTGTGCAGAATGCTATTCTTACTTCTTTGCTCTCCCTCTTACACGCCAGGATTTTGCATAGTAGCATCTACTTCCACATGTTTAATTTTCTATGATGGTCAAACAGTTAGCACATATCTATACTTCTCCACAAAGCCACTGTGTTTAATGTACAGGGCCTTCGGGTGTCTCTGATTAGAACACATCCAGGGGCGCCTCAGTGGCTCAGTCAGTTAAGCATCTGACTTTGGCTCAGGTCATAATCTCAGGGTCCTAGGATTGAGCTCCCTCCCCAGCAGGCTCCCCACTCAGCAGGGCATCTGCTGGTCCCTCTCCCTCTGCCCCTCCTCCCACTCATGCTCAGCTCTTTCTCTCTCTCTCTCTTTCAAATAAATAAAATCTTAAAGGAAAAAAAAGAACACATCCAGATGAAAGTGGTGAAGACAAAGCTTTTTGCAACTCTCTCCCTCTAGATTGGTTCTTCTAACATCCCAGCCCAAGAACTTCAAAAAGTTCTTTAAATATTACTACCTTTAATTTGTGAAATCTGTTAAGTCTCCTTACTTTCTTCTATATACTTCTCCCATATTTGTCTTTTCTGTCACAAGCAGCCCTCACCAGAAATCGTAATGTTGCAAATGCCTCACTGCTGTCTGTCTGGCTTCCCGCGTGCCGCCTTCCCACCCATCCTCGTGGTGGCTGCCAGCGAGCCCTGCTCCATACAGGACTTTGGACACAGCCCTTCCCTCTTAAAGCAGACCACAGGGGAAGGCCCTCTGGGTAAATCACACTAAGACTGATGTCTTTCTTCAAAGGTCCAAAGTGAGCCCCAGATAACTTTTATACGCTGTTATTTAACTCTACCCATATTTCCCTGAGTATTCTACACCCCATTGACTACATCTCTGATTTTAAATAGAAACCTTAGAAACCACTTTTTGTGTGTTGAATGATGGCAGAATATGCTTGTGTTACCTTTGAAATGCACACCAAAGACTGCGTTTTCAGGAACGGCACAGGCAGGAGACTTTTTGCTCCCTCATCCCTGCATGCTGTGACTTTGAATACAGCCGTCATGGAGCAGCTTTGCAGTTTTATGCAAGTAATCAAGGAAGGCTTCAGATTGGCCTGTTTTGGAAAATATTCATCGTTCACTTAATAAACAAATGGGCAAAGGTTTTTAATTACATTTTGGGGAAAATATTTCTGCTAAAATTATGTCCATTGATTTGCTCCAACCCAGTCAGGTAATGAGATCAGAGGCATTTTCTTCAGATTTAATAGAATGTACAGTGATTTTAATATATCTATTACAGTTCTCCTAGAGTGGCAATAAATTTTCAATATTAAAATGCCTTGAGGGGTTTTTATCATTATTTCTGATATTATATTTTAAAGTCCTGTTCCCAGGGTTCCTAAGATCAAGAGAACTTGAAGTTTATCTCAAAATAGTGATATATTTTCCATTGTCTCTATTTTTTTTTTTTAAGATTTCATTTATTTATCTGAGAGAGAGAATGGGAGGCAGAGAGCATGAGAGGGGAAGGGTCAGAGGGAGAAGCAGACCCCCCGCTGAGCAGGGAGCCCGATGCGGGACTCGATCCTGGGACTCCAGGATCATGACCTGAGCCGAAGGCAGTTGCTTAACCAACTGAGCCACCCAGGCACCCCCATTGTCTCTGTTTTTAATGCCTTGATCCTGCTATTTGATTTCAACACTCTATTCATCTTTTGCCACTTTCGTTCTTGGTTTCTGTAACTTTTTTCATACTGGTTTTTGTCTGATAAGCATAGCCTTCTTCCTAGATTTATAGCAAAGAATGAGCAGAAGGTTACAGAGAGAAATTTGTGAGTGAGAAAAGATGATGAATCCATGTAAATCATACTGAAAAAGCCCAACAACATATGGTTCATTCGAGTATGTTTTTTTCAAAAATTGAGTCTTATTTTATTTATTTATTTATTTTTTAAGATTTTATTTATTTATTTGACAGAGAGACAGTGAGAGAGGGAACACAAGCAGGGGGAGTGGGAGAGAGAGAAGCAGGCTCCCCGCCGAGCAGGGAGCCCGATGCAGGGCTTGATCCCAGGACCCTGAGATCACGACCCGAGCCGAAGGCAGACGCTTAATGACTGAGCCACCCAGGTGCCCCAAAAATTGAGTTTTAAACAAAACCATACCATGAATACTCCACCCACACTATACCATCAAGTCACATATTTGATTTAAACCAAATACGTTCACAACAAGCTAAAGTCTCTCAGGCAAAATAATTAGACTATTCTGTGAACTTGTGCCAGAGGGATTTCTTTCTTCAAAATATTGGATGCTTGGATATCAGGTTCAAACCTCACCTCACATTATAATCATTTAATTTTACATTGTAATTTAAATTTTTGTTTCCTTTCTATATTATTTTGTTTCAGTGAGATTTTGAAAAGCGCTGAATCCAAAATTAGGAAGAATCTTTGTTTTAGACTGTACCAACAACAAAAAATTATTGTACTCTAAACTGGTTAATTCAGAAATTAAAGATACACAAACACAAAATATGAAAATGTAAAAAAAAAAAAAACAACCAAAAAACTGAATAAATCTAATTCTTTCATAAAAAAGGAATAGATTACCCAACATAGAAAAAGTGTCTTGGAATCTAATTCTTTTTTTTTTTTTTTTTGTATTTTTGATGTCTCCTCACTCACTTATACTATTTGCCCAAATGTAAACCAACAGGAAAACAAATCCCCTCTTAGAATGGCATTTATTCACAAAGCTATTTGAAGAGTTAAAAATATTTCTTTATTGACCTGGCACAACTAATATGCCAACCTCCTTGCAAAGAGTAAATGCTCAAATATGTTTTGACTGTAGGAATGGTAAGTTGTTAAATGGACAGACATGTAACATGAAAGATGCGTGGACAGAAAGATGGGTGAAAAAGATGGTAGAAGAGATAGAAAAATTGAATGGGGGATGGCAAGAGGAAAAGGGGACAGAAAGGTTAGAATGAAGAGAGACAGAGCAAGAAAGACAAAGAAGCAGAAGGGTAGGTTGCCGTGTGCACACGCACACACTATCCATGTCATGTGTTGGCAATTTAAATGACAATATTTGGGACACCGGTATATCATTAACAACATAAAAATTTCCTCACCCAAATGGAATTTTCAAAATAACTAACCATCAGTTTGAAACAACAGACTTTGTGAACCAGTATTTTGTTTTCATCTGGATGTAATAAATACGCATTTTAGTATAGAATTCTTTTTTTTTTATTAAAACATTTATTTCACCTCTTTTTATAATGGTAAAAGACAAGAAAGGACCAAGTGTCTTAGAACTGAATATGCCATAAGTTTGGTATATCCACACAAGGGAATAATACGCAGCCATTAAAATGAAGTTGTATATAGATCTAGAAGGATACACCAAAATGTTAACAATGGTCATTCCTTGGTGGTGACTTTCCAAGCAATTTCAATTTTTTTTCTGTTTATTAATGTTTTCTGAGATATTTTTAATGAACATGTTATTTATGTAATGAAATTGATTTATAGATATTTAAGGTAGAGAGAGGTAAATCAGAGAAGGAGTTTTCAAAGAAATTTTAAAGGGCCAGTGAATATGTGGCTTCTGTTTTTTCTATCACAAAAAAGACACCTGGCATAGAAGCAGCTCAGAGCTGACACAACCAGTTCAACTAACACTTTTGTGTTATCCTCCTCTGACAATTCCTCCCCCCCAGACCAAGGTGAGCGAAGGCTTTTTATGCCTTGAGTTTAGGTTTATGGGTCTTACACAGGCCTTTCCTCCTCTGGCTTGCTTGTTGTCAGGTCTTCCATTCAGCCTTTTTGTCCTCTCTGCAGAGCAACTACTGGGTGAATGGAGACCTCACCCTGCTCACAGTCCAGTGCTTCAAGCTGGTGCTATTTCCAGGAGGAATTTACGGAAACACAGACTTGATTCTAGGTTTGGGGTTTGCTGTAATCAATTATGTTAGGACCTGGAATAGCCAAAGTGCCTGGAATCTATAGTCATCTTCTTGGTTACAATTAGATGTTATCTTGCCAATTGCTAAGGCTGAGAGGGAGAAGGTGTGAGGCTAAAGGGCCGTTTTACTCACACGCTCAGATTCTTTCTATCTTGTGCCAGTAAACCTTTTTTGCTGGCCTACCAACTGTAGGACTTGCTTCTGGGGGTTTCTGAGTAATTTGTTTGAAAGAGTAAGTGTAATCACATGATGCCGTATCAAAGTGAATGCCCGCTGTGTATAGGAGTCGGCTGTCAAATGGATATTTTGTATAGTCGCTCTGAAAACAGAATTTAGGCAAAATTCGGTGCTCTGGGGAGCAACCTAGTAGGTGACCATTGGTGAAAAGTAATTCAGTGTTTGCAATATCGCCAGAGGTCATTATTTCTGCATTCACCAAGATGGCTATGACTATTCTAAACACTGATTTGGCTTAAATGTACTTCGATGTTTATCTTGTCAGCTTAAACAAATGTAAAACATTCACCTTTTCAGAATCTAAAGGTCACTCCCAAATGCCATAGGGAATTTGGAAGCACTGAATTGTCTTAAATTTTTTGCTTATTCTTTGAAAGATTAGCTTTAAAATAATTGTATATAGTGTGGCTGAAAAACATTTGAGTAAGAGAAAATATATATGTGAAAATAAAGTGTTCAATTAAGTTTTATGGGATTCATTGCATGCTTAATTAAAGTAATCTTTATCTCTACTGCTCACAGTGCTCACTTAACAGGAAAATAGAAGGATATTAAATTAGTGGGATATGTCTCATATCAGTATATTTTACAAAATGTGTAAGTCTGAAGTAATTGAAAATACCTTAGCTCTTAAGAGGTTTTAAATATTCAGCCTCTGCATTTATAGTTAATTTAAAGACTTCATTTTTAGAGCCCTCGTAGATGTGACTAAAAAGGGAAATGAGCCATAACTGTTAATACTACCCATTGCTGAGGACTGTCTGCTCACCAGAGTTTATGGCAAAGTGCAACTAGGTAACCACAAGAAGACGGGATTCTCCATCTAATTGGTTTTTCCCATCCGCATGTTATAATGCAACTCCTAATGAAATGCTTTATACTGATCAAGGTCAAAAATTGCCTTGCCATATCACAAGGATTTTAATTATCAATCTGGTACATATATTTATAAAATGGCAGATTGGTAAAAGTGGAAAACAGTTTCTATTTTACTTATAAAATATAAAAATATTCTTAATATAATTTCATTATGTAAAAATGCATACTTTGCATTCTATTTTATCAAACTGGATATCTCTAATCAACCAATAGGTTTAATAACATTTTGCATTAGTGTGGTACATTTGTTACAATTGATGAACTGATATTGTTACGTTATTATTAAGGAAAAGCCCTAGTTTACATTAGGGCTCACTCTTTGTGTTGTATAGAACTATACGGAACAGTAGTTAATGTACCACACTAATAAATGCATAATGCCATGTATCCACAATTACAGTATCATACAGATTAGTTTCACTGCCCTAAAAATCCCCTTGCTCCACCTATTCATTCCTTCTCCCTAGCAACCACTGATCTTTTCACTGTCTCTATAGTTTTGCCTTTTCCAGAATGTCATTATAGTTGGAAGTCATACAGTATGCAGCCTTTTCAGGCTGGCTTCTCTCTCACTTAGTGGTATGTATTTACAGTTCCTTTATGTCTTTTTGTGGCTTGATGATTAATTTCTTGTTATTTCTGAATCATGTTTAATTCCAATTTGGGGGAATTATGAATGCAGCTACTATAAACATTTGTGTGTAAGTTTTTGTGTGGACCTAAGTTTTCAACTTATTTGGGTAAATACTTAGGATTATGACTGCTGGATTGGGTGATAATACTATGTTCAGCTTTGTATGACACTGCCAGCGTATTTTCCAAAGTGTCTGTACAATTTTGTAGTTCTACCAGCAGTGAATGAGTTGCTGCTACTCCACATCCTTACCAGGAGTTGATGTTGTCAGTATTCTGGATTTCGACCATTCTAATAGGTGTGTAGTAGCATTGATATCAGTTTTTAAAATTAGTTTCACATGGGGGCACCTGGGTGGCTCAGTCATTAAGTGTCTGCCTTCGGCTCAGGTCATGATCCCAGAGTCCTGGGATTGAGCCCCGCATCGGGCTCCCTGCTCAGCGGGAAGCCTGCTTCTCCCTCTCTCACTCCCCCTGCTTATGTTCCTCTCTAGCTGTCTCTCTCTCTGTCAGATAAATAAATAAAATCTTTAAAAAAAAAATTAGTTTCACATGTAGAGAAGGGAGGTGACTTGCTTAAGAAATGGTTCAAATAGGGGCGCCTGGGTGGCTCAGTCGGTTAAGCATCTGCCTTCAGCTTAGGTCATGATCCCAGGGTCAGGGATCGAGTCCCAGGTCGAGCTCTCTGCTCAGCAGGGAGCCTGCTTCTCCCTCTACCTCTGTCCCTCTCCCTCTGTCCCTTCCCTCTGTCCCTCCCCCTGTCCCTCCCCCTGCTCATGCTCTCTCTCTCTCTGTCAAATAAATAAATAAAATCGTTGGAAAAAAATAGAAATGTTTCAAATAGAAAATATATCTATATATTCTTGGTGGATTCTGTGGATCATAAAGTAAATAGAGAGATTTATGCACATGCTAAAAACAAATAAATACCTTGTATGTTGTTGAGATATGTTAATTGTGCCAGTTGCCTGTTCATGTGAAATAATAGTCCCATTATGTCCCATTGGTCAGGGCAGATGGGGGGATGCAGGGTGTGGTGGACAGGTCAGTTTGGGGCACATGGTACATTGACAGCTCGGACATGTTCATCCAGGATGCAGGTATTCAGTCAAAAAGTGGTGAAAGAGAAGAGCAGGAGGAGGAGAAATACCAAACTCTATTAAAATATTTGAACAAATGTCATGCTACAGGAATTGTATTTTTGTGAGTTTCCAGATTCAAAAAAAAAAAAAAAGCCTCCCTATTCTCAAATACAAAATGGGGATAATTTTACTAGTCCCCAAAGATTTTTTGGTAGGTTAAATGAGACAATGTCTATAAAGGGCTTAGCATAGTGCCTGACACATGATAAGTGTACATCACTGCACTGGATACTCAATGCAGATTCAGAGGTCAGGAGAGAGATCTTGGCTGGGAAGCATGTGAGTGACGTTTGAGGTGAAGTACTATTTGGGCCAGTTGACTAGCTCACAGGGACACATTAGAGCAAAAGAGAAGAGGACCAAGACAGTGTCTGAAAAGAACAGGAGGAAGAGTAACTAGCCAAGGACATTATTGCAAGAAGGAAATGAACAAATACAGAGCTTTTGTGGTACTTGGCTTCAGGTATGTATCTGAAGCCAAGAGCCTGGGGAAACAGTGATTTCTTTATACAGATTTACTTCAAATGCTTTCTCTCCTTTTATCGCTGAAGAAAGAGTCCCCCTTAAAAGAGTCAATCATTAGTAATATTGTAAGGCATCAGTGTAGTCTTTCAGTTTCTCCATCTGTGTATTTGCATTGCTCCTGGCACCCCAGTACCTGGGTGCTTATCTGCTGCACTTGCAAGGAAAGGTTTGCATGTGTTCATTATGCAAAGGAGATCTGGCAGATTTAGTTCTAGATGTGGCAGTGAGGAGAACTGTGACATTGTAAGATTACCCATTCAAAACTAAAGTAAAACCTTAGAGAATATCAAGGACAGAGGAAAGAGGTTATAAACCAGCTTACGGTAAACATGACATTTTATATTACAAGTAAAAAGAATCATTCTTAAAAATTCCTTAGCTTTTACATTAAAAACAAATATGATTTTTTTAAAAGAAACCCAGCCAGATATTGATATGCAATGGAGTGAAATGACCTTAATTTCGAAAATTTAAAAATATACTAATAAATAATAACAAACGTTTACACTTGAATGTTCGCGTTGGATTTATATTCTTTGGGGGATAATCTTTGGTAATTTTAGTATTGATTTAAAAGTAATTTTCAAATTACTGACACTTTTATACTGTTTTTCTGGTACCTGGTACTCCGGCATATGTGTTTAAATTTTTCTCCATGTTTCTTAAAAGGATGGTTGTTTTCCTTGTTCTGCATACAGTTAAAGTCTTCAATGAAAGAATAGATCTTCCTCACTAAAATTAATCAGACAACTATTTATTTGGTTGTTTTCCCAGAAAAAAAAAAATACATTTTTATAGCTTGGCACTGTGGGTTTCATATTTTCAACTACTTATTTTGAGGACTGTTCAAAATCATTAGCACACAGGTAGTACACTGTTTTAATCCCTGAGATAAAAAAAAATCATAAGCCTAATTTTAATATTCTTAATGATACCCTATATTCATACTGTGTTCTACAGTGTTCAAAGCTCTAAAGATGTGTGTGACTCTTACCATCCAAATCAGAGCTATTATCATCGAAATCAGAAAGACAGTGCCACTTCCTGGTGGCAGATGTGGACGTCGGAATCAGATAGAACTGGATTTACAGCCTGATTCTCCAACTTAGTTTGTGAGTTTGAGCATTGCTTAACCTTCTAAGTCTCAGTTTCTTCTCATAGAGTTGCTGTTAAGGAGTAAACAAGATAGTCCATGTTCCACATTCAGCATAGTGCCTGCCACAGATTGATACTAAACAATGTAGTTTTCATGATCATCCTCAACAACATCAACAGCTTATAAAGATATTGTTACATCAATAACCCTGAAGATTCAACCAGATCTAGCTCCTTAGAAATGAAATAAAACTCTTACTTTAAGATCCTGTGATAGATGTGACTCTTCATTAATTATGCAAAGTATATATTTTTAATTTTTGAAGTAATCTCTATGTTCAAAATGGTACTCAAACTCATGACCCCAAGATCAAGAGTTGCATGCTCTACCACCTGAGCCAGCCAGGAACTCCCAAAATATTTTTAAATGCTCTATATTTCCCAAGCATATATCCTAAGGATACATTCATTAGTCTAATAAACAGTGCTCCCCAGCAAAAGGCCAAATAATGTGGGGAAATTCTGCAGCACATCCCCCTCTTGATGATTCACAATGTGCATTAGTATATCAGAAACCCTGATTCAGGAAAGAAACTTTACCATCAGCATCACCATAAGTACCCCACTCATACAGTACATATTCTATGCCAGATTGTTCTGAGCTTTTTACATGGAAATTCGTGTAATCCTCACAACAAGCCTATAAAGCAGATACTATATCATCCGCATTTTACAGATTAGGAAACAAGTAGGTTATAGCAACCTACTTGTCTGGATGGGTATGAAAAACACTTTCATCACAATGAAGTATGTGCTTTCCACATGCTGTATCCAACTTAGTCATCTCATTAATGAAAGCAAAATTAGAGAACATTTATTTGAGTTGATTAAATTATTCCTAAATGGGGCAATTTCAAGATATGATTAACTTCCCATCTTTTTTGTTTCTAACTAGACATTCCTTTCCCCCTTATTCTGCCCTGAGGGTACATAAAGGTTATAAATAAAATAATATTTCCTAAAATGTTCTGAATTTTAATGAATTCCCAAAATCGAATTACCAAAAAGACTTTAGTATTGTTTAAATCATACGAATATTATGCATCAGTATTTTGTATTATTCATGAAAATGCAGTCCTCATACTAGTACAATTTGATAACAGCGGGGAAGCAAATGATAAGATATTGTGAAGATGTTATGAAGAAAGTCATGGAAAAGTTGAAATTAGGGGATAACCTCACATTCTTCTAAAAGAAAAATTTCTATTAACTTGTATAAGAAAGCGTTTCTGAATGAAGTAGATATGTTCATAATTATTCAAGAAAGGTACGAAGATTCATTTTGTGGCAGCTACTATAGGCAAAATCCTCTGATTCAGTGTTACTATGACAAATAGATCTGAAGTGTGAAGCAGATGTGGTTTTAGATTAAATAAAAGCACAAGTGAAAAAGTAACTTTTAATTCTCTTCTGATTACCTGGTTATACTAGATTTCAAGTATGAAAATTTTAGTTTGGTGACAATATGCCTGTATCACCTCTTAAATACATACCAATGGCTGTTTTTAACAAACGGATCCCTTCATTAAAATGCACTATTAGGAATGTATATTCTTTAGGCGAATAAGGTCCTAGAACGATTTCTGAAGTCACGTATATTTGGATATGAAGAACGGGAAGGTCACAAGAAATAGGTACTTATTAAATTAATATTTAACACTGGGAACTTTTCCAAGGCACAAGTAAAAAGTAACTAATATGGAGAGGTCCCACTCAGAACTTTTTCTGAAGACAGTGGGATCTAGTCAAAATCAAATGAAATTATTGTTATCTTCATTCTGATTATATTTATTGTGGTTTTCTATTTATGTTGGGGCATGCTGTTTTTCTTTAAATGCAATGGCACCAAGTTTCTAGTTTATATTTTATAAGTTTAATTGTGAATCAATTTAAGGAAAAATATTAAGTAAACAAAAGCATTGATGCCACACAGAGTCAAAAATTCTGGCAGTGGTGTATTAACGATCAAAGTTTGGGAACTACTATTCTTTCAACTTTGAACATAAGTCTCTTTTCTAAGTCCTTACATATGTCTCCATAGTCGCTTGTCAGTATCATTAGCCATGGGAGCAGCTTGCCAATGATAGTGATGGGAGGAAGGGCCAGGGTAGCAGAATGAAATCACGGAATTGTGGAAAGGGTTAAAAGAGAAGATTTATGTCTAATATCATCCAGTTGAGTTGAGGGACTGTTTTAAAGTTGTATCAGATGCCATTTGACCTTTACAGCCGACCCTTGAACACCAGCTGACCCACTCCCTGCCCCGCACAGTCAAAAATCCATGTATAACTTTTAACTCCCCCCAAAACTTAACTACTATTAGTATACTATGACCAGAAGCCTCACCAATAACATAAGCAGTCAAATAACACATATTTTGTATATTATTATATACTGTATTCTTACCATAAAGTAAGCTAGAGAAAAGAAAATGTTAACAATAAAATCATAAGGAGGAGAAAATACATTTACAGTATTGTCCTGTATTTATCAGAAAAGATCCATGTCTAAAGTTCCAACCTGTGTTAAGGGTCCCCTGTATATTTACCTACTGAACCACTCACACTGTTAAATGGCATGGTCAAAGATGTTATTCTACAAGAAACTGTGTGTTATTTTTACAATCACTGACTCTTTGATAAAGCTTGTCTTTAGGTATCTTGTCCTAACTTCTTCTCACATGTTTAATCCTACCATTGTATGTGGTTAGCAGTTTGCTAGCTAAAAGGTGAGTATGGGTATCTATTTGTGTTTTACTTTGCACACATAAACATATACAAAAATATATACATGCACATAGACACATATTTAAATTATTGTTTAAGATATGAAGCATGGGGCTAACATAACATAGTGTCTCATTTCGGGGACCAGTTTTTATGCCAGAACAGAGAAGGTTTTGAAAGTTCACCTTGTTTTGGAAAGCTACATCAGACTCTCTCATGACCTATTTGAATGTGAGTGTGCATGAGAGTGTTAGCCATGAAATTTAGGATGGTTTATTAAGTTTAGACTTGGTACATCCCTTTTTTTTTTTTTTTTAAGAGAGTCTGGGAAGGGGCAGGAGAGGGAGAGAGAGAATCTTAAGCAGGCTCCTCGCCCAGTGCGGAGCCCCAATGTGGGGCTCAATCTCATGAGCCTGAGATCATGACCTGAGCCAAACTCAAGAGTCTGATGCTCAACCGACTGAGCCACCAGGCACCCCTAGACTTGGTACGTTCTTGCTCAGAGTGGCTCATTTTTCAGATGTCTATTAGTAAATCAGGTTCCCTAGCTACATTCCTTCAGCTAACATGTATCAGTGTTAACACCAAATATTGTCCTGTGTTTGAATATATAGATAATGTCTCTCTGGGGAGTGCCACAGTCTTTCCAGAATTATTCTGATGACAAATCTGTTGTAACTGATCAACTGTCATCCACATAGGAAAATCAAAATGACAAAATTCTTCTGAGGGACTGCCAACCGTGCTTCCCGTAAAGGGCCACAGTTGATTGGTTTGACCTGAAATTAGGTATAATAGTCACAACTTAGATAGGTTTTGTAACTCTTCTGCTGATAAGTATATAGTCACAGCCTGGTTGTTTCATGCTTATGAGCATAATTGGGACACCTAAAATAAGATGAAATTGCTGAAGCTTTATTTCAAGTGTGAACTCTGGGAAAACTAAAAACTGAGCATTTCTAGTTCATGTGTGAGTATATAATGAGCCTTTGCTAAAGTGACATTTCATAAAGAGTGCTGCTTTAGTTGCCCACTTTGAGCATCAGAACTTTACTGCAGGACCCATCTGGCACGGGTCTTAATTGGTAACAAAATCTGGAAACATTCTTTCCTTGGTACTTTATGAAGACATCAGAAAGATGGGCTGATGATGTATCTATTTTCCTTTGAGGTAACTCATAATTATTTACAACAATAATTTGCTGGTGCGTAGGTAGGTCCCATTCCTTTTCTTGAGGAACCGGTGAAACTCTTAGCTCAGACTCTGTTCAGTTCAGAAAACAACGTCATATTTATCCCAGATACAGTCAATTCCCTCAGAAAATTTTAAACATTTAAAAAATCCAGTGTTGAGAGCATCTGCCTAAGTATGCCTGACTAATAATATTTTTACTCCACTCTCCTCCCCAAAAATCCATTAAAAATCATAAATAGGGGCACCTGGCTGGCTCAGTTGGTAGAGCATGTGACTCTTGATCTTGGGGGATCCTGAGTTCAAGCCCCATGTTGGGTATAGAGATTATAAGTAAATGAACTTTTTAAAAAATCCCCACAAATACAAATAGACAAAAGAAAAACATAACATCATTTGAAAGAAGCCAAACATATACAATTTTTTTAGTTTCAAAAATTCAGAAAAATATAAATTTTTATTCTTTTTAGATTTAACTCTTCATTCTTATAGTAAAACTGTTGCTTTATATAATTTGAATTGATGTTAAGAATTGCACCCAAATTTTAAAGTATATCTTCCAGCTGATGTTTTCTTCCTTGTATCTATTTTTCAGATACAAATACACATCTTTGTGCATTTTTGTGTAATAATTATAAGGTATATATTTTCCAAACTTGTATTTCATCTATTTCTGTAACATCATATCTTAGAAATACAACTTATAAACTGAATATTGCGTGATATTTTTCGACCCACCAAAAATTACTGACTACTGGATGTGAGGGTGATCTGGCTGTGACATCTGTCACCCCATTGATCACCAGGGTTGATTCAGCTGATGTGGCTGGCTAGGTGGGTGCCCCTTCCTCCCTCACTGCTCCATGTGGGTCCCTCCCGAAGCTGCACGCTCTGTCCAAGAGGACGACCTTCCTGGACAGAGGAGGACCATTCTTTGGTCAGGAGTATACGAGTAGCTGCACTCCCCTGCTAGAACCTCCAGACAAGCTCTTAAGGTCCACTTGTAGGAGAACATTGGGTAGTCAAATTTCCAAGACTCCAGACACATTCAAATGAGGTGCTGCATGTGGCAGTCTGTCTTTCTTTAAGAAAAAAAAAAATACTGACTACTAATTCAAGCTTTTATTCCGTACTCATTTCATGTGATAGCTGGTATATTTGGATTTAAATGCATCTTCCTATTTTGTGCTTATCTTTGCCTCAGTTCCCTCTCTTATACTTTCCTTCATTTTTTAAAAGATTTTATTTATTTATTTGACAGAGAGAGACACAGCGAGAGAGGGAACACAGCAGGGGGAGTGGGAGAGGGAGAAGTCGTCTTCCCACCGAGCAGGGAGCCGGATGCGGGGCTCCATCCCAGGACCCTGGGGTCATGACCTGAGCCGAAGACAGACGCTTAACAACTGAGCCACACAGGCGCCCCTCTTATACTTTCCTTTAAAAATGTGTAGCGATTACTTGCATTCTGCACTTTGCTTTTAATTGGGACAAAAACATGATTTTTAAAAAAAAATCTTTAAAAATACATATTAGTGTTCAAAGAAAAATTAAAAGACCAAGACAAAATAAGCATGAAATAGAAACTGGCAGGGCTTGACAAAGAAAGAGACAGGAAAAAAACATTAAAGATATAAAAGTCTTTTAGTATTAAAAGCAACAAAAAGAGCATAGATATGATTTTTTAAAAATCAAGAAACAGAGAAGATAGGCATGAGGAAAGAAATATCTGAAAGAAATATTAAAAAAGACTATACAGAAGATGATACATATGAGAGAGACAAGTTAAACCTCACATATGCATAATTGATGTTTCTAAAGAAGAATATGCATTAATAAATAAAATAGTAGAAAACTCTTTTGAAATTATCAAGTTTGAGTTTATAAGTGGATCGGGATCTCAGAAAATATGGGATCTTCAGAAAAGCTTATGTAAAATAATCAACATCAAGGTAAACCCTGGTACTTTTCAAAAATGTACAATCATATATACATCTAAGGTTTTTTTTTTAAAGCAATTTTTGTATAAGGAATAAATGCCAGGTGAACCTTACACTTTTTGATACCAACGTCTAATATCAGAAATTAAATAATGTCTACTGAATTTTGAGGTAAAGTTAAGTTTGATCCAAGAATTTCATGGTCAGCTTGAAGTATTTTGCAAGTATGTGTGAAAAATTTAAGCCAGGGGCACCTGGGTGGCTCAGTTGGTTAATCGTCTGACTCTTGGTTTTAGCTCAGTTCTTGATCTCGGAGTCCTACGATTGAGCCCTGCTTCAAGCTCTGTGCTCAGTCGGAGTCTGCTTGAGATTTTTCTCTCCCTCTCCCCTGCCCCTCCTGCCCATGCACCCTCTCTTTCTCTCTCTCTCTCTCTCTCAAATAAATAAATAAATCTTTAAGAAAAAATTTAAGCCAACCAATAGATATTCTCTAGCAAGCGGGTATATAGCACATGGGTCCCTTCTTTAAAAATCTTACTGGATTTCCCAATTCAATCAAGCAAACAATGAATCCATACCTAAAGAAGAATTCAGGATGGTTACCACCATCGATAAACGTCACCTTTGTGTGACTTATGGTGAATAAACACCATGTAAACATAATTTGTGATAATTTAAAATTTTAGAAATCAAACAAAAATTCTGAGTAGAGGAGGGTAGGTGGTCTGATGTGTGCCTTCAAGGTACTTAAGAGGTTCCCTAGGGCTAAAGCAGTGAAGGAATGTGACTAAGGTGGAAGCTAGAGACATAACTAAAGGTCATGGCAGTCTGGCTTGAAACCACATTTAGGGAATTTAGACATTTTCCTTCCCAAGAACAGTGAGGACTCCAAACTGGGCTTATATATTTTCTGAGAAAACAGAGGCAAGGTGCTGGGCTGAGAGTGATGAGGGAAATGATGGGGTCAGAGGTAGGAGGAAAAAAAAAAAAAGATTTGGAGTACCTGTATGAAGAATAATCGAGAAAGCTTATAAAGAAAATGAAGAGATGTAGGTCTCGTCTAGATCCCTTCTGTTTTGGTGCTGCTGTGTGTATTGGCTGCCAATGGCTTCAGCCCTCCCCTTCTGGAGGTTGAGAATGGCTTCACTTAGATTAAGCTTTTACTCCCCTAACCTCACCCATAACCCCTGGATGGGGGGCAGCAGCCCACACCTATGACTGACTGGCATGGGAGTTCAAAAGGCCTGCCCCAGAGCTTTCACGGGACACGCAAAAGCAATTACGGTTTTTCACCAGTGTTAGGTGAAAAGACTAGACATTTAGATTGATCCGTGAGTTGTGAATTTTGCCACCTGAGTGGGATAGAGCGAGCATGGGATAAAAGTGTATTACGAAAGAGGAGTTTAAGTGATGGGCTTTGTTTTTTTGCTTTGTTTTGTTTGTTTGCTTTAAAGATTTTATTTATTTATTTGACAGAGACACAGCGAGAGAGGGAACACAAGCAGGGGGAGTGGGAGAGGGAGAAGCAGGCTCCCCGCTGAGCAGAGAGCCCAATGTGGGGCTCAATCCCAGGACCCTGGCGCCCCTAAGTGATGGGCTTTCAAAGCTAGGTTGGATCGAGATGAATGTGCAGGCAGGATGGCAATGAAAGCAGGAGGGAAGGTGAAGGAGAGAATGACTGTGGTACTAGTAATTTATTAAAGTATATATACACATGTATTCTTTACATATATACACAATACTGTATGTGATCTGCTATATATACATAGACACTAATTGTGTGTGTGTGTGTGTGTGTGTGTGTAAGCTGAGTGACAGCCAGGAGAATACAATAGTAGAAAGATTGAAGTTAAAATTTTAAGAGATAGACACTTCATGTAAGGTAAATTGCATAAGGAATATTTATGGAACAATTTTTAATACCTTAGTTAGCTAGGTTTCATTTGGAACATCACTAGTCCCTAATACAATAATGCTAATAGATTCATTTTATGAATCTAAATCTTTAGGCCAATAAAACATTTATCCTTAAGGAGAAATATACTTAAGTAAGAAGTGTTACTTCCTCTTTCTCTGCCGAGTCAGAGCACCAGGAAAAGATTGCCGGATTTGAGTATGGATTTCTTTCTTCTGTAGAGCAAGGATTCTTAAAACACGGCCTGAGGCCCATTGGTGAGTGTGAGGGTCCTACTGATGGACCAAGAAGGAATCCAGAATTGGAAGTCTTTTTTTTTTTTTCTTTAGTTTTCACTTGTAATTTAAGGCTCTGTGTAGAAAGCCAACTAAATGAGTTGTTAATGATTCCGAAGTTCCTAAACTAACATGTGCACTTTACCCCAGTTTACTGATGATTTTAATTCAGTGTTCTGACTGCAGATCAACCCTGGAACAAAAAAGTGTGATTTGAAGTTCCCCAGGAAAATAGGAGCTGGAACAGTAGGTGAGCCACATTTTTTAAATCCCACTTAAATGACCTTAGTCAAAAACACTCCAGAGGCTCCATTCAAAGTAGAGCTCAAGTAAATAGCATCTCCATTCAATGCTATCTCGATTAGCATTCATTTTATTTCAAAATAAAAAGAAAATCTCCCCTTGAAGAATCTTCTCTTCGCATCACTATCCCTTATGCATCACCTCCTAAGGAAAGGATGAGAGGAACAGCATGTCATATTCTCCACCTTGACAAACTGAAGGTCAGGACTCTAACTTGGAGACATCTTTGATGTGTCTACTCCAAAGATGATTCAAATTCAGTCAAATAAATTTTTGAAAGCATAGTCCTGGTATGCAGATTACTTAAAGACATAGATAGAAATCATTGGATGTTTTAGAAATCCCTATGTGGTTATTATGACAGATGAATCAAGATCAGAAGATATCAGGTGATTTTCATCCAGAGAAGAGGAGTAAGGACTGAAATGGCTTTAGTAATACAGGATTAGTTAGAACAGAAGAATGATCAAAGAATAGTAGTGGAATGAGTCCACTCGATTTCATTCATTCAGAAAATATATATGGGGGGCTTATTATATTCCAGTACTATTCTAGAGACTAGGGATACAAGAGTGAACCAAAAACATCAGACTGCATTCTTGTGATGCTTATAGAAGAGAAGAAAGACCAGGTGTGCCAACCTGGAAGCTGGATCTTGAACTTCAAATACTGCTCGCTACTACTGTTCTAGGTTCAAGACAGAGCCCCACGCCTCCAGTACGACCCCCAACCTATTATTGTCAAATGTAAATCATATCACTACCTTCTGATCTTCATTCATCTGTCATAATAAGCCCACAAGTATTTTGGAAATGTTCTCAAAAATGTTCTTCCCAAACACATTCTACAGAGCTCAAGTGACTAATCTATAAAATATATTTTAATTACCATCACTCTGCCTAGTACTTTTCTAAAGCTGAATAAAGTGAGAATTTGTCATGAAGAAAGGAGATACAGGGCCACACACTCACTGTGCAGTAACTGAGAATAGGATGCAAACCATGTATTGTCCTTAAATGTCAAGTTAAGTGACAGTTAGGCCATATGGTATCCATTTGGCTCATTTAAAATGTGCTTTCAAATAAAAGAATCAAAACAAATTGTGTTTCAACTAACTTGCCTTTTCCTGAATGAAAAAACAAAAACAAAAACAAAAAACCTGCCCTTTCTAATCTCCTATTGTAGACAGGAACAAACAGGTTTGCTTCAATAACTTCTGTTTGTTTACTATGTATGTTCAAAAACAGTGAGTACCAAATCAAACAGTTTAATGCTCAATTATGTTAAATAGCCCCCATCTGGATTTTTTTTGCAAAATAAATCTAAGTAAATATTGATAAACAACACAAAACATATCAGTAATTTGTTGTCTGAGCTTGTTATTTAGGGGATTAAAATCACAGCTGAGAGAGCAAATAAATATTACAAGTTACACTGCATCATATTTGCTAAACTTCCTAAATTATTAGCAAATCCACTGGGTAAATGCAGCGGCAAAGCACAATCTGTTTCCCATGCAAATCTGAAATCCACTTAAAAGGCATAACAGGGTGTAGATGCGATTTCAAATATATAAATACAGGAGAGTTGTTGATTCACTGTTTTCATTTCCAAACAAGGTCATTCTAAGGAACACCTTGTAGGTTTACCCAAAATGAAACAAGAGTATATCAGGGTTTTTTTTTTATTAATTATTTCCATGTGTACAGATTTGGTGTCACTTTAACCAATTTGTACCACAAAGATGATTGGTGTAACCCACATAGAACCTATGCAGTCAAATAGGAAGTATACGCAGTAAGGGCAGGAACCTGTCCCCCTAGAGGAGTGAAGGTGCCTGTAGTTGTATGAGAGCTGGGGGCAGTGGGGGAGACGCTGTTTGGATGGGGAAGGGGAACTGGAGACCCGCTTCCTTGAATTGAATTGGGATTTGGATTGGTTAGGAATTTAATAAGAACCAGAGGAGAAGCAGTGTTAATGATTTCATTCTTCTGGTGTAAGTCCTTCCATCTCTTCAGATGTCTATATTTCATTTCTTGAAACAAATGTCCAGTTGTGGTATTTTTGTTTTGGTTTGGTTTTGCTTTGATTTTGTTTTTTGGTTTTTGGAATTAAGGAAGAGGGATAACTTCCTTAATTCCTATAAATCTTAGGGAGAGCATTCAATTCCACATTTTGTGTCATTGGTAGCTCAGATCCCTTTAAATCTCCATCTTCAAGCGTTTATAGAGAGTGCAACTAATGTCAAGGTTACAAATGTATCCAGTTTGGCTGGAGCAAAGTGTGTGTTACACAGAGAAAGAGAGAGCTTAGCAGAGAGCTTGGGACCCAGTTGTGCAGAATCTTAAATGAATGTTTAAGTTAGGAACCATGTTTCATTCAACCATAAAGCTCTGTTGTAATTCAAAAGGCAAAGGCTGTCATGGGATAGTGGGGTGAGGATGAGGGGGCAAATGAATAAGAATTAATATATCCAACCTAAATATCTCCCTTGGGGCCCATATCTATCTATCTATCTATCTATCATCTACCATCTACCTACCTACTAGACATTTCCACTTAGATTTCTCACAGGTACCTTCAGTTTGACTGTTGAATTCATCATTTTCACTTATATATATTTCTCCTACATATCTCCTGTTTTGTTTGGTGATATCATCTGCTTAGCCAGGAATCTGGGAGTCAGCTTGTCTCTATTTCCCTTATGCCATACAGCAAACTGGGCACTGCGATGTGTTCCTGTGGCCTTTATGATAACACTTCAGTTCATCCTTTCTTTTCCAACCCACCACCTCTCATTTGGTTCAGACTCTCATGGTTTCTCACCTAGATTCTGCCTGAGTTCAAATCCCACACCACACCTCACACCTCTCTACCTGCTTCAGTTTCCTCATTTGTAAAAAGGAAAGCACCTAACATACATGAATGGATGAATTAATTAATTAATTAATTAATTATAGGAGGAACAAGAAAGAAATTATATATGTCTTAATTGTATCTGGATATGAATACAGGGAGTCAAAGTGCAGGGCAGTGCTGATAGGAATATAATGGGAACAATACCTATAATTCTGAATATTCTAGTAAAAGAAAAGGTAAAGATAAACAGGTTAAATTAACGTAGTAATAATATTTATTTAACTCAACATTTCCAAAATATTATCTTTTTAGCTTGTGGCACTAGCCACAAATCAAATGCTCAATAGCTGGACACGACTAGTGGCTCCCATTACTGGGTAGACCAGTTCTAGAGATTATTACATTGGACAATAGTAATGTCAAACCAGCAAGAGGAAACCTTAAGAAGTTGCTGTGGAGGGGCTGCACATAAAATTATTATTACACAATTAGGCACTTCACTTTAAGTACTGTATGCACTGACTTTATCTTTCTAGCTGAACTATAAGCCTCTCAATGGCAGGGAGAGTTCCTGCTTCTGCGGTCTTCAGGATTGAGGGTTCTGCTCCACAAAGCATTCTTGAAACTAGGACTGACTCAGGCACTGTTCAAGCCTTAGCTCCTAAAATTATCAGGGCACACCCAAGGAATGAAAAATTCAAGAACATGGGTTTTTTGTTTGTTTGTTTGTTTTAACTCAGTGCTAATAGTCAAACTGTTTCCAGTTGCATGCTGGAGTTAGGAATAACAGGCTCAGAAATCATTTTGACATAAATCGAGTAACCAGGAATGCACAGTTTCTGCCTGAAGCTATCCTTCAGGTTCACCAAGAACAGAGGGTTCAAGGTGTTTATGTTATCAGTCTTAAATTCCTCAATGCACTTTTCAGTTAATTCATCTTCAAATGAAGATGTTTTCATCACTGAGTTGTGAAGAGGAAGAGATTAATTTTATTTATTTTATTTTTTTTTTTAAAGATTTTATTTATTTATTCATGAGAGACAGAGAGAGAGGCAGAGGAAGAAG
Source organism: Neomonachus schauinslandi (assembly GCF_002201575.2). Lineage (NCBI taxonomy): Eukaryota > Metazoa > Chordata > Mammalia > Carnivora > Phocidae > Neomonachus > Neomonachus schauinslandi. Next base: position 22,203,498 of record NC_058414.1, on the reverse strand, counting down.
CAGGCTCCCAAGGAGCAGGGAGCCCGATGTGGGACTCGATCCCAGGACGCTGGGATCTTGACCTGAGCCGAAGGCAGACGCTTAACCATCTGAGCCACCCAGGCGTCCTGGAAGAGATTAATTTTAAAGGCAAACCAAAGAGAAGAGCCTAAACAGTCCGCTAATGATGCCATTTTCTCATTTCCTGTTTTTGATGTATTGTGTACCCGTGAATGATGGGGCAAACTCCAGCTCTAGAAATTCATGTTTCATGGAGAAAATCCATTTCTGTGCCTTGCAAAGCAGAACTACAGGTGCAGCAAGTGAGTAAACAGTACCAGCTGCTCCTTGGCTGAGGTTTCTTTCTTTCTTTTTTTTTTTTTTTTTTTTGATTTTATTTATTTGACAGAGACAGCGAGAGAGGGAACACAAGCAGGGGGAGTGGGAGAGGGAGAAGCAGGCTTCCCGCGGAGCGGAGAGCCCAATGCGGGGCTCGATCCCAGGACCCTGGGATCATGACCTGAGCCGAAGGCAGTCGCTCAACCGACTGAGCCACCCAGGCGCCCCTTGACTGAGGTTTCTTAAAGAGAAATTAAAGACCAACCCCAGGTTTGGAGGTAGTACAAAATCGCAGAGACGACAGCAGCGCATTTTTCATGACTTTGGCCCCAATTCCTGCATCTCCTCCATAGAACGACGTACTCACAAAGGGAATGCAGTACACAAAGGCTGGATGTCAGAGCTAGTTTCTGTCTGTATTCTGGTGAGGTTCTTTCGTTGATAACGTCCTGGCAGGCATTGGTACTTAACCAGGAAACTCATACTAGGTTCACCTATTAAACTTTTATTGGCTCATCTGGAGTATGATGTAGAGTGTTTTAAAGTATAAACTAGTCATTTAAAAAAGTGAACTCATATTATAAATTCTAAAATAAAAAAGTCATATTCCTAAATGCTTTGTGCATGCAACTAGTTTATTCTTTTAGAAAAAGGACCCGTGTACAGCCTATCAGAATGAAGAAAAATTTAATATAGATAATCAGAGAAACAAGCTTCCTTTTACATATAACCTGAATTCACTTTTTAATGGTGAGTTTATGCTTTTAGAAAAGGATCCCTCTGCAGAGTCTATCAGAAGAAAGAGGAATATAATATAGATGTCAGATAGTCTCAAAAGGTGTCATGTAGCTCTCTGTTTGCTTTATTCTCACCACTTACCTTGTGTCTTATAGCCTCATATGTCTAGTGCCACTGAGAATCAAGGAAACCGAATATCACTGCAAGTGATATAGACAGCCCATAACAAAACTGTTGGTTTTTATATTGCTCCTGAATCCTTTTTGACACTTTATTCCTTCATTTTGACATTCTGAAACTTTTCATGAATTATGAAAAAGAATTTTCGTAAGAGGGAATTTTCATAAGAGGGAATTTTCATTAGGTCAGTGATTGTGGAAGCCGAAATGACCTTCTCCAAAATTTTTATTCGCACACATTTTTCTACCTATTATCAAATTATAAACCTTCACACCTGCTCCTTTTTTAAGGTAGAAAATGCTGTGGACCATGATAGGTCGCTTGGGACTGTAAACCAAATGCTGAGAGAACGCTCAGTGGGCATACCGTGCCGTTAGCTCCTTAAAATGTAGCATTAGTGCTCTAATAACCCCTCGTAGTAACGTTTATCTGGATGCATTCACTCCCGGATCCTGTCTTGTGCTGGGACTGTCGCATCATATACCCATTACTCCCACCTGCTGTCAGGACATGGGTGCAGAGGCTGCGTGAAAAGGTGAATGAAATATCAGGGCACATTTCCTGCATGTGCGTGGAAGCCAGCCTTTATTTTCAAGCTGTGCCTTTTCAGGTAAACAGCCTTCACCCTGCTTTGTACCTTCGCTTTCTCTTTAGCCTCTGTTATGCCCTGGGAAAAGAAACTGTAGCAAAAGACAAGTTCGTTTTGCATGATTTCTTCCCCAAATTCCAGAATGCATTTGTAGGTCAATTCGTAGGAAATGGAAAGAGCACGCAACCTTACCTTTTGAAAGGAGTGTGTTGTGTATTCAAAGGAGCCCCTGATCACCTGAAATCTGCCTCGTATTGTAGAGACAACTAAGAAGCTGCTAACAGGCAACGATGATGCTTCCTGGGTTGTTTCACACACCGTGAGCGTCTGAATGTTCTCAGTGGCTCAGAGCAATAATGCTCCTATCACTATCAGGAGCAGGTTACATTGTTTTCCAGTATTATAGGACATTTGTCTGTGTTCTCCAAGCTCCTGCTCAGTGAAACACCTTTGCTGAGTAATCCTGTTGTCTCACTCTGATTCTGCTGGGCCTTTGATATAGATCAGCCCTGGAGAGAGCTTATGGGGTCTTTGCATGCCCCTGCCACACCAGGATCATAGCAGGTCACGAACGGCTGGTTCCATCCCCTTGCTGTGAGCCAGTCGAAATGTGCAGTAAGTCCCATGCATGTCTCAAATACGTGCATTTGGGTGTTGAAGGGTATCTGGATGGCCTCTAAGGACTGGCCAGCTGTGGAATGTGGCTGGGGCTTGTGAGGTGTGGTGCCTCGGGGGAACATGGTGGGCTTATATGATATACAGACCAAACTATGCTGCCGGATGAGCTCAACTGAAAAATCAAATAGTGAAAGCTTATGATGAAAACATTGAAAGTGGGAGAGGCAGGAAACTTCTTTCGTTTTTGTTGTTGTGTGTTTGTTCTGCAGTTTTTGTTTGTTTGGCCATACTCATGAAAGCTTGGTTTGAGTTCCCAGGGAGGGAGTCTCAAACTCTTCAAATTTCATAAACCCCCTCAGACCAACTTGCCTAGCGATGGCTCCAGGTAGAATTGAGAGTTGAAGACCAAGGTCTGTTGCAAGGACTTTTTCCTCATTAAAATTTCCCCTCTTCAGGTTCTCTGTGACTGATTTGGCAGCCTCACCCAGGAACCATCCAAGTGGCTTTCACCTCATTGGTTTTCACTTCATTGCTCTTGGCTTTCTCAGGAATTGTTTAATTGGGTTACTATTGTCTCATTGGCAGAAAGCTACAAGAGGGACTCATTTCTACAGCAGGGTCTTCCTCTCCAACCCAGAGTGGCCCCTTGACCAGTCTGACCCTTTGTATAAACATAAACATGATTCTGGGCCAGCTCCTTTACCTGGATACTTTTTAAAAGTAGGAAACCTTTTGGATTAAAAAGACTGAGGAGCTTGCCCTAGGATCTTTTCCTGCAAAAAAGCTCTGGGGACCTGCTTATGGGACGGACTCGTTCCAAATGGCATTTCTCTGCTTCTCTTGTCGCCTGATTCTCTGCTTTGAGAATATGTAGAACTCCTGAGGAAAGTATATTTACATCTGTTCGTAGGGCTTATCAATTAAGATGTGGTTTTAGACAAGAGAGAAGTAAATGCTATGTTAAGAGCAAGAGATCCAGGGAAAAGTCCCCTTTCCAATAGAAATCGGTTTATTTTGCCTTTAGCAAGGAGCTGTTTCTTTTCTGAGCTCAAGATTTTCAATCTGCTGATTGAAGCAAATGCAGCTAAGTATCTGAGGGTATGTGCAAGTGCTGGATGTTTTATGGGCGAGACAGAATGTTTCTTGGGGTTCTCTGACCCCGGGCACAGTTTTAGAACAAGGTGGTGTTTGCAGCTTTAATGCCTACAGGCATGTAGATTCCTGGCGCTTCTGCTTGCGGTTCTCAGCTTGTGAACCCACTTGTGTGTGTTTTGTTTTCTTGGCTTATAGAGTTTTGAAAGTAGCACAGAATGTACCAGGAAAGGCTCAGCTGGGGGTGACTGAAAGGAAATCTTGAGGAAACTGGCAGAGAGCTGTTCAGTGGTGAGAGGTGGGCACAACTGAATTTGCTTTCGTCTTCGGTGTAGGAAAGCAGTGTCCTGAGAAGTTAAGACTGAGGTTGACAATTTGAATTTCAGACCAATAGCTTTTCATAATAAGACCTTTTTACATAATTTTGCAGAATCCCACTAGTTACAATTACAAATTACAATTCTTGTAATTTGCTTAATTGACATAATCTATACTGTGGTTCTCATGTGGAGGAAGAAAAATAATTTTCCTATTATCCTTCTTGGTTCTTGACTGGATTCCCCTGTAATAAAAAACAGATTAACAGGAAAAACAAACAAACAAAATTTAAGAACATGTATACTTCCTCTATACATGGGAAATACCCAAGAAGATTAACTCCCCATAATGCCCCAAGCCACCATCTTAAATACCATCTCCAGCCAAAGGCCAAAGTGGGGAGGGGAGGGAAGCTGAGTATGGGAGGTCACCAGGAAAAGCACATTGAGCAAGGGTAAGGTTGTTATGCAGATTTAAGTTCTCTGCCTTCTGCATGGATTGGAGTTTCTAGAGATCTAGTCATCCCCCTCTTTCTGGTACAGAAAAAGAGATACAAATAGAGATTTCCCTTATAAGTGTAAATGTCTCTTACTGGGTCACTTCTATTAGGTTTTCAGAACCTTTCCTTTCCTACAATTACTCTTAAAAAAGAATCAGCCTAACATAATCCTTATGACAAAGAAGCATATTTTGGGGTGGCAAATTCTGCTCTCCTTCACTGACCTAGTATTTTTTTTCCTACTAATGCACAAAATACCACGTGGATTTAGCCAAACTTTCCTCAATTTTTAAAGAGCTAAGTACTTATGCTTTGGTCTTAGCACAGTGTAGTCTCTAAATCCTTTTTTTTTTTTTTAAGGCAGCATTTTTAAGGCAAGTGACATCTGGGAGAAGTATTTTGTATTAATCCCTACTTCCCTCCTATGACATAATAATAATTTGATCGTAGTATTTATCTAGCTGAAACTGCGACACAGATGCTCCAGTCATTTTTTCAGTGATTGGCTAAAATATAATTAAACTTGTCCTCTAGAAACCTATAAAGTTAAAAATCCTCACATTTTATATTGCACTGCATGCATAGAGTCTAAATCAGTTGTATTCTGGCTCTAAAACTGATATCGAGAGAATCAGAAATGGAAAAAAAAAAAAAAGAAAGAAAAACTTTCTCTTTTTAAATAGTTGTTCTGTGCTTTTTCACACCTTGCACTATTGAGCTGTAGCAGCTGAGAAAATCTGTCAATGCTTGTGTTATCCAAAAAGGATGGAAAATAAGACAGAAAACACTTCACTGCAAAACCATGAGATGCTCTCACGCAAAGAGACCACTTCATGCTATTTGATTTGGACACCCTTTGCTAGATTAAACATAAATGGAGAAAGTTCAGAGGAGGAACATTTTTTAAACTACCAAAGAAATAGGAACTTTATTCAATAAAAAAAAGATCAGTCTGGAAGTTTGAAGGTTAAGAGAAAATAAATTGAAACCTATAAAACCAAGGTGGTTGTGGGTAAGGCAAGCACTGACTGAATCATCAAATCCTGGGATACAACAATTGGAGGTGGTCCTTTAATGCTTGAAAGGTAAACTTTATACAAATGAGGAGTAGTAAACATTCAATAATAATTTGTTCCTCCAAAACCTATCCGATGCTAATCCTGTTGATTGAAAGTACATATTTAGAGGTGCCTGGGTGGCTCAGGCAGTTGAAAGTCTAACTCTTGATTTTGGCTCAGGTCCTGATCTCAGGGTTGTGAGATGGATTGCTGTGTATGGCTCCATGCTGGCAGGGAGTCTGCTTGATATTCTCTCCCTCTCCCTCTCCTTCCCCTGCTTGCTCATGTGCCCTCTCTCTCTCTAAGATAAATACGTCTTAAAAAAAAAGTACATATTTAGGCAGTTATGCTGATATTGGGATGTTTAAAGAAAAAGAGGACATAGATATATTTCAGATCTGTGATTCTAATAGCAAGGAGAAAAGACTGCATATCTGATGCTTTTTGTGAGAAAGAAAAACTTTGGGCTTTGTAATCCTTATTTTGACCTCCTCCTATCCTTAGATCTTTGTATTGTTGATAGAACCCCCCCAAAGATTGAACGTGGGAATTACAAGGAAAGAAAACACCAACCAGATTATTTTATTATGTAATTAATTTGTTATAGTTGGGAAGATCTTAGGGGAAGAGTTAAAATTTCTCACTGAAATGAAATTTTAACATTATCTGATATTAGATATTTATTACAGTGTGTTCATATTTACCACTCTGCTAATATCATTAATAAACTGAAAATTAGTATCTTATATATCATATTAAATAGATTATTTATTCTTTTATTTCATAATGTAAGATAAATTTTCAGTCCATTTTATTATATGATATTTTAAACTATATGTTACAATACAGTAATATCAACAGGAGGCCAACAGACTATACTGGAAATAGTTGGAGCAATTGGTAGACTGTGTCTGTTTACACATGAAATTTTTACCATTTGAGGAATACTGAGTAGTTGCACCAAAGATGTTTGACTACTAAATCTACTAATTAGATACAGAATGTTAATAGTTCTTTTTTAAAAAGTCAACAAAGCATAATTATCACACAAATCAGCAGTGAAGAAATATGTGTTTCAGGACATTCGAAGAAATCACACCAAGTTTGTATTCCTGAGAATCATGATCATAACACAACCCTCTTGTCCTTGGTTTCACTGACCTAGAAATAAAATATGGGGCGATTTGTTTACTTCTGCTATTTAAGTATGGTTAGAATTAGAATCTGGAAAATGTTTTAATTGCACAGGCTTGTGATTATTACAATCTAAATATCAAAGGAGTTGATAACATCCATTAATTTCAAAATTATCACGCTTCTATTTTTGTGAAGCCAAGTGTAAGTTGTTTTTGGCAAAAGGAGAAACTTCTTTTACCTGACATTTTTTGCAAGGTCTATGCTGGATTATTTTTTCTACTAATGACACAACATCTAGCTGGATTCAGCCAAATTTGCTAGGTATCAGATAAAGATAATGTAATGTTTTAATATTAATTTTAATGAATTCACAATTTAATATTTAAACCTACTGTCTTACATGAAGTGTGAACAAGTTACCTGGTTTTTAAAATTCAATTTTATTTCATTTATGTTTTCTTTTAAATAAGGAACTTAAACTCTATAAAGATTTGGAATAACCCTGATTTCATGATTCTTGAAAAGTGGCCATAGTACATGGAGACTGTGAAAGTTTGCTTAGATATCTAAATTAGTCTACCTGAAGCCAAACATCTATTCTTTTTTAATCTTTGATAATTTTCTTATGGATTCTAGCTTTTACCTAAGTCTGTTTTCTCCTCAGCCGTATTTCCCACACATCTTCAAAAGAGATAAATATTGCTAGTCTGGTTAAGAATTTAAGTGAGTAGATGCACTCGAATTATTACATTTTAAGTTATAAAAATGTACCTTAATACACATACTTAATGTTTTAAGTGATAATAAAATGCAAGCTACGTGCTTATGGTGTGAGGATCATGGGATATGTATTTGCCATAAAATACGGGATGACCGTTGTCATCTATCACCTGCCATTCTGTAACTGAACCAAATAAGAGTTTGTCCACTCAGTGCACAGCAAGCCAATAAAACTGACACCAACCTTTTGCAGTGAAGAAAGATAGGCTATTTACTAGTATGGCATTCCCCAAGAGAATGGGGAGCTAATTCTCTAAAGTCCTGAACTCCTCGATAACTCCCAAATGAGGATTTTTAAGGACAAAATTCTGGGCAGAGGTCTCCTGAGAAAGGTGGATGCCATTGATTGGAGGCCCATGAGGTCAATGCTCGCAGGTGCTCTGGTGCTGCTTCCTCTAGTCCCCCAGGGGTCTTTTGCATCTCAAGAGATTAGAAATCTAAAAACAAATCTGTGTTCTGTAAAAGATTTCATTAGTGCTGATTAACTACTAGTCCTGTGGTTTCCTTTGAATGATCAGCAAGCATTCCTATCCCTAGACCCTAGGCTGTGTGTTCCTTGGCCGGTCTGGCCGTCCTGGGGGTGATATGAGCTCTTGTGTTCATTCTTCCATCTGAACTGACAAAATAGATGCTGCCTTCAATTCTTTCACTTCCAAGATTTTGTTTTTCTTGCTTTGACTGACCACTTGCATAAATAATTTGGGGGAAAAAAAAAAACCTTTTGATTAAGCACCGAGATGCAAAACTATTAATATGATTTGCAAAGCCAATGAAATACCTGATAAATAGAACTGCTTTCATTTAGCCTTTGAGAAAGAACAGTCTGTTTCCATATTATAATCAGACTGAATTTTAGAAGTGAGTTACCAACCACTGCTTTCCTTGCTCTCTCTAATTAGCAGTTCTTAGCATCTAAAGAAAGTCAGAAAGAAAACAGGCAAACTATGATCTGCCTTCACTCAGTCAGTCTGCTTTTGAAAATCTTCCTATTTGCAAGTGTCTCCAATAATTATGGAACCACTCACGCACATATTCCCCTAAATGAAGTTAGTAATAATCTTGGAGGCTAATCAAAATTTCATTGAATCAGCGGGGAGTATAATAAAAATATTCATAAACCGAATAGGTGTTTTCTTTTGCTAAAAAAAAAAAAAAATTGCATATCTCACTGATTCCAAAAGGGAAATTCAACTCATGGAGAAGCTGTGACTCTATATACCTGATCCCATCAGGTGAGTTGGATCAAGCAAGCTTAGACCAAACTGTGGGTCTGTCTGACATATTGAACTTTGTGGAGCTTTCTCTTTGGGATTTTTGCCTTTCCCTTTCCTGAGAAACTCCTCCTATTTGTTGAACTTGAGAGAAGTTAGTCAACTAGTGATCATGGCTGGCAAGCCATCTCCTTTGAGGTGTCGCCTATGAACACACTGCCATTTACTGCAGCCACACGTATTTGTGTTTTAATAGAGAACATTAAGGTCTAAAAGATTTCAAGACCTGAAGGACTGGTGGTCTGTTGGGAAGAATCTCAGGAAATAGACCAACTGGAACACTTCAGGGGCACATCTCTGCCTGCTTCCCTCTTCAAAAGTCTTTCAGAAAGTTGGAAAGTTTCCTTTTTCTCCATTTCCAACCTTATGCGTGGATTTCCTCCCATAACTGTGAGGGTTGTTCAAGGGTCCTATTATTTCATCATAATATGAGAGAAGGTAAAGAACTTCTGAATTTCATCAGAAGAAGAAAAAGCTTAAAATCTGAAAACTAAATATATTCAGAAATGGAGAGGTATTTTTCTCCAATTGTTTTAAGTTTCCTGGAATAATATTTAACCTTTGTTAAAAAAAAAATAAAGTTCAACCAAGTAAATTTGAAGATCTGATCGGCTTTATTAAATGATGTCTGAAACAGTCAGGCAGCACCCCATCTAAGAAGTAGAGGGGAGCTCCGAGGACTTGTACAAAATGGAAGGTTTCTATAGGAAGGAAGGTGGGGCAAGAAAGTTATTACAAAAGAAAAGGATTATTCCACGCAAGGTTACTTTCCCTTAGCAGAAAGAACAGAGGGTCTTATCATGCAGATGACCTCATCTGCCTTGGGTGGGGAGGGCCTATGTGGCAGATTACTTCATTGGCCCTGATCAAAAATAAGACTACATTTCTGGGAGAGGTTGAAACTGCAGTTAGAATAGGTATTGAGCCCCAGTTGGAGACTCAGTCTAAGTCATTTTGGGCCTGTGGTTTTCTTTTTAACACTTTTTAAATTAGTATTTAACTCAGACATCCAAGGTTATTTTATTATTGTATTTAGGCCATTTCAAAATGAAATCCACCCTCTAGACTATTTTAACTGTAGAATCTAGATGCACATCCACATGCATGTTTTTAATTTCTACGCATGTCTTCTTTCTCATCAATCCTAGCCACCACCCCCTCCCCAACACCACCCAGCTAACAAAATGCTTTTACAAGACAGCTTGAACATTATAATATTTTATTCAAAGTATGGCTCAAAGACCAGAATCACCTGGAAACTTGTTAGAAATGCAGAATCTCGGCCCTCACCCCAGATCTAATGAATCAGAATCTACGTTTCAACAAAATCACCAGATGCTTCACGTGTGCACATGAAAGTTTGGGAAATATTGCTGTAGAGTATGCCTTAAGAGAGGCTATGTAACATACTGGCTAGGAAGCCTCTGGATTTGAAATGCCTGATTCAAATCCCAACTCCACTGCTTACTAGCCATGTGACCCTGGGAAAATTTCTTAACCTCTAAATGCCTTAATTTCTTAATCTATAAAATGAGAATACTTACAGTACCACATCTTTGGATTCTCATGAGGATAAAATGAATAAGTATATGTAAAACACCAAAGTGCTGGCATTTAACAAGTACTATATGTTTTAGTCACTTATTATTAAAATGATTATTATATTTTTATTATATTATTAAATATAATTAATGTCACTATTATTAACAAGGGGAAGCCTTTTTGCTCTTTTTTTTTTCTTTTTTATAAAATGTCTTGAACAAATGACATCTAAATTACTAAGAAAATAGCAGGAGTTCCAGAACAAACGGTGCATATTTATTCTATTTTTATTTTAATTGTGCGGTGCAAATGAGGCCAAGGCTATGGGTTTAATCCCCTTGTCAATCCACTAGTTTCTCATGGAAAAACAACAACAAAACAAGGAACGAAATCCATTTTTCCACTAGAGTTTCCACTAGGAGAACCTAGTGGAAACTTTCCACTCTTACACCCTGCTGAAACGCCTGCCTTCTAAGCCCTCCCAGCCTACCTCCACCCTAGGAAGCCATCTCGCAAATGCTTGGCATTACCTCAAAGTGCATAAGAGAAAAAAGGAAAAGAAAACTCTGTCAGGCACAACACGAAACAAGGATCAGAAAAACAGTGAGGAGGTAGGAGTGGTGGAATGTTCTGATGTTTGGGTCAGTTATAAAAACTTATCACAGTCATTTATCAACAGTTTTGCAGCCACCTGTGTTTTTGAAGGACCTTTTGCCAATTTGTATTTTGGAACAGAATGACCTCCTACGGAAACACTCATTATAGAAACCAAATTATAAATCAGATTTGATAATGAGTTTAAAACATAATAAAGTTCATGTCTTTTATTTGGAATGCATTCTCTAGATACTTTAATATATATAATTGTGCTCTAAAGTGCAACCTTAATGCTTCTATACTTTACCCCCTTTTCCTAAAAGATTTAGCTTTTTGTTAATTACACAACCATTATCTCTGCCATTATACTCTAAGGTGAATATGTGTGTGTTACCCTGTCTTAGACACATATAGAAGTATAGAAACTACTGTATCTTTGGATCACTTATCATTTGGTGAAGCACTGTAGTTGACTGACAGTCTGAGAGGCAATGCTCTTGAGTGTTGTGAGCCTTTGTCCAACAGATGGGCCTAAGGAGAGAAAGGATATACAGGTATGGAACTAGAAATTAGAAGTAATTTCAAATAGAAGGTGAGAGGCTGAGTCTGGCTTGGGCATGCTGGGCAGTGAGCAAGTAAGGCACCAGCCCTGAACGGACTGTGTGTATTTGTAGGTTTTAGGTATCAAGGGCAAAAGCTGGGGAAATAGAATTCTAACATGAATTTTTGGAATTGACTCTTGACAAACTATGAGATTCCAATTTATCAAAGAAATTGCATGTCAGGAGCACCTGGGTGGCTCAGTTGGTTAGGCGACTGCCTTCGGCTCAGGTCATGATCCTGGAGTCCCGGGATCGAGTCCCGCATCGGGCTCCCTGCTCAGCAGGGAGTCTGCTTCTCCCTCTGCCCCTCCTCCCTTTCATACTCTCTGTCTCTCATTGTCTCTCTCGCAAATAAATAAATAAAATCTTAAAAAAAAAAAATTAAAAAAAAAAAAAGAAATTGCATGTCAGTCATTAAGAATCTTCTTTTAAAAAATATTTTCGACATGTTTCCTTTCTATATCCAAGAAACTGAAATTATCCTAACAAGATCATTAATGATAAAGTGAGTTCATGATTGGAACAAGACAATAAGCCAGCAATTCTTATTTTCATGATGAATATTTGTATTTAAAAATTTTATATAATAACCGTTTATTTTTTAAAGGATGCTTACTTTTTTTTTTAAAGATCTTATTTATTTATTTGACAGAGAGAGACAGCGAGAGAAGGAACACAAGTAGGGGGAGTGGGAGAGGGAGAAGCAGGCATCCCTCTGAGCAGGGAGCCTGATGTGGGGCTCGATACCAGGACCCTGGGATCATGACCCAAGCCGAAGGCAACCACTTAACCGACTGAGCCACCCAGGCTCCCCTAAAGCATACTTTCAAATAATACCTTCATTGCCTCCAGAAAACTCTGTTACAGTGCATACCTGTTTTCTGAGAATAAAAGGTCTGTGACATGGAACTTCTCATGTTCACATTTGAATAGTGGCTGAGAGTCCATAAGACATGACAAAAAATAAAATCCCTGTGGAATAGAGACAGATTTTGTTTACTTCCTTATAGTTTATTTTATTTAAAATAAAACATCACAATGTTCATCCCTAACTTATCACAGTCTATTTAGAGTTAATGTATTATCCCATGTAAAATGTTAGAAACTTGAAACAGTATATTTCCACTTGCCATCTCCCCATCCTTTGTGCTATTGTTGATATATATATAGCATGAATATAAACCCCATAAATCGTTTTTATTTGTGTCTAATATGTTGCTTTGCTCTGGCTGCTTTCTAATTTTATTTTCCTATTTGCTTTTCATTCATTCAACTATGATGTACCTAGGTGAGGTTTTCTTAATATTTATCCTGCTTGGGTGTAATAAACACTTGGATCTGTAAGAATGTTTTTCACCAGATTTGGATTATTTGGAAGTATTCGTTCCTCACTTTCTGGGAATTCAATTATATGTGTGTATAACTATTTGATGTTTCTCACAGATCACTGTGGGAAGCTCTGTTCATTTCTTAAGATAGTTTTTCTCTATGTAATTGAGATAGAATACTTTATGTTGATTTGCCTTCAAGTTCATTGTTTCTTTTTTTATGCTATCTTCAATTTCCTATTGATTCTACTTAGTGAATTTTTATTTCAAGTAGTATAATTTTTAGCTCTGAAATCATATTTGTTCCTTTTTAAAGTTTCTGTTGCTCTTCTGAGATTCCTCATTTGTTTCTTCATTATAATCATACTTTCTTTGAGCTGTTTAAAGTCCTTATCTGCTAGTTGTAACATATGGTCATCTTGGGGTCAATTTCTGTTGACTCTTTTTCTCTTGACAATAGGTCAAATTTTCTGTTTCTTTTCATATCTAATTTTAAAAATTATATTGTGCATAGCTGTATTGTCTTTAAAAGGTGATAAGGGGTTTTTTGGCAGGTAAAGTTACTGGCAGATCATTGGTCCAGTGAGATTTGGCTTTATTTGTTTGTTTGTTTGTTCGTTTATTTTTGCTAGGGCAGTCTATTTTGACTTTGAAACCAATTAAAAAAATGTGCCTCTTACTTTAAGCCATTATTCTTTTTCTAAGCTGTGGGCTCTTGAGACCTCAGATATCTTGAATGGCAAAGGTACTCTATGAGGTCTCTCCATTCTGAGTTAGAACTACAAAACCTTCCAACACTATGATACCTCAGGTAGCACTGTTTGCTCTTAACCCTGAAGTATGTAATCTCTACTAGGCCTTACAGATTCTCACCCTGCATATGAACAGACCAGTCCTCAGAAAAGGACCCCCAGTTAGTATATACATAGATTTTTACCTCTTCCCACCATTCCTAACTCTACCATGTGTAAATTCTTTGACCTCAGCAAACACATTTCACAAAGACATTTGTATACTTTTTTCCACATATTTTAATTTGGACTGAAATTTTTCTAACATTCCATCCTGATTCAGAAGAATATTTTTAACTTATTTTAATATACAATAGCAATAGATAAAAAACTGAATTGTTGATATCTTGGACTGATGTACATTTTCAGGTGTTAGGATTGGCATAAAGGAAACCTAACTGGGAAATGGTTAATGACTTTTTGGGTGAAAAGGAAGTAGAAGAGCGCAATGACTAAGTAATAATGGCTGAAATAATACTATTAGAAGTAGGAATCTACTTTGTACATGACTGCATTTTTTAAATAAGAATGAATTTAAATCAAGTAATCAGATATTGATGACCACCTATCTAGAATACAAAATTTAGGGTAAAACTGACATTGGTTTTTAACTTAGTTCTACCCCTCCAAGCGGTATGAATTTCGGAAAGTTAATTTCTCTTCACTTTAGTTCTCTTAAATATGTAACAAAAGATAAAACACATCTTCCACATGAGTGGATTTTTTTCATGTCTTTATACATTCACCTTGTAGAAATAGGAAATAGAAAATTATCTTAAACACAGAGAAAATAATGAGGTCAATTGGTAAGTGAAAAAAGAAATTATGCCCAGATTCATGTTGTCAAAAAGCACTTGTACGTGATTAGGTTAATATTATATTTTGCCTGGTTTTGTAGAAATACATATAATATCTAAAGTCGTGAAGTGTATTACCAAAGGTTTTTTTTATTATTATTATTATGCTAAGAACCCTCAACATGAGCTCTGCCCTCATAATTTTTTAAGTGTACAGTACAGTATTATTAGCTATAGCTCTGAAGTTTTATATTATCATCTACTTTATAGAGTCATTATGATAAATGAAAAAATATATATATACACCAGTTGGTGCAATAAAGAGACTGTCTGTGTGGGTTAATTTCTGCTCCACATTGTGTGTAAGACCCTGTGCTCTGCAGTTGATGCTGTGATTTGTTGAAGGTTTTGTCCATATGAGATCCCATTCTGTTAGAGACTACCAGAGCTACAGACTACTTTTAAGTTGAGGGTCAACTTATAAGTACACTTTTGAAGTACACATTGAAATTGACCCAACATATCTCTTCCTATTCAAACATCCTTTTTGAAATTTCCTACTTTGGGTCTGTTGGCTTGTCATTTCCCTGCTGACTAGAACTTAGGAAAATGTATACATTTAAAATATCTACTCTAAATTTCCATGGAAGTTTGTTTATGAAAATAAGATTTTTTCACAACCCCTACAGGATGCATCAAGGAAAGTGCTCCTATAAGCCTTGTCTGTATTTTCTATCATTGATGGTTTTTAATATGTGACAGAAAGATTTCTCCAGCTCCATGCTAATTCAGGTGTGTTTTGTAAGTAGCCATCATAAGTAAATCTTTTCAAAGTCCCTTTAGAAAACATAATGCAACTTATGTCTCTTGGCCACAGAGTTACCATTTAATACCTCATAAACCCAAGGAGTCCATATGGGTATGATTTTCTCTTATCAAAACAACAGATCTTACCTCAGTAAGCTAAATACACAAAGACATTCAGTGGAATTGACTTTTTTATTATTCTTCTCATTGTTTTTGCCTGAAAACCCAGTCTTGCTGATCTATATCTTGTGTCCAGGGTTTTCTCAAGAGTCCTGCTTGTAGATGGGAATCACATCAGCAATCTCCCAGTCCTCTGGCAAGGTGACTGTTTGCAACAACAGTTAACACATTTGGCCAGCAGTTCCACAATTTCACCCTTGAGTTCCTTCAAAACTCTTGGGTGAATGCCATCTGGCCCCAGTGATTTATTTATGTCCAATTTGTCAACTAGACTTGGAACACCTTATGTACTCCTCACCTTTTGATCTATTACCTCTGACTTGTATAATTCCAGCTTCCCTTCTTTCTCTCTTATTTCTATTTTATTAGATTTTTTTTATTGCTCAAAATATCATCATGCTAAAATAAGCTTCCCTATTTCAAGAACTTTGCTTAAAATACTGTGTAGCGTCATATTTCATTTTTGTTACTCAGATTGCATGGCCAAGTGAAGTATTTCATTTTTGTTATTCAAGTTACTTGGCCAAGGTATGAACAGCACTTCTAGATAAAATTTTGGTATAAGTCATAATTAGAACTCAACCACCAGATTGAAAGGATGGAAGGAATAAATGTAACCTAGTCTATCTTCATAATAACCATTCCCAGAGAGTAAGAGTCTATGAAAGAGGACTTTCTATCAATATGACCTTTGCTAGGAAAGACAAAAATTCTCATTTCAACTCATATCAACTCATTCAAGGTTGAGTTAAACAATGCAGATGAGTATGCAGTTTGTTATCTCCCAGTATGGTTTAATGGTATATTTTGAATGGAGTACTTCTAAAAGAGTCTGGGTATATACTTAAACTTTGGGTTTTTTTTTTTTTTCTTTCTCAAGAAAACAGGTTTTTTGTTGTTGTTGTTGTTCTGATGCCCCTTGTGTTTTAAAAATTTACATATTTTCTATTGGAAGCACTCCCCAAATTTTTTCAGTTCATGGAGTAATTCTTTACTTCTTGTTCCTCACTTCCTGCCAAGAACCATTGGTGTGTACTGTTTGGTAATTGCCACTGTTTAGCCCTCTGAAGGGCCTTTATTCGAGTGTTAGATTTAGTGATTCTAGTAACTGTTGTTCTGGTAGCAATAAAAAGGCAAATGATGAGCAGGCTTTCAACAAACAGTTCTTTATTGGGGCCCAAACTCCACCCTAAATTGTTGTGGCATACAACTACAGAAACTCAAAAAGGTCTGAATAATAACAGGAACTCCAAAGTAACAAAACAGCTAGTGTACCCTAGTGTCCTCTGGCATCACCTTCCACTGAGGACAAATTAACATTAATTTGGGGACTTTAACATTAATGCCTGCTTATGCGAGGCTCTATCTGATCAGGACCTTAACCCCTTTTCGGAGGCCTTCCCACAAGTGTTTTTGGGACACTATAAACAGTGTGGTCTGTCAGTCCCCATTCAAGCTCAGTCTATTTCTTCCTACGCTACTTGAGTGTCCCACTGTCAATGTCCTCTACTCAGAAAATTGCTGGGGCCCGCCTCACCACAGCCTTTTCTGATAGTGTTCATCACACTGCTAATTGATGTACCCAGGGTGCTCTTTCCCAAAGCTGCCAGTCTCCCAGATGTTAAAGTATAATTGGATTCTCCATAAAGGTTGAAAAAATGGGTTCGATCTTTTAGACCTTCTTCTTTAAAAAAAGCAGCATTGCTCAATCCCAGACTTACTTCCAAAGAGTGACATCTTTCCTAAAATCAGCTCTTTCAGCTTTTCTTCTTAACTCTTCTCCCCTTAATGGCTTTAAACCAGATCAAATGTTTGGATGGGTGTAGTTGCCAAGATTGTTACCACCATTCAGTCGCCATTGTCCTTCTTTGTCTTGTGTCTCCTTACGTGCACACACACACATAAGCCTATAGCAATTAACTAGAGAGCATAGTCCAGAAGATTTCCAGAATGGTTACCCAGCAGTTCTAAAAACAGCCTAGCCCTTAGTATGGGCTCAGCAAGGATGTCCTTCCTTATTACCATTTTATCTTTATTACCTTCCTTATTACCATTGATCCAAAGGGGAATATTGTGTTTCCCTTGGTAAACACAATATTCCCCTTTGGATTAATAGAAAGAGTTTATTCTTGTTAAAATTCTCATAAATGTTAGGAATGATCTGGCATCCCTTTAAGAATTAGAGGGTGGTTGGGTGCCTGGATGGCTCAGTCGGTTAAGCGTCAGCCTTTGGCTCAGGTTATGATCCCAGAGTCCTGGCATTGAGCCCCACATCAGGCTCCCTGCTCAATAGGGAGTCTGCTTCTTCCTCTGCCCCTCACCCTGCTCTTGTGCTCTCTCTCACTCTCTCTCTCAAATAAATAAATAGAATCTTAAAAAAAAAAAAAAAAAGGATTAGAGGATGGGTCCAAGACACTAGAACTTGGATTTTCAAAATGCAGATGCATATTCAGAAGCATTGCTTGTGCACTAATTCACTTTCTAGGAATTTTAGGCTGATCAATATTTGTTGAGATTATGCATAGCCTAATTTACTATCTGTAATGAATTTTCTAATTGCTAGGCAGCTTACCGTCTTTTGGGGAGAGACAGAGAGGGTATTCTTTTCTGACCTCCTGCTAATTGCAAACCTTACTTGCTGTTTGTCAGCAAAGATAAAAGTGATATCGTTACCATAAGTACTGCTAGTCCTACTCTCCCTATTACTACTACTTTCATTTCTTTTCATTTACCATGTACCAGGCTTTATGCTAAACACAGCCCATTATAGCATCTCATTAAACCCCCACAACAACATTTTGAAATAGATTATATTTTCACTTTCCAGATGAGAATACCAAAACTCACTGTACCATCAAATTTAACTTCCCTAATGAGCCAACTTCCCTAAAGAGAGTGTTAAAAAACAAAAATCAACTGAGTAAATTTGAAGATCTCATTGACTTTATTAAACAGTTCTAGCAAGTAGAGGGCAGCTCCAAGGACTTGTACAAAATAGAAAGTTTTTATAGGAAGGAGGGTGGGACAAGAAAGTTACTACAAGAGAAAAAGATTGTTCCAAGCAGGGATTGGTTGGTAAGTCTGGGATTGAGCAATGCTGCTTTTTTTAAAGATTGTTCCTCTTCCCTCTTTGGGAAAGAGGAAAGAGCCGGTAGTCTTGTCATGCAGATGACCTCATCTTCCTTCGAGAATGAAAAGGACCCATGTGGCCAATTACTTCATTGGCACTGATCAGAAAATTCCTGACTGCCAGTTAAGACTGTGTTTCTGGGGGAGGTTGAAACTGTAACTAGATTAGGTGTTAAGCCCTGGTTTGGGGGCTTGGCCTAAGTGACACCATTTTGGGCCTGTGGTTTTATTTTTAGTAAGGGAGATTGGTTTACACAGCACCATCTCGTTCTGTATGGTCCAGTAGGGTAGCCAGGAACAACATGTGACTATTTATATTTAAATTAATTTAAATTACATTAAAATACATTTTCTTAGTCACACTGGCCATATTTCACATGCTTAGTAACTGAATGTTTTAGTGGCACCATATTGGACAATACAGATTGTAGAGTATTTCTTTCATCATAGAAAGTTCTATTTGAAAACAATGATCGTTCTCTCTCATTATTGCCCTAATTGTTCTTTTTTCAGTTAAAAGCATCAATGTGCTGACCTTCACCTTCATCTTCTCTGCCTTCTGGTGTCTTTCTGTTTTACTGACTAATCCCAACAAATGTTAACATTGTTTTATCTATTTGTGAGTAGATCTTCCTTTGATAGATTTCATAATGTATTTGGTTATTGCTTAGCAAAAGAAAAATACGGAATTGCAGTCATTCTTCCAATTATGAATATTTGCTTCACTAGTATCCAATTTATGCTTTGCTCTTCTGTTGCTGTTTCTTTCTGCATTTGCAATAAATTTTCTTTCAGGATGAATCATGGTATAATCTTTTGGAAGACATTTTAAACAGCAGCTGAGCTCATCATGTGTTATACCAACCATGCCCCTAACTCAAAGGTCCTCACACACACAAAAGTGACAACTGCTGCCTGGATGACAGTGATTAAAACTTGCCATAAATGGTGAAACACATCCCAGTTTCAGAGCTTTTAAGTATGAAAATTAAAGTTCATGTCAGAATTTATAAAAAGTAAAAGCTTTGAATCTAAACTCTACCACTGAAGTCTGTGTAACTGTAGACAGTTTATCCAACCTCTTCAAACTTGTTTCTTAATCAATAGAACAAGCACAATCATGTCTGCCTGGCAGAATGATTGTGTCATCCAACTGTAATAGTACCTGTAAATGACTCAGCACTTATTAACACCTGTTAAGTACAAGGTAAGTTTGCTATAATTTGGAAACATGGATGAGTAAGATTTGGTTTTGTTCTTTAAAAACTCACAGTCTGGGAGCGCCTGGGTGGCTCAGTCATTAAGCGTCTGCCTTCGGCTCAGGTCATGATCCCAGGGTCCTGGGATCGAGCCCCGCATCGGGCTCCCTGCTCTGCGGGAAGCCTGCTTCTCCCTTTCCCACTCCTCCTGCTTGTGTTCCCTCTCTCGCTATCTCTCTCTCTGTCAAATAAATAAATTAAATCTTTAAATAAATAAATAAATAAAAACTCACAGTCTGTGGGGGCACCTGGGTGGCTCAGTGGGTTAAGCATCTGCCTTCGGCTCAGGTCATGATCTCAGGGTCCTGGGATCGAGCCCCACATCGGGCTCCCTGCTCAGCGGGGAGTCTGCTTCTCCCTCTCCTCAGCCCCTCCCCCAGCTCGTGCGCACATGTATGCACTCTCTCTCTCAAATAAATAAATAAAATCTTAAAAAAAAAAACAAAACAAAACTCACAGTCTAGGGGGTACCTGGGTGGCTCAGCTTGTTGAGTGCCCCACTCTTGATCACAGCCTGGCAGTGTGTGGCTCTAGGAAAGATGGACTGATAAACTCGTGGAGACGGAGATAAAGGAGAGGCAGTGAGGGGGAAGCTTTCAGAGAGGTCTGTGACTATGAATCCCTTCCCTCTTTCAACCATGAGTGAATGTCTCCGAGCAGAAGCAATGAATGTTTTTGTTAAGAAATTTGTTCATTTTTATGGCTAGTTGAGAACAAGAATGGGTCATTTCAGTAGTCTTAGTTTGCTTCAACATAAAATAGCAGCCTTTCAGCGTATCAGTCTCAGGAAATGGAATGATGGATGGCAAAATCTTCACTCTGTCCTGCCCCCAAAGCAGCTATATTTAGTTACTTACCTGAAATAATAGAGAATGGATTTATACTTCCTGATCTTACCACTTTCTTTTATTAAGGTTTTATCTTTTGTTGAAAGAAAGATAAGGATGTTTTGGTAGTTTTTCAGTGACCATCATTCATTGCCTTATGTATATACATATATAATCCTTTTTTAAATCCTTACAAGTTTAAAGTTATTTTAGGAGACAAAAAAATACTTAGAATATGCCCTTCTAAACCATGCCTAATATAACTTAAGAAACTACAGAAAATAAACCTCACTCTTTTTAACCGTAACAAAACTTAGGTTAAAAGATTTAAATAATTTATATAGTGTTTGAAGCATTTAATTAAATTAAAAGTGACAATGTGTTTCAAACTGTGTGTGTAACATAAATGATAAGTATTTAATATGTATCTCTGCTACAGAATTCTTCTTTTGTAACAGATTCCCTCTGCATTCTTGGCCTCAGCCCTGGCTTACCACATCAGTGCCTCTTGCTCACCCGTCCTACTCCCCCCACGTCATGTCGCTGTGGGTGGGAGTCTTTTGCATCTTTCCTTAAGAATTCCACCAGCTCATCTTGATTTTTCCAACATACTCACTTCACTTCAGACCATGTTACATCTTGGCAACAACTGCCTCCATGTCGTTACTTCAGACATTTCTTTGCCTTCCTACATTGGCCCATTCCTGTGTCTAGCAGCTGACATCCATACTCACTCTGAGCCCATTTGGAGGCTTCCATTCTTGTCTATTCTGGTCCCTAGGGCTGGGAGTTGCCCCCACCACCCACTCCAATCAATAGCCCTGCCTCCCAGAAATCCCTACCCAGCTTGGATCATTGATGCTCATCTACATACAAAGGTTTGGATCAGGTCCCAGTTCCAAAAGATGAAACATTGAAACTTTAGAGCTGGGATGCCTGGGTGGCTCAATCAGTTAAGCGTCTGCCTTCGGCTCAGGTCATGATCCCAGGGTCCCGGGATCGAGCCCCGCATCGGGCTCCCTGCTCAGCGGGGAGTCTGCTTCTCCCTCCTACTCTGCCGCTCCCCCTGCTTGTGCTCTCTCTCTCTGACAAATAAATGAATAAAATCTTTAAAAAAAAAAAACAAAAACTTTAAAGCTAACAACATTTAAACTTTATCATTGTGAGAGTAATTGGTGCTCATGCTCAAAGTCTTACAGAACGTCTGGTTAAATGTTTACAGGCCTTTAAAACCATTACCACTGCCACTGACAGATCTCCCCTTGCTCCTATTTGTGGGGCTGAGGATGTCTTCTTTACGGTACCTGGTGCTGCTTTGGCACTCCTTGAGCCATTTGCCAGAAATATTTCTTTCCATTCTATACTTTAGAGTCAGAAAATGGGAGCAGAGGAAATATATTTCATGCCAAATTACGTAGTATTTTTCTTCCATAGAACTAGCCTTTTTTATTTTGAACTTGGGCATTATGTTTTAGCGTCTAGTGCATGCATCCAGTACCCCCAGAAAGAATGTTCTTAAAACTTCTCTGCTTAGCATATTCTGTATTCAGAGCTAGTATAATAGTGTCCTTATTTCATTTCTGAATATCTTATAAGCCTTTTGAACTGCAGTCTACCTGTTTTTGAAGACTGCACCCTATTCCAGTGCCCTCTCTCTGACTTCCGTGCTCCACCCATCAGCACATTTAGCACATTTAGATGGAATTAGGGTCACTGAGAATTTATACAGCCCTATAGGTCTGGAGAGCCCCTGCTTAGTACACAATTAATTAACAGCACGAAGATATAATTTAATCTTATTCTGGTTTATTATTAGCTGAAAACTAGAGGAAGATGAGGCACAGGCTTTATGTGAAGTCTTAAAATAATTCCTGGCTGTACATAAATAAAAGCATTCAACAATTTTTAAAAGATGGGTGGGGAGTTTCATGATTTCCTAACTTTGACCTTTTTATGAAATCTGTTATCATTTAACTCCATCACTGTCTCACTTAGGTTAAATCAGGGCATGTAGTTTTCAGATAACAGAATCCATGAAACCTCATTATTTAAATGTCTAAAATAATTATCAGTTGGAATTTCTGAACAGATATCTTACCAACTCCTAGTATTTACCTATTTTGTGTATTTTGCACTTGAGTGCTATTAAAAGCATGTTTAAACATTAGTTCTAAACAATTGTTAAACTTACTTAACCTTTTGTTCTGAAGCCAGATGCAGGTCACTTTCCTGCCAAACCTGAGGGTGCAGGGCTGCCCCAATTCCATAAACAGCAAGAAGAATATAGTTCTACCTCTTTTCTGCTAAAGAGAGAGGTGTGCGTGTGTGTGTGTGTGTGTGTGTTCTAAGCACACCCACAGGCATTTGTATGATATGAGTGGATGGATGCATGTGTGTGTTTTCAGGGCGGAAAAAAAACTTGTTTTATTTCAGTTGCTCCCTCCTTTAGTCTTTCAAAATTAGAAGTTAATGGATTTTTTTCTGTTAATAAAAGTAATATATATTTTATTTAGAATTTGGAAAGTAAAAAAGGGCAAAGATTAAAATTAAACTCAACCACATTATTTTTTATTCAAAGAAAACTACTCTTAAATTTTAGTGTATTTCCTTCCAGTCTTTTCTGTGTGTAAACTTTTTGGTATTTTTGTTAAACAAAATTAGACAATTATTCCAGATATGCTGTTTGATAGTCTGCTTTCTTTTTACATAATAATATATGTTTACATATTATATCTTATTCTTTTCTACCATGCCACTAAATGTAATGTGAATCATATTTTCTCATATTCAATTTAACCATTCCCTTATTTGTGGGCATTTATGTGGTATCCAAGTTATTAAAATTAATGCTTCATTCTGGGGATCAGTCTTCCCACACATCAGTTGCCTTCTAGGAATGGAATCATGAAGAAAAAGACGCCCCAGTTTGCATCTTGGGGAAATGCTTCACAATTATTTGTGTAGCTTCTTACTAAAAGTTTATAATGGCTAGAGTATGTTCCCATTGACTTTTTAAAAAGTACTGTATAAATTCACTCTTCAGAGTAGCCAGACAATCTTCGGTTGTGTCTAAGTACAACACAGATTCTGAGTGAAACTCGAAGTAAGTGCTCTGCCTTCTGCACTCTCCCTTTCTCCGCATCCCACCGAAACTTTTACAAGGTTATCGTTGGCCTTCTGGAATCACAACATGCAAAGATCTCCTCTCTCCTGTGCCCTGTGTGTCGCATGTTGGCCATGTTGATCTTGTGAGCAACAGCGTACTTGAGAACTCCCGCAGACATTCTCTCCTGGTCTCCCTCTGAATAGTCTCATCTTACTTTACTGTTCCACCTCCACTGCCCTCTCTTTGAAGCTACATATCCCCCTCAAGGTATTCCCGGCCCCTCCCATTGCCTCAGCTACCTCTTCTACAATGACTTTCAAATTTATGTTTCCAGAGAAAAATTATTTTTGAATTTCAGAATCACACTTCCAACTCCTTATTAGCCATTTCCACTGGTGGCGTCTCAACATCAATATATGCGGAGCTGGACTCACTCTCTTCACTTTACTTCCCCCAAACCTCTAATGTCCCTCTAATGCTGTGATGATTGAATAATGTGCTAAATGCAAGTCTGCATATTTGCAAACTATAAATGAATCTGGATAATTTCAGACACCATTTTCTTCCACTAGTGGCTTGAATCTTTTGTCAGATTCAGTTGACCTAAATTATGTATCAGCCCAGTGTTACTGGTTTGGACATGTAAATTGGTCCTTACACAGATGAGAGTCCTAAAATGTTTAAGTGCTGAACCTGGAGAGGACCCTTAAAAAACCCTCTAGTCCAGTTTTTCTCATTTCACGGATAAGACAATTGAGGCCCAAAGAGGAAAACTGATTTTTTTCAAAATCATCCAGCAACCTTGCGGCAGTCTGCCCTGACCCAGATAACATGACTTTTTCTGTAAATCCTGCCCCCCTCCCAGTGCAGAATAACATTATTGAGGTATTAAAATGTTCTCATTGGTTGAGAAGATCTTCAGTCTCTAAAGGAAAATGGAAAGTGGAGATGGTGGCTAACAACTTTAGAAACCATTTATAGGGTTGTATTTTAGGCTTTAGAAATTGAAAATTTGTGAACCATCAGACACATGGAGCTGACGTTCACATTTTTTGTATTTCTGCAAGTAGGACTTCTTCTAAAATAATTTAGGTTTAAAAGCTTGAAAACAATGTTTTCTCTCTCAGATAAACTGTTCTCAAATATTTTAGAATTGGTTTTTTGGATAGTACACCTTCAATGGTTCCCAGGTGCCTACAAGATAAGGTAGATGCTCCCAATCCCATGCAAAACACCTGCCATCCACCCCTAATCTACTGTTGCAGTTTCATCTTCTGTTTACTCCCCCTGCTTCCCTCACACCGGAGCCTACTCCAGTCGCATTAAGTGCTGTGCCTTTCCCCAGCATAACATTGCACACCCCATTAATGCTAGTCATGCTGTTTCCTTTATTTTAAATTCCCTTCCTTCCCATTCCTATCCCTCCTCCCTGATAGCCAAACTCCAGCTCATTCTGTATACTATAGCTCCAGTGCCCCCCATTACTTCCCCTGTGAAGCCTCCAGACTGCTCCAGACAAAAGGAATCTCTCCCTCCTGTGATCCCCGCGCACCCTGTCCATTCCTGTCAACTTTATTAAAGACAGTTGTTGAACTGTCTCTCTACTTACTGTATACCTGGACCACAGGCTGTTAAACCTCTTCAGGGAGGAGCTGTTGGGTCTTCTTTGCCCTTGCAGCTCCAGCACCTAGGGAAAGCTAACCCATAACCCTTATCAAAGGAAGATCGTTCAAGGAATGAGGAAATGGCACCTTCACTGAATATACAAAGTTTATTTTATCAGTGCGTAAAAGAGGGGCCTTAGATTCCACTTAGTTTAGTTCCAGTAATTTTGTAGACTTATAAGTGATAAATGTATTGTTCTCTCACAATGACATGAAGTCAGACTTGACGATGACTACTTGATTTAAGATTTTATCACGAAATAGAAAATAATTTCAAATTCCCAAAGACCTAGGACCAAGGCTTATATTATAATTTCAAAAATACGATATTATAATTTGCAACCCAGTTTAATGATAACAGTTTCTAGAATGTCTGGTCTTACCTGAGATATTAGTTCCTTTCTCCCACTCACTTACATAAAGCCAAGTATCAGGGTTTGTTTGATGTGTATAATTGTATACAAAAGCCTTGTACATAATATCTTAAGAACTATTTCTCTTATAGGACTATTAAATGGCCAGGATACATTTAAACTTATCCATGTTCTAATTTAGATTTCAGTTAAAGCCCCACAGGAAAATACCAATTGAGACTGAGGCTATTTGTTGTACCATATAAACCCAAAACAAGAAATCACCCTCCCAACTGATTAGTTGGCATTTTAGTCAGAAAATATATACTTATAAAAATGCTTCCATTTATTTTTTTCCTTTGAGCTATGACTTACAGTAAATTCTAGTTGGTCCACCAGCTATTTTTAGTTATTATCCTACTGTTAGACCTTAGCTTTAACATGTATACTCTCTTGCTGTTGGTACACAAAACCACTCTAAGTACCAAGAAGAGTTGACTCTTGCGTTTGATCACGCTATGTTTTTTGACACTGGGAAATTCAAAGATAAAATAAGAAACTCAGCTCAAGGACCAAGGTTTACCAGGTTGTCTTTTTTAAAGTGAATTCAAGGGACCTGGGTAGCTCAGATGGTTAAGCATCTGCCTTCAGCTCAGGTCATGATCACAGGGTCCTGGGATAGAGCCCCACATTGCATCAGCCTCTCTGCTCAGGGGGGAGTCTGCTTTTCCCTCTCCCTCTCCCCCTGCTTGTACTCTCTCTGTCTCTCTCTCTCAATAAATAAAATCTTAAAAAAAATAAAAATAGGGGCACCTGGGTGGCTCAGTCATTGAGCGCCTGCCTTCGGCTCAGGTCATGGTCCCAGGGTCCTAGGATCGAGCCCCACATCGGGCTCCATGCTCTGCGGGAAGCCTGCTTCTCCCTCTCCTATTCCCCCTGCTTGTGTTCCCCCTCTCGCTGTGTCTTTCTCTATCAAATAAATAAAATCTTTAAAATAAATAAAAAAAATAAAGTGAATTCAATTTATACAATATACAATGTCATTTTAATGCATAATGTAATACACAATGCTATGTTGTCAGGTTGTGCTATACCAGTTAAGTTCTGGAGAACATCACTCAGCCCTCCTTTGATTGACTTTGAAAGGTGCTGTTACATAGGGCTTATTTCTTCACTTCCCTCTCTTCCTTCCCCCCCCCCCCCCCAAAATTTCCATTCCCATAGTGAGTAAATGGCCAAAACCTCTGCTGAAATGCTTTTTATGTAACATGCTGTTTTGTAACAATAATGTGTACTATTGAGAGGCCATTTTTTTCTGGTTTGTTCAATATCTTGCATCTGCTTAATGCATGTTATTAACCATCAGCATTAATATGTTTAATTATACTAACAATAATATTATTTATGCTTATATTTGTAATTTCCCTCCCCAGTAATTACCAAAACCCAAAGATATTATATTCTCTGCATACTGAGTTTTATTATCTCTGCACTTTTGATCAAATACTGCCTAGTCATCAGCCTATGTCATCTTCTCTCCCACAGAATCTGCCATAATTCTTTTTTTTTTAAAGATTTTATTTATTTATTTGACAGAGAGAGACACAGCGAGAGAGGGAACACAAGCAGGGGGAGTGGGAGAGGGAGAAGCAGGCTTCCCGCCGAGCAGGGAGCCCGATGCGGGGCTCAATCCCAGGATCCCGGGATCACGACCTGAGCCGAAGGCAGACGCTTAACGACTGAGCCACCCAGGCACGCCTGCCATAATTCACTTGTTTTCACCTTACTCACTTTTCCTCATGCAATGATACCCTTCTAATCCTATTCTCTCCCTGACTTTGCATCCTGTTCACTTTACAGAAGAACAATTCATCCTTCCATCCATCCATACCTTACTTATTTATTCTGGATTTATTTATATAGTCATTCAACAAGTGCCTATTGAGCATCAACGATGTACCATCCAGGAATCTAATGGAAGAATATCCATGGTTATTGAATAAGACTAATTTTTTAAAGCAAATGTACTTAGAATCCAGACTCTGGGGGGAAGAAAGGACAATGACAAATGCTATTGTGGGAACAATGATGATGCAACACAGTCCCTGCCTTCTACCGTCATTTAATTTAGAGGGGAAAGACGTGTTGACAAATGTAAACAATGCCATGGAGAACCAAAACATTCATCCTGCTGGCTTTGCATTGCAGTTTAAATTTTATTTTTGTATCAATTTTATTACTGGCTTCAATATAGCAAGCTCCACTTTTAATCTCACTTATTCTATAAAGACATCCCCCACTATTCTTTCTTATATTTCAATTCCTATTGCCCTTACATCTACCTCACACATTTTAATAAATCTGTGTTTTTGAATTCTGGAAGCGGCAGGTTGTGAGAACACAAATGAAAGCATGACTGAGTCCCCTTGCTGCTCTCTTTGCTCTCTTGTGGATCTTGGACTCAGTTCATCAGCTTCCCCTCTGCATTTAGTACATGTTCCATTAACTGATGATTCTCCTTCCAGGATCCCAGTGCAACAAGGATAATAAATTTGTAAAACGTACAAGAAAATTTAGTTCTTTCAATAGTAATGGTCCATAGCCTGGGGTCAGAGCAGGACAAGGGAGCATATGTGAAAGAATTTTTTAAGAAGTAGCTAAATCTGTAGGTCTTGTTCATATACACGCTACTCTTTTTATTATAGCTTTCTGTCATATATTTTCTCACTTAACGAATATTAAAAATAAAACTTGTAACATGACATTAAGAAAGTGATCCTAAAAAAAAATTCTTGTGCACCAAAAGTTTGAGAACCAGTCACGTGTAATAAAGGTCTTTATCCAAAAAATAAATGCATTAGGCTTGATGGTTTTATTTTCTTCACTGACCTTCCTCTTAGTTCTTCAAAGTTAGTTTACTTTGAGTTAATTGATCTTTTTCTGATTCTCCTGAAATACAGTGGGAAAATACAGGATTTGGAATCCAGTGGATTTAAATTCCTGCTGTGTGAATGAAGTCAAATTTCTGAACTTCTATGGGCCTTAGCTTCCACATTTAAGACTAACTTTTCCTGCATTTTTTCAGGTATCTGTTTATTCATTCAACAGAAATTTTATGAGCATTCTGTATGCTAGAAATCATGCTGAATGTTAAGGTTGTAATACCAAGGGGAAAAAAAAGAAAAAAACCAACAGGATTCTGTTCTCATGGTACGTGTAATCTAGTTGAGGATATAGACAGATGTAGACAAATTATAATACATCATAAGTATTATCATTGAGAGGTACTATAAAACACATAAGAAAGGTAACAATTATGAGAATTAAATAGATAATGTATATATTGTGTGCCTAGCAGTTCCTGCCTTAGGAGATAATAACATTGTTGTTGATATTTTACCTTCATCCTGCACCCTCCTTATTTCCAACTATAAGGTAAATTCATAGATGGTCTAAACTAATATTTTCCCATAGAAATACAACATGAGCTACATATATAATTTTAAACTTTATAGTAGCCACATTAGAAAAGTAGAAAGAAACATGGAATAGGGGGCGCCTGGGTGGCTCAGTTAAGCATCTGCCTTCGGCTTGGGTCATGATCTCGGGATGCTGGGATTGAGCCCTGTGTTGGGCTCCCTGCTCAGCGGGGAGCCTGCCTCTCCCTCTCCCTCTGCAGCTCCCCCCGTTTGTGATCTATCATATCACACTCTCTCTCTCTCAAATAAATAAATAAAATCTTTTAAAAAAACATGAAATAGATTTTAATATATTTGATTTATCCCAATATATCTAAAATATTATATCTCAACATGTAATCAACATAAGGATTATTTTTTTATAATTTTACATTAAATATTTTACTGTCTTCAAAATTCCATGGGCATATTTTACTAATAGCACATCTCAGTTTGAACCAGCCACATTTCAGGTGCTCAGTAGCCACATGTGGTGAACGGCTACCAAACTGGAAGACACAAGTCTGTACGTTCTAATTGACCAGGGTTAAGATTCATGAGAAGCAGTGCACCATAGGTAGTAAGCATGTGATAGGATTTTAATTAGTAAGCCCAGCGTCATTTCCACCCTTTCTCCGTCTCTCCTTTCCTCACGCACTAGGTATCAAAGATAAGTTAGAAGCTGTGGATCTTGTCCCCAATTCCAGTCCCCAACTCCCAATATAGTGAGGGAGAAAAAGCAATGAGTAGATACTTTACAATACATTATAATTGCCCTGCAAGAGATAAAATGTGTATAAAATTAGGCATAAGGATAAAGGAAGGAGTCACCCTGAGATGTCTGCAGTGGTCTGTACCAAGCACTTAAAGCAGAAAAGTCAGACTATCCATGTCATGTCAGGTTCCCCTGCTTCAGTGAAGAACATGCTTCCTAGCTCACTTCTGGCAACAAAGTGCAAGGTTCCCAGGAGGGGCCTCTCTGGTAACACTGGTGATCTGTGACATACTGGAGGAAAACCAGCTTCCAAACTGCTGTGATTAGACATAAAAACACAAATGCACCTCCATAAAACACACAGCTGCACTTTCTTTTATTTCCTGTCTGGTCCAATTAGTTGCAATGGACTTGTCCTGTATTTTTGTCGGTATGCAAATCTTTCTTCAAAGGATGACTAGAGGCAACACCTCAATTTTCTTGCCAACCCAAACCCATTTGTTGTTAGTAACTTGACTAACTCTCTACTCAACTACTGTGAAAAGCTTTTGAAAATCTACTTCATCCCCATGGAGTCTGCCAGCCTCATATTGTGACCCAAAGACGTGAGAGGAATTTTCTAGTATTGTAAAGTTCATATAAGAAAAACCCTGAAAGACTCTTTACCCATTTAAAATAACTTGGATTTAAAGAGATAAAAATACCTTTCAACAAGAGCTGACTTACTATCCATTAGATCTTTCTCAAAGTCTGTGTACCTAATGGTAAATCAGATAAAGAGTAAAAATGTCCACCCTTTGACAGACGCCTACTTAACTGAACTCAGTGTGTAGAGCACCATGTGAACAGAACCCAAATCTAGTTTAGCCTAACGGGGAGTGAAAGGCTGGATGCTTTCTCCAGATCCTTCCTTTTCTCAGGAGCACAGAATTCCTACCTGCATTGAGTTTATGGAATACTTATTTCCAAATAAATTCACACTAATGTTTTACTTTAATGATTGCTTCTTAAAGTGTATTTGTAAGTGTAATGTATAAAATATTGCTAAATCTGAATAGTTAGGAAGTTGTCACTGCTTTTTCTGAAGAGGTTTTTTTTTTTTTTAAGATTTTATTCATTTGAGACACAGCGATACAGAGAGAGGGAGAGCACGAGCAGAGGGAGAGACAGAGGGAGAGGGAGAAGCAGGCTCCCCGCTGAGCCAGGAGCCCGACATGGGGCTCGATCCCAGGACCCCAGTATCATGACCTGAGCCGAAGGCAGACACTCAACCACCTAAGCCACCCAGGAGCCCCTGAAGAGGGTTTTACGGACTTTTTTTCTGTGCTCTGTGCCATAACATTACAGCATAATAAGGAAATATTGGAAAATTCCTCTACCAGGTATAATTTTATCTAGTGGCAATGAATATTGTGACATAGTCATAAAAGGATCCTAGGGAGCTATGTAGTAATATGTGAATGGACATTGAATACTTCTTTTGCTCTTCAAAGTGTTTATATTAGAGCTCACAGTTTTATCCTTACCGTGGCTACAGTAAATTCGTAACAGTACAAAATGCTTGTCATGTGAGAAAATGACTGTTCTGAGAGAAAAAAATAAAAACATGAATGTATCATGGTAGCTTACTATAAAGTTTTGTTTATATAATGTCAAAATAAAAGAAATATTGTTATAATACAAACATTTAACAATTATGAGAATGGTTAGTATCAAGTTTCCTAAGGAAAATGATATTCTATCTTTCTTCCTCATGGGAAACTCATAAATCAGTATGTATCTGCCAGCAGCGACAGTTTAAAATCATATTTTTCCAACAAAAATTGTTTTGCTTTATTTTATTTTACTGGTCCAGAGAGAAAAATATGGAATTAATTTTATATCCACATTTTAAAAGAAAAAATAGGAGTTCTGCATTTGTGGTTTTCAAACATTTGAAATCAAACTTACACATAAACTTTCTGTGACTCAAGGTGGAAAATACCTAGCTACTAGTTATGAAAGTTGAATTCAAATCCTGTTTTCTTTTTGAAGGAAGTTACTATCATCTGTGTTAGAATAGAGCTGGAGATAGGAAAAATCCAGAGGCTGGCTCCTGAACTCTTCTGTTCAAAAATAAGAATTCAAATGTATTTTTGAAAAGTCTCAAATTTTTTTCTTGGTCATTAATATATCTATCACTTGTCTCTTTAGTATATTGCACTCTCTATTTCCAGGTTGAGATAGCCATTTCAACAAAAATAATTTAAACTTACACAATTATTTTTCAGTCTTTTACATTTAGAGAGCTAATAATTGCACAAGTACTTTTTATCTATGACCCGCTGACTGAAGGAAATTCTAAATTGCAGTGTTTTGTGAAATTATTCACCAACTCCCAATATCTCTGTGTGTTATAGTATTTTGCTAATCAAAAAGACACAAGTATTTTCCAGACACATTGTACAGAGATTAAAATAAGTCTTATTGTCTTTTATAGACAATTATCTACATATTGCTTTTAAGTAAACTTTTGTAAGTCAAATATGCCAATGGAAAAAGGTCCATTTGCAAGGCTAATTCAGTTTTTTAATGTGTAAAAATATGGGTTTATGAAGTGTTATACTCAATTATTTCAACAGCTTATTAAGATGATTGTTTTTTAACAACAAGAATATTTTGGTTTAAAAAAGCTAAAATAGTTCTGTGTTTAAGACAAACTCTCACAGGTAGTGTTGACATGTTTTCTGCAATTGTTATGCTTCTGTAATATTACATAACTGTGTTTGACACATTTAGTACACAATTTGAAAAGGCAGCTAAAAGTCTATAGTTTCAAATGAGAATTACCTTGTATATTTTGAAATATTCCTGTGTGAGTTTTGAATATGAAGTCAGTATAAAACAAAGAGGACTTACTCGATTTCATAGAGAAAATGATCAAAAGATAATACACTACCATCCATGATTTGGCTTATAAACTATGTATTGAGTTTTTTACATTTTAAAGATATGTATTTAATTGACTGATTTTGTCCCTATTGAAATAACTATCAGAACCGAGAACAATTATCTTTCAGAATAAAGTAATTTCAGATTTTGCCTCAGAAACTATCTAATATAAGTTTTGGCACTGAAAATGGTATGATATGTAATACTTTTTCACTTAAAATGAAACTAAGCCTGTATAAGTTAAAAGTTGAATCTGTGGAAGGAAAAAATGCTTTTTCCTCTACCCATCTCAGGTTCATTGACTGGGTCCCTGCAAATTAGTCTGGCAAAAGATTAACAAGGGAAAAAAACAGTTGTTTATTAACAGGTGCATCCTGCATTTATGTGGAGTACTCAGTGGTGAGGAACTCAAAAGGGTGGGTAGAACTTGAATTTATATAGCATTTTAACAAAGAACAGTAATTTTGTAGAGAAGTGACAAGACAAAGGAAAAGACGTTGAGTTTCTAGGACTGAACACATTATGGGAAGGCAAATATATGGGGAAACTAATGGTAGATAAGGCTAGTTTTAGTAAGGTTTGTTTATATAAAGCGTCCTCTGGTCTCTGGGCTGATAAAAGTCCAGAGTTGTCTGAAGTCATTAACTTGTGTCCTTCTTGGGGGGCGGGGGGGAGCACATATACAAGTTTATGTCCTGCTTTTAGGCAACTGGGTGGACAGAGAGCAGAGAGCTTTTCTTTTATTTTGCTTCTTGTCTCAGCTCACAATAATCCTTAATACCAAAGTAGTATATTTTAGGGTGGCATATCCTGCTATCTTTAAATTTATTTTCCACTTTTGCAAACTGATGCGAAGTTGCAGAAATTATTTAAAATTTTAGGAAAAAATGCTATTTCTCGGCAACATGACCTCAGTGGTCAAAAACCACAGTTCTTTGCAGTTTCCTAGTGAAGGAAGAAATCATTTACATGTTAATTCAGTTTTTTTAAAGATTTTATTTATTCATTTGACAGAGAGAGAGAGTGAGAGAGCACAAGCATGGGGAGCAGGAGAGGGAGAGGGAGAAGCAGGCCCCACCCTGAGCAGAGACCCCAACCGAGGGCCCCATCCCAAGACCCTGGGATCATGACCAGAGCCAAAGGCAGATGCTTAACCAACTGAGCCACCCACATGCCCTGTTGTTAATTTGATTTTTGAAAAAATATATCATAACAAAAGAGTCAAATTAAACAATAGTAAAATCAAATCAAATTTGATTCAGTAATATATTACTTATATACTTATATTAGTAATATGTAAAATATAATATATTAAACTAATGCTATGGTATTTT
The DNA here is from genome assembly GCF_002201575.2 of Neomonachus schauinslandi. Classification (NCBI taxonomy): domain Eukaryota; kingdom Metazoa; phylum Chordata; class Mammalia; order Carnivora; family Phocidae; genus Neomonachus; species Neomonachus schauinslandi. The sequence goes on along the minus strand of NC_058414.1, from coordinate 22,169,480 downwards.
TAAAACTTGCTTTTAATTATATTTTCCCATATATTATATATTTATATATAAATCATAATATATTTGTATGCACATATCACATATATTGCATATATTATATTTATATAAGTATATATTTATACAAGTATTTGAATAGTAAATTTATTTGCTTAACCATTATTAATTCATGTAGTTACTAATATGTATTTGTAATTACTAAATAATTGGTTACTTAATTTGGCCAAGAGTTAAAATTAATTGACTGGTTTACAGTTTTAATCTATTTTAGGTTTATTTATCTAGCATCAATTTTACCCTAAAAGTCTAGGAAGAGGGGCACCTGTGTGGCTCAGTCTCTTAAGCATCTGACTCTTGATTTTGGCTCAGGTCATGATCTCAGGGTCAGGAGATCAAGCCCCAGCGTTGGGCTCCACACTCAGTGCTGAGTCTACTTGAGAATTCTCTCTCTCTCCCTCTACCCCTCCCCCCACCTCAGCTTGCACACTCACTCTCTCTCTCTCTTTTTAAAATAAATAAATAAAAGTCTAGGAAGAAACCAACCACTACTGAAACGTAAGCTTTGCAACACTAAATATATACTATCATCGCAAACTCTGTAACACCATAGGGAATAAAACATTATAGCATGATGTTAGTTAAATTCTGAACACAAAAAGGAAAAGAATAGGCTTACACATACATACACACACCACACACCACACAACTACATGTCAATCACTGTGCTAGACTTCTCAAGGAATGCACAATAGTTGTAGAGACAGGTAGGTAATAAAATTAATATAATAGAATCTTCATAATAAAACATATCATAGGTGCAGAGACAATATTTCTATCAAACATGGGAGGATTGGAATCAGGGTAAAGGTAGGGAATATTTCAGTGTAGGAAATGAGCAGGATTTAACATGATAGGGCAAGAAGCACAATGAAACAGTTTTTTATCTAGAAAGGAGGGATGGAGAAAATGAAGGAAGGAATGTGTTGTAACTGCTTATCCTCTCTTACACGTACCTGTGTGTTACACTTTCTCAGTCGTATCCTATAGGTTTTTTTCTTTTTTTAAAGATTTTATTTATTTATTTGACAGAGAGAGACACAGCCAGAGAGGGAACACAAGCAGGGGGAGTGGGAGAGGGAGAAGCAGGCTTCCGCCGAGCGGGGAGCCTGATGAGGGGCTCGATCCCAGAACGCTGGGATCATGACCTGAGCCGAAGGCAGACGCTTAACGACTGAGCCACCCAGGCGCCCCTTTTTTTTTTTTTTTTTACAGATGAGGAAATATTCATGCATCTTAAATTCTATAAAATCTAAAGTAAACTGTTTTTGTCATTGATTTATGATAAATTTTATTCCTCGAAAGAAGTAGAAGTATAAGTGCATGAATAATATCTTCCTCAAGTTAAAAGTGAAGCAAGAGGGGCGTCTGGGTGGCTCAGTTGGTTGGGCGACTGCCTTCGGCTCAGGTCATGATCCTGGAGTCCCTGGATCGAGTCCCGCATCGGGCTCCCTGCTCGGCGGGGAGTCTGCTTCTCCCTCTGACCCTCCCCCCTCTCATGTGCTCTCTCTCATTCTCTCTCTCTCAAATAAATAAATAAAATCTTAAAAAAAAAAAAGTGAAGCAAGAAATCTACAAGGATAAAAATAAGAGATTAACAAACCTGAATATATGTAACAACACAAAAGAAAGCATGGAAGAACTTACATAGAAGGGAGCCTGGCTGGCTCAGTCAGCAGAGCATTCAACTCTTGACCTCCAGGTTGTAAATTCGAGCCCCCATTGGATGTAGAGATTACTTACAAATAAAATCTTTTAAATTAATAAAAAAAGACATCTAAAAAGATAAAGAACACGAAGATAAATGGACACAACAGTTAATCCAACAACAATAAAAAGAGAAGAATTTAAATATCTAAAAACATATGAAAAAATGTTTAACTGAGCTGTTAGCAAAGAAATGCAAATTAAAATACTGAGAGATTTCACTTCAGGTTTTCAAAGAGTTGAAAGACTGCAATCTTCAATACCGAGAGGAAGACCAAGGTTGCTGGTGAACATTGATGATTTCCAAATGCTTGGGGATCGATCTATGCTTTCATTTTTATTTTCCCCCATACTACAGATCCTAAAATACAATGATTTCATTGTTGTTGTTGTTGTTGCCTTTAGTTTCTAAGGAATTTTGTTACTGTCCCTTGAGGGGACTAAAAGTACCCCAGGGTTTTACAACACTAAGGCTCCTGAGAATTAGAAAAGGTGTTATTTTTTATTTTATTTTTTTAAAGATTTTATTTATTTTTTTGTCAGAGAGAGCGAGCACAAGCAGGGGGAGCAGAGGCAGAGCGGGTAGACAGAGAAGCAGGCTCTCCGCCAAGCAAGGAGCCCGATGCGGAACTCGATCCCAGGACCCTGGGATCATGACCTGAGCCGAAGGCAGACGCTTAACCGAGTGAGCCACCCAGGCGTCCCAAGGTGTTATTTTTTAAATGAATGAAAATGAGAAACCGCTCTGGATGAAGGCTGACTCGGGAATTGCTATGTAAGAATTTATAGTTATAAGATAAATAAACAGAAAAAAGAAGTCTGCTTTTCTTAGTCTCATCTGCGGTTTACATTTGACTATGACAATAATAGAGAAAATGCCCCCAGAAAGAAATGACTCATGTCATGTTAAACAATAGAACATCAAGCAGAACGATGAGCATGTTATTTGGGAGGATTGGGGAAATAACATATATCAGCTTACATCTTGTTTCCCAAAACCACAGAAATGATCAGAAGACTATTTGAACATGAATTCCCAATAATTTAATTCTACTACCAAGAAATATTTCTCCCAATCCTGTGTGGATGATGATGTCATGTGCCATTTCAACCTAAAGATAGCATGATCGGCCCAGATCTCAACAATAGACTAAATTTACTTCAAACTAAGGCTACTCCTCATCAAATATTGCCCACAGAATTTTAGCACAGTCTGAATGATTTAATTAAACCACCTCCAGGAACCTAATTGTCTCTAGAATGTTCTTTCTTTTATTAAGAAATTGTGTGAGTAAAAACACAAGATCTGGTTATACATTTGGTTTTTTTATTCCACTCATTTTTACAGCCCTGATAACAACTGATTTAAAAAATCAGACCTGCACACTAAATACCTAATTTTAGTTCAATAAAGACTTGACAGCATTTTATAATTAATTTTATGAGAGATGATTTGGGCTGAATTTAGTTAAACTGACTGAAATAAGTGGATAATGGAGTATTTGTCTTTGCTGGAAGAGAAACCTAGGTAGCGAGACTTTCAGCTGCTGCTGAGAAGTTTTAACTAGGAAGCCGCCAGTCACAACGGACCATTATGTTTCTAATTGCCCTTATTAACAGAAGAAAAAGGAGCAAAAGATTTTCTCTGGAGATCTTAGACAACCTGCTGTTTCCAAATAAACTTGATGTTATTGGTCAATACACTCCATTTTACAGTTAGGTTTTATCATCAGAAGAACAATGGTAAGTCAGGAAACTGAACAAAACAAATGCAGTCAGGCATTTCTTTATGAACAAAATGTGGATGTCACATTCTTTTCTTAACAAAAAGAACTGGCAAACCAAATATGTTCCTCGGATGTTTTTTGTTGGGTATTATTTTGGGTTTTTTGTTTGTTTATTTACCCTTAAGAGTTCTGGATCTTGAACATCTACTTATCTGATGAACAATAATCAACCTTTGTGCATGTATTTGTGCTTTTATCCATTGTAAAGGCTATGGCTTTCTGTACCTGCCCTCTGTAAACTAGTAACTCTATTGATGGAAGCAGTGCTTCACCCTAGGATATCAACACTTAGCATCCTATAGTTGAAATCCCACTGTTAGGTTTAAAGAAATTCTCATGCATTTCACATCATATATCAGTAAGATTTCTGTACCTGGCAGAGAGATTTTTCAAATTGTCCAACCTTGAGCAATTTTTGTATGTGGCATTAGGTTAAAATGTCTTAATATTTCTTCACGTGTCTGCGTTTGTGTGTGTGTGTGTGTGTGTGTGTTGTTCAGGTAAAGAGTGGGAAAGTATTTTTTCATTGAATTATTCCTTGGTATTATTCAGTTATCTACATTTTCATATCTTAGACTGTGGTTATTTTTGTTCTTCAGTGCATGTATCATTCACTACTTCGGTCATGAATATCCATTTTAGTTACATTTATTCTAAATCTCATATTAAAAAGAAAAAATATTTTACTGATTTAAAAGTAACTGAAAAGTATTGCCTGATATCAAGAGAGTAAATGATTTAGGAAGATGAGAAAATGGATCAGTTCAATGGCAAAAAATATTTGCACTGGACAGAGTTGACAGTTAAAGAGGCAAGGAAGACTTTATTCAAGACTATTGCAATAGGGGAAGGGGATGGAACTCAACTGCCCTGGAAAAAAAAGGGGGGGCAGGAAGATTTTTAAATCCTGGGGTAGGCTCGCGGAAAATCTTTGGAGGACTATGGGGGTGAAGGAAGGGGAAGTTTGGTGAAAATGATGAAGCCATTCACTTATGTTTGCCAATTGGCAGTTATCTAAGTTAGACTCCTACCCTCCTTTACAGAGACAGGGAGATAGGGGTGGTATCTTTTTGGTGATTACATTTGGAAGGGATGTCTCCCAACTCCTTGAGAAAGACATTTCTGGGTCATGGAAGATTTACATCTCAGAGGCAGAGAAAGAATTTACAGTTTCTAAAGCAAATACCCTGAGAAATGGGAGGTCAGGAGCCCATAGTCAGGAAGAAAACTGTAGTCAAGTGTAGTCAAGCTGAGGGGAATGTTAAGGCCATCTTGGTCATGGTGATATTACAGAAGTTCCAGATAATCAAACAAGAGATGGTAAACTGCTAGTTAACAAGGGATTTTCTAGATGAGCAATGTTATGAGGCATATTAATATTGAGAGTAAAGTCAAGTTCAGATGTGCAACTTTAATCAGCAGCCTCCAGAACCAGACATGAAATCAGCAGTAATGTATCACCAAGTCATTTCGAAATAAGTGTTCTCCTCCTAGTAACTTGGTCAACTGAGTCAACGCTACTGTTTCAGTCTCTGACATGTCTTTGATCATGGATTACTTGATTCAATTTGATATTTCTTTGAAGAATCTTCTATCTGATTACAGCTGTAGACAGCCAATTTCTATTCTTGGGTTTTTCTCAAATAGCACATACACTCACACATGACAGTTCTGCTTCATAGAGGATTTATGTCTCCCTTTTCTCCCCCCTCTCTGATATGTAGTTAAAGCCCAACATTGTGCGGACAGTGTTTAATTTTTAGTTTATCATGCTATCCAATGTTGTTCCCAGAGGTAAATATAATAACCCCAGTCCTCTTTAAATTACAGTTAAAGAGGATAGTAAAATTTAATATGTTGCCCTCTACTTATTTGGAAACTTATCTGGAACTGGATAGAACCCCTTCTTGCTGTGGAGATAGAAGTGTGATCATTGTCAGTCTTTAATTAAAAGTGAAGTCATGTGATAGGTAAGACTGGAGTCCCTGTCCTTTTTGTTTTTAATAACCTTGGAAGTTAGTAAATATTCAAAAAAAAAATGTTAGTCTTGTTCCCATGTCTGAGTCCTAACTAAGGTTTCTGTGAGTTTCTGGAGGATTATGTTCTTAAGATCATGTCTTAGCTCTGAGTTCCTGCCCACCATACTCTTGATCTCACTTACATTTCACATTTCGCTGGGGCTACGTCCATACTTGGCAAGGCCCCCCATGAAGGCAGAGCAGCTGGACCAGACCTGATTGTATAAATACCTCACTCATCCTTCTACTTCAAACCTCCTGACTCAAAAGCACAAGCTCTTTGCATGCACACATTCCTTTACCCTCAGCTCTGAGCTGCTACAGCTTCTATTTAAGGACTTGGGGAGTAATCCAGAAGGACTCTGGTGTCCTGACTGGTTCCTTAGCCCTGGGAAGGAGTTGACAGGGGTTGTAAGAAACTGAACTCTGACTTCCCCCGCTGGAAGTTAGAAGGGAAAGTGGAAGAGGTAGGGGGTCTTCAGAATGACATAAATTGCATTAAAGCGCATGGTCAGGCTTATTTCTCCTTTCCTTTGGAAAAAAAAATTATTTTTACAATTACTTAGGCTCTTTGACATCAATATGTTTTCATAGATTCAATTATCTTCTGCTGCTTCTTTCCCTTCCTTAAATTTATCTTTATTCCTCATGCAGAGCAGTTTAGCTTTCCCTTTTTTTTCATGATTTTCTTTAAAAAAGGTAAAACTCATAGGGCCTTGCTTTTTATAATGAAATAAAACTATTATGGTATTTTCTTTTGTATAAAGATTTTCATGGAAAAAAAAAATCTGTTGCCAGCTATTAAAACAACCATTTCCATCTCTCTGCATCATTTTATATCCTAGGGTTATCATGTTCTGGGATGTCATGCTCAACGTGCTCCAAGGTCACATCAAATTAATTGTACCTGAAAGTTGAATTCCTAAATAGGAAGCTAAGAGAAATATGTGTCATTTATTTAGGGTATCCCATTGCTCAATACTGCACCAATCAAGAAACATAACTAATAGTCAAAACTCTCTTTCTTAGGGCCAAGAACAAAGATTTATCCCCCTGTTCTTTTCTGGATTCTATATGCCATGTTCCTTTTTGACATTATATCAACCTTTATACTTCAACATACTTTCATTATATTTTACATTTCTCTCATTCATTCATTCATTCATTTATTCAACAAGAGACCGTTTACTTTGTATCAAGATACCATGGAGCTCAAGTGGAGTATAGATCAAGGAAGCCAGAAAATAAACAGTAAAATTTCATATAGTAAAAAATGCTAATAAAATAAAGTAGGGTATTGGATAGAATAAAGGGAAAGTGGTAGCTATTTTAGATAGCATGGTCAGGCCCTCTGTTAGCATGTGGTATTTGAGGAGGTATAAATGATGAGTTGATTATGAAACTATCTAAGGAAGAATATTCCAGGTAAAGGAAAGGGCAGAGATAAAAGCCCTAAAGTGGAATCTGGCTTGACACATCCAGAGAAAAACAGGGAAAATAACAATGGCAACAACAAAACACACAAAAACCACATAGAAAACCAGTGTGGCTGGTGTAAGAGAACAGTGAAGAGAATGCTAGGACATGAAATCAGAGAGGTCAGCAAGAATGGAATGCCTTGTAGGCTGTGGTATGGAGTTTGAATTTTTTGCTAAATCACATTGGAGGGCATTTTTTTTAATGGAGTATGATTTTATCTGATTTGTTCTTTCCTTAATCACTTTGCTGTGTGGAGATTATATTTTATCTTGGTTATTTTTAAACTCACCTTAAGGAGTCATTTTAAAACTATTGGTACACTCTCTCCAAATTTCCTGTAGGCTAATTTATTCCATTCATGTTTCTTGAGTACTACTATGTTCCTGGCACTGGACTAGACCTGGAGATTCAACAGTGATAAGGTGGTGGTTCCAACACCCAACAACACATAGCCTCATAGCAAAAGGTTTTTCTCTGTTTTCGGTAGGCAGTATTGACCACGTTCCCTGCATTCTTATTAGAATCACCATGACCTTCCATGAACTTTTTTCTGGATCTTGGATATCTATTTTTAGTCCCATACTATATTTCTGTATCCATTTTATATAAAACAAATGGTTAAGAATATAACTGCCAGACAGAGAAAAATACTATATAATGTCATTTCTATGTGGAATCTAAAACAAAACAAAACAAGCTTATAGATACAGAGAACAGACTAGTGGTTGTTGGAAGCAGGGAGTGGGAGGTAGGCAAAATGGCTGAAAGAATCAAAAGGTAAAAAAGTTCCAGTTTTAAAATAAATAAGTCATGAGAATATAATGTACAGCATGGTGACTATAGTTAATAATACTGTTTTGCGCATATGAAAGTTGCTGAGAGGGTAGATCTTGAAAGTTCTCACCACAAAAAAAAAAAGTGGTCATGATGTATAGTGATGGATATTAACTGGACTCGTGCTGATCATTTCACAATATATATAAGTATCAAATAATTATGCTGCACATCTGAAACTAATATAATGTCAATTATACCTCAATACAAAAATCTCCAGTTAAAAAAAAAAGAATGTATTTGCACTTTCATCATATTCTTGGTATTTTTCAGTTTCATGATAAGTCTTCCAAGTTCTTTTTAGTAGGAAAACTGCATTCATAGTAGAAAATTGAAAAATAATAGCACCTGTATAGAACTTTTTCTCTTTATTGTGGTATCCCAAGTTAATTCGAGGTTGAAAATATATTAAGTAACCAAGAAAGTATCTATAATGCTAGATCACAGAGTTTCTGTGTCCGGTCATTCCTATCCCCTCCCCATATTGAACTGCGAAAGTGCAGAGTCCAGTTGCCACACAGGCTGAGTCAAAGTCTGATTATCTGTGGATGTTTTTTGACCTTGAAGATCTGGGTGATGAAGATGAGGGAATTCTTTGAACAGAACACTGGGAAAGAAGCCAAAAGCTGAAGGCAACAGCAATTTTCTGTTGAGGTTGAATCTTAGTAGGCACAGAGTTGGGGCTTTCTCTGCACTTTTTTTTTTTTTTTTTTTTTTTTTTAAAGATTTTATTTATTCATGAGAGACAGAGAGAGAGAGGCAGAGGGAGAAGCAGGCTCCCAAGGAGCAGGGAGCCCGATGCGGGACTCGATCCCAGGACCCTGGGATCATGACCTGAGCCGAAGGCAGACGCCCAACCATCTGAGCCACCCAGGCGCCCCTTTCTCTGCACTTTTGACCATTTGTCTTGTCTCTTCTCTTCCCTTCTCTTTTCAGTGGACTTTAAATTTTAAGGATTTTTCTTAGTCTGTTATCTCATAATCTCTTATTCCTTCTATTTTATCTGTACTTCCCCCTTCCCCCATTTTCTCTTCTGTTTTTCCCATAGTACAAGAGATATTTGCATTAAACAAGAGTTACTAAAGGACCCTATCTGTGAAAATCTGTTTTGAAGTTAGAGGAAAAGGCCAGGCAGCTTTCTGAACTTTCCTTCCCCTCAGGGCAAGAATGTTCCTTAATAAATTATTCTCCTCTTCCAAAAGATCTAGCATTTTGACTATTGGACATTTTGGAAACAATTGTATATTGTGTCTTACAGATCCAGCTTTATTGTAGACCAAGTGCTGGGTAAAGAAAATACCTTAGACCTTCTCTCACCTTTGTAAAAAGAACTGTTTATTGATGATAAAATTAGCCAAAGTGTGGCTATAAAAATCTTTCAGATTTCATAAGGAATATGTGCTCTTTTCATTGCAACTACTATATATATACACACACACACACACACACACACACACACACACACACACACATTCATCAAGGACTTACTTTGGGCAAAGCCTAGATGCTAGAAATACAAAGCTCATTGAGATATGAGGATACAAAAATCAATGAACTATGTGGTCCCCACAGTCCCCACTATCTAATGGAGAAAGATGAGAAAAATCAATATTATATTACAAATTATAAGGGCTGTAACATTTGAGCCAGGGTTATAGAAGTATAGCCATGGCTACCTCCTAAGAATGTTGGTCAGGGGACACTTTTAAGCAGGATAATACTTATCTGAGTCAGAGAAGACAGAATTTAGCTGGGAAAAGGAAGTGAGAAGCAGGCTCCAGACACAGGAAACAACATATGCAAAAACCAAGAGTCAAGGGACTGTGGTAGAGCCTGAGCATGAAGAAAAGTCTGAGCACAAAAGGTTTATGTAGGAAAGGAGATGCACTTGGAGAGATGAGATTATGGCAGATCGTGGCAGACCTTGTATGCCATACTCACTAGAAAGCAAAGAGAATGGGACCAAAGGAGTTCTAGAAGGGGAACTGAATGAGTGAATCTGCATTTGTTGACTGTTTATTATGGTAGTAAGAAATAAGGTGGATTGGAAGGGATAAGGTAGAGGCAAAGAGAACAATTAGGAAACAATTGCAAAATTCCAGTTAAGAAATGAGATTTTAGCAACAATCACAGGAATGGAGGGGAGAGGAATTGTATATGAGGTGATTAAGGAGTGGAATAAAGGACTCCTTGAGTAATCAGAAGAAGGGGGAAGAAATTCATGGTGGCTCTCATTCTAGTTTGGGCATCTGGCAGCTGCAGTGCTGATCACTAGGACAGAAGAAGTCAGTGGAAAACCTGTTGGGGGGTAAAGACTGTGATGGTTTCAGCCATGTTGAAATTTAGGCAACAGGTGATGGGGATAAGGCCAAAAAGTCAATGAAAACAACAATTAGCATGGTCCTCATAAGCATATACAGAGTCCGAAAAGTATAGTGACTCATGAAAGCTTCACTCTTTCCTTCTATAGAAAGACATTTTTATTTTAAAAAATCATTTCTGTTTACCAGTACTCCCCCAGTTTACTCTATCCTCTGAAGAAATATCACACTTACAGACATTATATCCTCATGTTGCACAAACACTTTATTATGAATCCGTTGGGGTATATACTTGCAAATATTTTGTTTCACTCTGTTTTATCCCTTAGGCAATGTCAGGCACATATTCCAGCAAACAGTGTAGTGAAGCAAGAACAGAATAGCAATGTCTTGCCAATTACCAGATCTGTAGATTGTTCCTTATCTGCGTCTCTCACTTGTGTCCTTTCTTCATTCTGCCCATCATCACTGTCCCCAGATAGGATCCTAATCATCTCCTGCCTGGAATACCTTTATCAGAGTTCTTAAGTACAAACATCAGAAACTGATTCTGCTTCTTTTATGCAGAAAATGAATTTTTTTGAAAGGCTTTGGGAAGCTTACAGAATCATGAGGAAGGTGGGGGGTGGGGTGGGGAACAGGGGGTTAAAAAAAAAAAAAACAGGCTTGGAAAATAAGAAAAAACAAAGGGAGTGTTCCTAGCCAGAATCTCAACCAGAGTCATCAAGGACAGGGCCAAGAAAGACACTGCTCTCTCTGGCCAAACTGCCATGGCCACCCCCAGAACCAACTGTGGCAGCCTCTTTTGTCACTTGAATAAATTCTTCACTGTTGCTGCTGCTTTGCCTCACTAACTCCAGATTCAAAATTTCAGGTGGTTGTGTCTGAGTGTCCGAATCTGGATTGAAAACAGGTCCATGCCCTAGTTTTCAAGTTTCTAGAGAAATCAAGTATCTGGGCTTTTCACCTTATGTAGGTGGACATAGCACCCCCCTCCCACTAAGCCTGGTGCTGTGGAGAATAATAAAGGAAAATATAGGAAATAAAATATAGGAAAGAGGGTTTGAATCAGCACAGCCACAGAAACGCGGGTGTCCCCTTGGATAAACAACTTATTACCTCCTTGTTCTTTTTTTTATTATTATGTTATATTAATCACCATATATTACATCATTAGTTTTTGATGTAGTGATCCACAATTCATTGTTTTCATATAACACCCAGTGCTCCATGCAATACGTGCCCTCTTTAATACCCATCACCAGGCTAACCCATCCCCCCACCCCTTGGACCCTCAGTTTGTTTCTCAGAGTCCATAGTCTCTCATGGTTCGTCTCCCCCTCCGATTACCCCCCCTTCTATTTACCTTTCCTACTATCTTCTTCTTCTTTTTTTTTTTTTTAACATATAATTACCTCCTTGTTCTAATCATTCATTCTTCTGTTTTATTCTAAGCACTGTTTTGGGTATATGCTGTAGCAGTGGTATAAATATCAAGAATGCAAGTACCTAATTAAGGTTTTCCCCAAATATATCTATTACGTTGTTCCCACCCCCCCTTTTTTGGACACTGCAATGGTTTCTAATCACTTAAGACTCTTCAACCCACTATTCAAAAACATTCCCTCAGGGGCACCTGGCTGGCTCAGTCGATAGAGTATGCTCCTCTTGATCTCGGGATCGTGAGTTTGAACCCCACATTGGAGGTAGAGTTTACTTTTTAAAACATTCATCAATTGATCTACATTACATATACAGCCTTTCCCTTTATTATTTTCTAACAAAAATTCTCTTCTCCAAATACATAATTATATTACAATATATATACATTACCATGTTCATTCTCTGCAAAACTACAACTTTCCCACCTACTTCTCCCTAACCCGTGCCTGAACTCATCTTATTTTTTTCCCAAGTACTGCCCTACTTCCCTTCTTTGTTTCCTTCATGATTCTACTTGAAAATCAATGAGGTCCTGAAGCTATTGAAAATTAAAGACGTACTTACTGTGAAATCATACAATGTTTATGTATATTAAGTCGTCCCTGCACCTTCATTCATAAATACTTTTATGGATCTATTTCCATTTTTACATTAGATGTTCTTACCTCTCTAAGTAGATCATAAATTATTCAGAGGCAAAGATCTTACCTGTTAGTGTATCCCCTCTGCCATATCTAGCATGTTAAATACAGAGTCTACTCTATGTATCTGCAGAAGAGCTGGGCAGATGGTTGACCAGTTTTAGCTCTCACCACACACTTTCAAAGAATTTATGATCTTGGAGCCCATTCTTCTTCTTCTTTTTTTTTTTTTTGATATTAAAATTTTAAATAAGTAGGAATATTTTTTTTAATTTTTTTATTCTTATGTTAATCCCCATACATTACATCATTAGTTTTAGATGTAGTGTTCCATGATTCATTGTTTGTGCATAACACCCAGTGCTCCATGCAGAATGTGCCCTCCTCAATACCCATCACCAGGCTAACCCATCCTCCCACCCCCCTCCCCTCTAGAACCCTCAGTTTGTTTTTCAGAGTCCATCGTCTCTCATGGTTTGTCTACCCCTCCGATTCACCCCCCTTCATTCTTCCCCTCCTATTACCTTCTTCTTCTTCTTCTTTTTTTTTTTTCTTAACATATATTGCATTATTTGTTTCAGAGGTAGAGAGCTGAGATTCAACAGTCTTGCACAATTCACAGCGCTTACCAGAGCACATACCCTCCCCAGTGTCTATTACCCAGTCACCCCCTCCCTCCCACCCCACCGCCCACTCCAGCAACCCTCAGTTTGTTTCCTGAGATTAAGAATTCCTCATATCAGTGAGGTCATATGATACATATCTTTCCCTGTTTGACTTATTTCGCTCAACATAATACCCTCCAGTTCCATCCACGTCGTTGCAAATGGCAAGATCTCATTCCTTTTGATGGCTGCATAACATTCCATTGTATATATATACCACATCTTCTTTATCCATTCATCTGTCGATGGACATCTTGGCTCTTTCCACAGTTTGGCTATTGTGGACATTGCTCCTATAAACATCGGGGTACACGTACCCTTTCAGATCCCTACTTTTGTATCTTTGGGGTAAATACCCAGTAGTGCAATTGCTGGATCCTATGGTAGCTCTATTTTCAACTTTTTGAGGAACCTCCATACTGTTTTCCAGAGTGGCTGCACCAGCTTGCATTCCCACCAACCGTGTAGGAGGGTTCCCCTTTCTCTGCATCCCCGCCAACATCTGTCGTTTCCTGACTTGTTAATTTTAGCCATTCTGACTGGTGTGAGGTGGTATCTCATTGAGGTTTTGATTTGGATTTCCCTGATGCCGAGCGATGTTGAGCACTTTTTCATGTGTCTGTTGGCCATTTGGATGTCTTCTTTGGAAAAATGTCTGTTCATGTTTATGTATATTAATTTCTTGATTGGATTCTTTGTTCTTTGGGTGTTGAGTTTGATGAGTTCTTTATAGATTTTGGATGCTAGCCCTTTATCTGATATGTCATTTGCAAATATCTTCTCCCATTCTGTTGGCTGTCTTTTGGTTTTGTTGACTGTTTCCTCTGCTTTGCAAAAGCTTTTTCTCTTGATGAAGTCCCAATAGTTCATTTCTGCCCTTGCTTCCCTTGCCTTTGGCGATGTTTCTAGGAAGAAGTTGCTTCGGCTGAGGTCGAAGAGGTTGCTGCCTGTGTTCTCCTTTAGGATTTGGATGGACTCCTGTCTCACATTGAGGTCTTTCAACCATTTGGAGTCTATTTTTGTGTGTGGTGTAAGGAAATGGTCCAGTTTCATTCTTCTGCATGTGGCTGTCCAATTTTCCCAACACCATTTGTTGAAGAGACTGTCTTTTTTCCATTGGACATTCTTTCCTGCTTTGTCAAAGATGAGTTGACCATAGAGTTGAGGGTCCATTTCTGGGCTCTCTATTCTGTTCCATTGATCTATGTGCCTGTTTTTGTGCCAGTACCATACTGTCTTGATGATGACAGCTTTGTAATAGAGCTGGAAGTCCGGAATTGTGATGCCGCCAGCTTTGCTTTTCTTTTTCAACATTCCTCTGGCTATGCGGGGTCTTTCCTGGTTCCATACGAATTTTAGGATTATTTGTTCCATTTCTTTGAAAAAAGTGGATGGTATTTTGATGGGGATTGCATTGAATGTGTAGATTGCTCTAGGTAGCATTGACATCTTCACAATATTTGTTCTTCCAATCCATGAGCATGGAACGTTTTTCCATTTCTTTGTGTCTTCCTCAATTTCTTTCATGAGTATTTTATAGTTTTCTGAGTACAGATTCTTTGCCTCTTTGGTTAGATTTATTCCTAGGTATCTTATGGTTTTGGGTGCAATTGTAAATGGGATTGACTCCTTAATTTCTCTTTCTTCTGTCTTGGTGGTGGTGTATAGGAATGCCACTGACTTCTGTGCATTGATTTTATATCCTGCCACTTGACTGAATTCCTGTATGAGTTCTAGCAGTTTTGGGGTGGAGTCTTTTGGGTTTTCCACATAAAGTATCATATCATCTGCAAAGAGTGAGAGTTTGACTTCTTCTTTGCCGATTTGGATGCCTTTGATTTCTTTTTGTTGTCTGATTGCTGTGGCTAGGACTTCCAATACTATGTTGAATAGCAGTGGTAATAGTGGACATCCCTGCCGCGTTCCTGACCTTAGGGGGAAAGCTCTCAGTTTTTCCCCATTGAGAATGATATTCGCTGTAGGTTTTTCATAGATGGCTTTTATGATATTGAGGTATGTACCCTCTATGCCTATACTCTGAAGACTCTTGATCAAGAACGGATGCTGTACTTTGTCAAATGCTTTTTCTGCATCTATTGAGAGGATCATATGATTCTCGTTCTTTCTTTTGTTAATGTATTGTATCACGTTGATTGATTTGTGGATGTTGAACCAACCTTGCAGCCCAGGGATAACTCCCACTTGGTCGTGGTGAATAATCCTTTTAATGTACTGTTGGATCCTATTGGCTAGTATTTTGGTGAGAATTTTTGCATCCATGTTCATCAGGGATATTGGTCTGTAATTCTCCTTTTTGATGGGGTCTTTGTCTGGTTTTGGGATCAAGGTAATGCTGGCCTCATAAAATGAGTTTGGAAGTTTTCCTTCCATTTCTATTTTTTGGAACACTTTCAGAAGAATAGGTATTCATTCTTCTTGAAATGTTTGGTAGAATTCCCCTGGGAAGCCATCTGGCCCTGGGCTTTTGTTTTTTGGGAGATTTTTGATGAGTGATTCAATTTCCTTGGTGGTTATAGGTCTGTTCAGGTTTTCTATTTCTTCCTGGTTCAGTTTTGGTAGTTGCTACATTTCTAGGAATGCCTCCATTTCTTCCAGGTTATCTAATTTGCTGGCCTAGAGTTGCTCATAATATGTTCTTAGAATTGTTTGTATTTCTTTGGTGTTGGTTGTGATCTCTGCTCTTTCATTCATGATTTTGTTGATTTGGGTCATTTCTCTTCTCTTTTTGATAAGTCTGGCCAGGGGTTTATCAATCTTGTTAATTCTTTCAAAGAACCAGCTCCTAGTTTCGTTGATCTGTTCTACTGTTCTTTTAGTTACTATTTCATTGATTTCTGCTTGGATCTTTATTATTTCTCTTCTCCTGCTGGGTTTAGGCTTTATTTGCTGTTCTTTCTCCAGCTCCTTTAGGTGTAGGGTTAGTTGTGTACTTGAGACCTTTCTTATTTTTTGAGAAAGGCTTGTATTGCTATATACTTTCCTCTTAGGACTGCCTTTGCTGCATCCCAAAGATTTTGAATAGTTGTGTTTTCATTTTCATTGGTTTCCATGAATTTTTAAAATTCTTCTTTAATTTCCTGGTTGACCCATTCATTCTTCAGTAGGATGCTCTTTAGCCTCCATGTGTTTGAGTTCTTTCCGACTTTCCTCTTGTGATTGAGTTCTAGTTTCAAAGCATTGTGGTCTGGAAATAGGCAGGGAATGATCCCAGTCTTTTGGTACCAGTTGAGACCTGATTTATGACCTAGGATGTGATCAATTCTGGAGAATGTTCCATGGGCACTAGAGAAGAATGTGTATTCCGTTGCTTTGGGATGGAATGTTCTGAATATGTCTGTGAAGTCCATTTGGTGCAGTGTGTCATTTAAAGTCTTTATTTCCTTGTTGATCTTTTGCTTAGATGATCTGTCCATTTCAGTGAGGGGGATGTTAAAGTCCCCCACTATTATTGTATTGTTGTCAATGTGTTTCTTTGCTTTTTTTATTAATTGGCTTATATAATTGGCTGCTCCCATGTTAGGGGTACAGATATTTACAATTGTTAGATCTTCTTGTTGGATAGACCCTTTAAGAATGATATAGTGTCCTTCCTCATCTCTTATTACAGTCTTTGGTTTAAAATCTAATTTGTCTGATATAAGGATTGACACCCCAGCTTTCTTTTGGTGTCCATTAGCATGGTAAATGGTTTTCCACCCCCTCACTTTCAATCTGGGGGTGTTTTGGGGTCCAAAATGAGTCTCTTGCAGACAGCATATCGATGGGTCTTGTTTTTTAATCCAATCTGATAGCCTGTGTCTTTTGATTGGGGCATTTAGCCCATTTACATTCAGGGTAACTATTGAAAGATAGGAATTTAGTGCCATTGTATTGCCTGTAAGGTGACTGTTACTGTATGTTGTCTGTGTTCCTTTCTGGTCTATGTTGCTTTTAGAGTCTCTCTTTGCTTAGAGGACCCCTTTCAAGATTTCCTGTAGGGCTGGTTTTGTGTTTGCAAATTCCTTTAGTTTTTGTTTGTCCTGGAAGCTTTTTATCTCTCCTTCAATTTTCAATGACAGCCTAGCTGGATAGAGTATTCTTGGCTGCATATTTTTCTCATTTAGTGCTCTGAATATATCCTGCCATTCCTTTCTGGCCTGCCAGGTCTCTGTGGATAGGTCTGTTGCCAATCTAATGTTTCTACCATTGTAGGTTACATATCTCTTCTCCCGAGCTGCTTTCAGGATTTTCTCTTTGTCTCTGAGACTCATAAGTTTTACTATTAGATGTCGGGGTGTTGACCTATTTTTATTGATTTTGAGAGGGGTTCTCTGTGCTTCCTGGATTTTGATGCCTTTTTCCCTCCCCAAATTAGGGAAGTTCTCTGCTATAATTTGCTCCATTATACCTTCTGCCCCTCTCTCTCTTTCTTCTCCTTCTGGGATCCCAATTATTCTAATGTTGTTTCGTCTTATGGTATCGCTTATCTCTCGAATTCTGCCCTCGTGATCCAGTAGTTGTTTATCTCTCTTTTTCTCAGCTGCTTTATTTTCCTTCATTTGGTCTTCTATATCACTGATTCTCTCTTCTGCCTCATTTATCCTAGCAGTTAGCGCCCCCATATTTGATTGCACCTCACTAATAGCCTTTTCGATTTCAACTTGGTTAGATTTTAGTTCTTTTACTTCTCCAGAAAGGGTTTCTCTAATAACTTCCATGCTTTTCTCAAGCCCAGCTAGTATCTTTAAAGTGATGATTCTGAACTCTAGATCTGACATCGTACTAATGTCCGTATTAAGTAGGTCCCTGGCAGTCGGTAGTACCTCTTGTTCTTTTTGTTGAGCTGATTTTTTCCGTCTTGTCATTTTGTGCAGAGGAGAATAGATTAATGAGAGAACAAAATGCTAGCAGAGTAACAACGTCCCCAGAAAATATACTCTAAACAAATCAGAAAAGACCTGAAAGAGAGAAAAAAGAAAAAGAAAAAGATAAAGATAAAAAGAAACAAAAACAGAACAAAACAAAACAACAACAACAACAAACCAGAATGTGATCAAATATGATCAGAATGGTATATAGATCAGTGCCACACACTAGATTTGGGGTGTTTTTGGTCTGTTAGAAGAAAGTGCCTCCCAAAATTTTAAAGAAAGAAAAACTTATATATGTACAAAAATAAGGGTTGATATGATGAAGGGATGGAATATGACTGTAAAGATGCAAAGTATAAAAAATTTTATAAAAGGAATTGATAAGAAGTTGTTTGAAAAAAGAAAGAAGAGGATTAAAAAAAAAAAAGAAAACAAAAATTGAGAGAATGTGATCAGGCAGGGGAGTAGAAAAAAACCATACACTAGAGATTTAGGGTATATTTTGATCTGTTAGAAGAAACCATCTCAAAATTTTAGAGAACAACTTATATATATATATATGCCAAAAATACAGGTAACTACTATGAAGGGATAGAATATGACTCTAAAAATGAAAAATAAAAATGTTTTTTTTAAAAAGGGATTGATAAGATGTTGGTTGAAAAAGGGAAAAAGAAAAATTCAAAAAGAAAAAAGACAGTTAAAAAAAATTAACTTTGAAAGACTAAAGAATCATGGTAAAAAAGCCATGAATTCTATGTGCAGTAGTCCCCTAGCGCTGGAGTTCTGCCGTTCTCATTGATCGGTAAACTTGGTCTTGGCTGGCTGTTCTTGCTGATCTTCTGGGGAGGGGCCTGTTGCCGTGGTTTCCAAATGTCTTTGCCCGAGGCGGAATTGGGAGCCCATTCTTCTGAAACTTAATTTGTTTCATTCTCTTCCACAGTCTCTAACTCTAGGTAGATCCTACTCATCATTTCACAAATGTACAAACTTCCTATCATAGTAGGAACCAGGCAAGGATGACGGGGCACAAATTCACTGTCATTATTAGAAATTACCTGAAGCTAATGCCCAGGTGATGCTAGTCGTGTCATCTTCATAGAGAAAAGATGGTATTCCTATAAATTGAAAGAGTAAGTTTCTGTACTATGCCATATAATCTTTTCATGCTTTATAAAGTTAAAAGAAAAAAGACTCATTAAAGAATCTGATTAGTTTGTCATTGTCACAGAATGACATATTAATTGGGTAGTAAATTTGCAAAATGCCCTTATGAATGCAAAAAAAAAGTGTCTTTTGTAAATTAAGTAAAAAACAGATGCCTATTTCTCACACAAAGTTCCTTTTTGATGCTGTCAGAGCAGTACTTTTTGAGAGATTGAGTTTTGGCAGATGGCATTACGATTTAAATAAAATGAAATAGACTTCCAAGTATATCCATATTTTCTTGTCATATGAATGCCAGAAGAATTTTTAGTTTCTCATGTTTCTGAGGGTCCTCATAAATATAACCTGTGTTATTGCATTTATGACTCTCATGTAAGCTGAGGTACTGTATGATATCTTTCTGTACAACTAAAGCAGATATTCACTACATCTATTGCAGAACAAGGAAATGAATACCAAAGGATTTTAAAATACTGAATTTAGACTCTTACTGAAGAACACTATGGAAATTATTTCAGAGTTCTGGGGCATTCCTCATAAAGGGGGGAAATGCACAGTTGGCCAGATCTTTCTCTGTGTGTGGCTCTCCCCATTTTCTTACCAATAATTAGGACATTGGGAATCCTCAGAGAGGACAGTCCATAAAGGAATCCTCTCTTCAAAGGGATTCCAGCACCACCACTTCTCACCTTCATCAAGAAGTATTTCATTGGGCAAATAATTTAACTGCTTAGAGCAGTAAAATAATATTCCTCCTCCTCCACGTAGAGTTGCCATCATGATTAGGTGATTCCTGTAAAGCACTCAGCACAGGGCCTGATACATAGTATCAATCAATTATAGCTGATTTTAATACTTCTATGGTGCTAAATCACTAAGGTGAGGCGGAAAGGGGTATAATTTTGACCATGAAAATTTTAAAAGATAACTTCCTGGGTAGGTTGGCATAGGAACATAAATAGCATTTATCAAGATTAAATGCCATTTTTTTTTCAATGTAGAGTAAACTCCCCTTAGTAAGAAGAGTTGCCAGGTAAATATTGACTCATCTTTTATGACAGAGCTCTAGGGAAACTTCTCTGTAAAGCATCTACTCTCTGCTCCAATCCCTCCTATAAATGGGCATTCCTTCATTTGAATACCTGTACATACTTCCACCATGACATTTCCCAACTTATAGAATTTCTCCTACTTACATATCTTCCCATAATTATACAGGTACACCTCATTTTATTGTGCCGCATTTTACTGCACTTTAAAGATGCTGAGGTTTTCAGGGCGCCTGGGTGGCTTAGTCGTTAAGCGTCTGCCTTCGGCTCAGGTCATGATCCCAGGGTCCTGGGATCGAGCCCCACATTGAGCTCCCTGCTCAGCCAGGAGCCTGCTTCTCCCTCTCCCGCTCCCCCTGCTTGTGTTCCCTCTCTAGCGGTCTCTCTCTCTGTGTCAAATAAATAAATAAAATCTTTAAAATAAAATAAAAGACATTGATCCATATCTCTCTCCACTACAGTAAATATAAAGCCCAATAGAAGAAATGGAAATGAGGCCAATGACATCGGAAAATTTCTTTCATTCCTATGATTTTCTGAAATATTCTCATTGATTTGTATGTATTTTGCTGAAAATATGTGATATTGGGCACCTTCACTTACAATAAATTCTAACAAGAGTTTAAATATATTGCCCGTAGAAAGAGTTTGAGAGAAATTTGGGATCTGTCTCAATAAAAGATTGTGTCTAGGTCTCAAATACAAAAGAATAAATTTGAAAGTGTACATGGGTTATCGTTTGCAAAATTAAACTACGAAAACATAAAAATCTTGCACAGTATTATTTCATCCATGTTACTGTAAAATGTAAACAATAGTAGTATTAGTCTCATTGTTTGGTTTTTTTTTTAGTCTCATTGTTAAAAGCACACAATATCCATAAAGGGAAAATAAAAACAACTAAAAAATCTGTGTTACCAAAACCAACGTGACTAAAAGTCTAATGCCTATTTTTCATATTCTTTACTAAAACATTTTCTTTTATCCTAAAACCTGTGCTAGAGCAATGACAAGGTAGGAAGTTAGCTTTCTGGAACATGGCCAATATCAACTCTTACCCCAAGCTAGCATATCTAGAAATATTTGAGATACGGGGTACTCTCACCACAAGAACACCTAACTAAAAGTTGAATTAACATTTGTGAAAAAAAAACAAATTAAATAAATAACATAACATAACATAACAACCCAACTAAAGTATCAACGTCATAGAAAAGCCAAAATTTCTTGTGCTACCCAATCTGAGGTTGTTCTTCAGGTGCAGGTATATGACCTTTTGTTTTTTCCAGTGCCACGGTGGGCACAGGCTCTCATTTCTTCTTTCAACAAATGCCTATGCTGAACATTTAATATTTTTTATTAGATTTGGGGAATACAAAGATGAGTAAGATATGCTCCCTGTCTTCAAAGTTTCTCACCATGACGGAGAAAAAGCAGATGGTGATGACGCAGTCTTCAGAACTCTGTAGAAGTCTTTTCACAATAGTCTGCCATATTCTTTCTTTGTGCTTCTTTTTCTTCGCTTCCCACGGAGTCCTTCTCTGTCTGTCTTATGACATCTGGGCTCCTGAGTTTTCCAGCCCTCCCTCTCACTGTGGAACTTCCTAAATCACAGCAGTTTTAGGACTATCTAATTTGTATCTCTATTAGGTTGCTGAGTATAGCATGCTAATTTTCAACACCAGTAAAGTAACTTTCAGGTTCTTCCTCACCTTTTATTTATTTGCTGAGTGAAAAAAATAACGTTTTTCTAACACTAATTCTGAAACACAGATTTCTTTTTTTATTTTCAAGTATTATCTCTGAGCAACAATAGTTGATTGATCTTTGAGCAGAAATAGATTTTTAATCAATTAAAATTTTACCAGAATAAAAATGTCATCAGATCAAAATGTCCTAATGAAAGTATCATTATTATCTTAATTATAGTTGTTACTTCAAGGGCTGTATTTGTAGTACTGATGTGATTTTCATTTGTGAACTAAAGAAACTTTTTTTGAAGGGAAAAAACACTGAAATCTATGCAGAAATAAGCACTATCACTATTCTGATACATTTTCTTGTTTTCTTAAAAAAAAAATCTCTGAGCACTTGAACTCTGATACATTTTTAAAAGAAACTATTTTAAACATGCTTGTTACTTTAAAAAAAAAAAAAAGCCAGAGCATGATATCACTGGAAAAGGTCACTTACATGTATATTAAACAGAACATTATAATCAGACATACTTGTATTTGTCTTCAGATAGTTATGAACCCCACTTGCCTCCCTTTGTACCAGAGTATCTTCTTTATAATCCAAGCCCCTTCTCCCATTGCTCAAATTCCACTGCTAAATGTCAGTTTTCTAATTCTGAAGCCTTCAAGCCAAGTTTGCACAGGAAGAAAAGAATGAAAGGGATCTGCCTACTTAATAATTTTCCAGTTCACATTTTCCACACCCACTTTTATCAGCTGTTTTCCCTATTTCAGATAATTTCAGGAAACCTGCTTCCAATAATTATGAGTTTCCTTGGCACCCATTACTCCATCGGGTCTACTGTTGCTATTCTTACAATCCCTACTGACAGCAATGATGATGATATGATGATGATGATGATGATGATATGATGATCATGATGGTGATGATGGTGATGGTGATGATGGTGATGATGGTGATGGTGGTGATGATGATGATGATGATGGTGATGATAATGGTGATGATAATGGTGATGATGATGATGGTGGTGATGATACGATGGTGATGGTGATGATGGTGATGGTGGTGATGGTGATGATGGTGATGATGATGGTGATGGTGAAGATGATGATGATGGTGATGATGATGATGGTGATGATGATGGTGATGGTGATGATGATGTCACAGTGGCACCTAACATTTATCGAGCACCAAGCATGTCAGGCGCTCTACATCTCTATTCCTTGTAACACGGTGCAGGATAAAAAAACTGAGGCTTGTGCAAGAAAACCAACATTCAAATCAGGTTTATCTGATGCCAAAGCCTATACAAGTTCTGTCAAATAGATCTACTTAAATACTTAACTTGATTTTGACTTAATGCTATTATTACAGCAAGGTTGGTATTTGCAAACTACAACTCATATGTAAGCAAATTTTATATACTGTAATTTTATATAACTAATCATTTGCTTTGGAGACTTGGTTATTTTCATGGACAATAAGAAAATTTGAACCTGCCAACTCAGGGCTTTTTTCTGCCCTTTTTGTTTAAAATAGCCTTATTGAGGGGGAGAGAGGGGGGCACTAGCCTGTCAATATTTAAGCTCAAATTCCCTGTCAGATTTTTTCCCTAATGGGCCTCTTCTCTCCTCTCATCTAAGATGGTACCATGTAGTAGAAGAGCAGGTATCCCTATGGTGATGAGGGTGGATCTGGGGTCAGAAAGTGTTCTTGGTCTTTGCTGGTCCCTGCTGCAGAATGGCTTACATCTGCCCAAGTAATGGTTCTGGCCCTTGTCTAGAGTTATGAGGACTCCACACCCTGAGTCCTGTCTCCTGGGCTTTACACCTCCAAGTCCTACTCCTATCCAAGGCAAATGGAAGTCAGACATCGATTCTTAACTCTTCCTCATTAGATCCCCACTTAAGTAGGCCTAAATTTCCTAAAATAAGTGAGTGCTTAAATAGAGGGAGAGTCACCCACCGAGAAGTGTGAAAAAGAAAGGTGTGTTACTATGTTTTTAAAACTATCATTGTTGATTACACTTCCACCCTGGAATGCCCTGTGTGTATCAGAGGTGAGTCTGGAAATGCTAGCTTAGAGAAGAATCTGAGACTACAAATGACAATGTCGCCTAAGACCTTGACCCAATTATCATATCAATTAATACCTTAGCTAGCGATGTTCTGTGTACAAATCAATATTTCCAGTGCTTTTTGCCTCAAAAGGCTGCTACAGATCAAAAATTATCGATTCCCTCTAGTAAACCATGTGGCCTTCTAGAATGGTCCGTGTGCTGTTTCTGCACAGTGCCCTGCTGTTGAAAAGTTTGACTTTTTACATGTCGAGTCTTGCAAAGTTGCTGAATCCCACATCATATCATACTGTCACTGCCTGTATGATTTCCACACAGTCCAGTGTTACCACAGGTACAAATCACAGCTCCACTTGAGCCTTTCACATTTCCTGAAAGCCTGGCATGTAAGTTAGACACGCCTGCAAGGCAGCCAAATTTGTGGGATTGACTGGCTCTTTCCATGCCAGGGAACCCAAGCTCAGACAGACTCTGACCGCTTTATAAGAGTAATATTTTTCACTGGGGTGAAGCATTTTCCAGGATTGTCCCAGTGTTTTAAGCATCGGGATACCTTGCAGACACATCAAGCATCATGTTCTCTTTCCAGGTCTTTTTCTGTGGATAGCATTAGGAAACCCAACCCTCGGCTTTCTTTTTATGTTTCTCTGTTTCCTTCCACCGTGATGCAAAGCAGTAATGCAGTACCTGCTGTTAATTCCAATTTTTTTTATTTTTAATTTTTTAATATTTTATAATTCTTATATTTTTTAATTTTTTAATATTATTATATCATACCTCAGTACCTTATTTTTAAATTTTATCAAAAAGGATTTTTTGTTTTATTAGGATGAGATTTCATTTCCCTATCCCTATATCTAACCCAGTCCTGTTGTCTGAGAATACTGCCGAGATGGGCCAGAGCTAAGTAGGTGAACATTCATGGTCCATCACAGCGGCCAGATCATTGGGAAAAATGTCCTGACCTCTGTGCTAGGAATTTACTAATGACACTCCATTCTGTTTGTATGTGGATCAGGAAATTCAGGATTTGTATTAAAATTGCACCACTTCGGGCACCTGGGTGGCTCAGTTGTTAAGCGTCTGCCTTCGGCTCAGGTCAGGGTCCCAGGGTCCTGGGATCGAGCCCCACATCGGGCTCCCTGCTCCGCGGGAAGCCTGCTTCTCCCTCTCCCACTCCCCCTGCTTGTGTTCCCTCTCTCTCTGTGTCTCTCTCTCTGTCAAATAAATAAATAAAATCTTTAAAAAATAAAAATTGCACCACTTCCCCCTTTTAGCAAAACCCCATGTTTGAAGTGAATGCGCGTATGTGAAGGCAGTGCCAGCACAGTCTATATTAAGAGACATTTTGTTGCTTTTTGATACTGGCTGGTATTATGATGACTCGAGATTAATTATATCCTAACTGAAGGTGTATTTGTAACATTTATACCATTCACCCACCTCAAATTTAAAGATGCTTATGTCAGGGCACCTGAGTGGCTCAGTCAGTTAAGCATCTGACTCTTGATCTCATCTGAGGTCTTGATCTCAGGGTCTTGAGTTTAAACCTCGCACTGGGCTTCACACTGGGCATGGAGCCTACTTTAAAAAAAAAAAAAAGGTGCTTATGTCCTGTCAAGTCACCTTTCCCTCCACTATAGTGCCAAGATGGGGTGGGGATGAAGATTGTGATTCCAGTATCTCTACTTAGGGATCTAGCTAAAATAATCTGGACAGGAAATTATATTGGAAGAGAACATTTAGGCAATCCCACACACACACATCTGGCTGTATAAATATAATTTAATGTCTGTATGTGGACATTTCTGTCATTAATTTTTAATAGGCAACAGTAGTGCCTTAGATTAATACCAGATAGGGAATCAGAAATCTCATTGTTACAGTTACACTCTGAATATTCAACCTCCTCCTTTCCTGCAATGGGAAAAGCAGCTCCCTGCCTTATCTCTCAACTCTCAGTACCTTTGACACTCTGTGATCTATCTGTGACAGGTACTGCTGAGAAGTATGTATTTTCTCCACCTGGAACAAGTATAAAACAGAGCACTGTGAGCTTGGTCAGCCTGCCTATTCCGTTAATGTTGAAAAACATTCCACACCACAGATGGAAAATATGGAAGCTATCCTCTTTTCCTTCCTCTCCCCAGATAATGTTGACAATTAGTATTTTTATTGATTTTTCTCTTTCAGTGTCCTTTTCAAAAATGTGTATGAACTACTTCTTTGTTCCGGCAGAAAAATCACAAAGCTCAGTAGACCAGATAAAGTGAGATAAAATGAGACTCTATGACAACCCCATATCACCCCAATTTGACAGATATCCAGCTTGCTTATCTATAAAGCATGCAAGTCTCTTAGGATCCATGAGTGTCATGGCAAAAGGAAAATGATGCTACTATTTAATGGCGTGTAGAACTGTCACGGTGCTTCTTGCACCCAGGATTGGTAGGAGCGGCCTCAGCACCATCACAGAGAGCTCACTCATTCTTCTGACATTAGTTACTAGAGACCCGGGTCTGTGCTCAGTCTGATCTGTTTCACTGGTCTAAGTGGCATTTTAATTAAACAGTGCTCTGAAGCTGCATATTAAGTAGAAAATGAAATTAGGGCATATTCCTAAGTAGAATTCAGCTCATCTAATATATAAACATAAGTAAATTTTAAATTTCATTTTTCCAAGTCCTTAACTGTATTGATGTTCAATATTTAGTTGTCCCCAGAGATTTTAAATAGTAGAACTTCCTTGTATATATCAAATTCATTCAATTTAAAAAGACTGTTCCACTAGAAAACTGACATCTGTTGTGTGAATTCACCCCAAATACCCAGTTGACAAGTGCGTTGCTGACTTACTGCATTAGGATTATTTAAATCAATCGTAATGAATTATATCCATGAAATGTAACAACCTGTGATTCTAAGCTCTTTAACAATTACCTGAGGGTTTAGATAGAATAAAATATACATGTATTTCTCCTAGTCACACATATCATAAAATATAATGAATTAATAATCAGTGAAAATATTTAAAGGCTAGTTCTGCCTGGTACCATCAGTTCCATGGATATTGAGACTCACTCCTGTACCCTCACACCCTAGCCCGCTGCTTCCCTCTAAGCAGATGAGCAATAAATATTTCTTGAATGAAAAGAGGGGCTCAGAATATGTTCCATTATGAGAGCTACATTAGGGAATGCCATCAGTGATTAATTGCAAATTTCACTTAGACTAATACATCCAGATCTCATCAAGAACACTTTGAAGCACAAAACCATAGACTATCCTATTGAAAGCCAATCATTTCAGGGGCATAAAAGGAAAACAGCAATAACAACCACCACCCACCAAAAAAAGTAGTAAAATGTGGCCTTTCCCTAAGCTATTTTTTTTTTCTAAATCTTCGAAATCTTCTTGGTAAGGTACAGTGGAGAATTAAATCAAAATTTTGATTTTTTTTTTTCTTTCTCATAACCTATCCCAGTCTTCATCTTGACTCCCTGGAAAATGGTGGCTAAACAGTTCTTAAAGCCCCCATTATTTATCAGTGTTCACTCTAAGTCAATAATTAAAATATAGAGACAGGTCTAGCATGGGAAAGCATGCTATGAGCTGTTTAGCTCCCAGACCTTGCACCTGTCTGCACTCCCCAGTTGGAGCTGTGTAATCTGCTCAGCAACCCATAGAGCAGACTGATCTTCCTGTAGGGGAAAATATGACAACTAAGGAGGAAGAAAGCTCTCTCTCTCCAGCCTCCTTCTGTGGGCCTGATCTCTTCCCTAAGCTTTCCCTCTTCTAAGCCTTATAGGCCAAGATTCATGTATTACCTCATCTCTAAGTAAGACCTTGCATCCTGAAGCCAAAATGCCATTCCTGGTCCCACAAAGGTGGCAAAACTCTGATAGACCCTCCCTGAAGAAACACCTGTTTTGAGTTACCTGGCTTTTGTAACTTGCCTACTGCAGTAACTTTACACCTTATATTTCATTGAAAGCCAAATGCCCAGTGTCTACAATAGTTCTGAGATTATTATGGTTATCTAGAAGGGCAGATTCTCATAATGAATGGAATCCACTCTGCAGCGTCCAGAATGCCCAAAGAACCTATAGGCTCTCTAAGGTCACTGTCAGCTAAAGAACAGTTATCAGTGGGGGAGAATTTCGTCAAACCTATCCTTTCTAGAGACCTGTGCCTCCCCTCTGAATTAGTAAATTCTAGTCTGGCCTTAGTTCTAAATCACTACAATTGATGTGTGCCCAACCCCATACTCTTGAAACTTTGTTATCGCAGCTTTTTGTTTCAAGAGAATCCTAAACTTGAGACCCACAGGGTTTCTCAGTACAAAAGCCATAACAACTAATGTAAATTAACACAAGGCTTCGGAAACCAGTATCCTGAACCTCACTGTCAGGAAAGCATACCAAAGCTGTGCAGTGTTAGAAATATAGTTATTCTCCTTTTGAACCTCAATGGTATTTTCTCAATGCTTTTATCTTCTGGGGCTTTGTATAATGAAAACCTGATCCCTGAATCTGTGATTTCTCTAATACTTGCCTTTTTTTTTTTTTTAATCCTGTGTGGTTAGCAATTTCATATACAGTTAGGTTCATTTGCCTTTGTTTGTATTCAATTTCAGAGTATTTTTTTTCATCTTGTTTTATTTAGTTTTGTTTTTTCAAATAAAAGCACGTCAATACGTGGTTTGTAAAGAAGCCTCATTCCCTTTCCTGTCCCTTTGACTTTACTGTTCATGCCCACCTCCTTTAATTAAACAGTTTCTTTGGTTTCTGGCTCTATTTCTTATGTACTTTTTTTTTTTTTCAAAAATAAGCATATGAATGTTTTTATTTAGTAAAATATCCCACAAATCACTATAGCAGACCATAGAGATTTTTCTCGTAAGTTTTACGGCTACGCAGTGGTGCACCCTGTGCATAGACTGTGTTTTTTGGGTTTTTTTTGTTTTTTTTAACTTGTTCTCTCTGACTGGATATTGAGCTTGCTTCCATGGTTTGCTAGTAAAATAATACTGCAGTGAGTAACTTTGTACATTTGTGGGGTTTTTCATATTGTTAAGACTGAAAATGTAGAGAAATTTCTTAGAGGAATGATTGTTGGATCGGAAAGGTAACATGTGTCTATTTTATGCAAAATTCCCCTCAAGAGAGGATGTACCATATTGATCATCCACCCGCTTGGTATGAGGGGGGCCAGTTCCTTCACAACCCTGCCAAAGGAGTGTGTCCTCAAGCTTTTGAATTTTTGCCAATCTGGTAGGTAAGGAGTGGTATCTCAATATAGTGTTAATTTGCAGTTCTCTTGTGATAAGGGAACTGGGCATCTTTTAAGGTGTAAAGGACATGTGTGAATACTTTTTGTGAACGGTCTTTCCTGGCAGTTGCACACTTTTCTATCAAGTTTTTAGTCTTTTTTTTTTTTCCTTTTTTCCCTTCACTTTTTAAAAATTCTTATGGGGATGCCTGGGTGGCTTACGCGGTTAAGTGCCCAGCTCTTGATTTCAGCTCAGATCATGATCTCAGGATCGTGAGATTGAGCCCCAAGTTGGGCTCTGTGCTCAGCAGGGAATCTGCTTCTCTCTCTCTCTCCTACTGCCCCTCCCCCTACTTGAGCATTCTCCCTCTCTCTCTCTCTCTCTCTCTCTAAAATAAATAAATAAATCTTTAAAAAAATAAAAAATAAAATAAAGGTTCTTTATGAAGGAGAGCAGCTTTTTATCACTGATATATGTTACAAATCTTTTTCTCTCAGTTTATCTTTTTTCTTGTTACATTGACTTTGGTGTTTTGGACTGTACAGAGATTCTTTGTTGCTTTTATGTTCTCAAATTCACCAAGTTTGAGTCCTAAGAAAGAAAGCCTTTCCTCACACCCAATTTATAAAGGAATTTATACCTAGTATTCTCACATTGTCTCATTTGTTTCTTCTCCATTTAGAGTTTGGTATGGTACATTGACTAAAAATTTATCTATTTAAGCTTCTCCATCTTCACTGGGGCCAATCTTGATAAATTGTATTTTCCTAAGAAATTATCCATTTCATTTAGATCTTCAATTTTGTTGGCGCTGGTTTGTGCAACGTATTCTACAATTTTTATGATTGCTTCCCTTTGTCCTTTCTTACTTTGTTATATGTGATTTATCTTTTAATCATAAATTAGTATTTATTTTGCTGATTTTTAAAATGAAACAGCATTTTGATTACTGTTACTATTTTTCAGTTATCTACCATATGAATTTTTTCTTTTATCCTTTTTATTTCTTTTTTGTGTTTTTTTTTTTTTTCTGGAGAAATTCCTTTGTTGTTCTTTTTCTAGCTTTTGAATTAGGAATTCACCTTCATTATTTTTGTTCTTATATATATGACATAAAATTTTCTCTGATCACTGTTTTAATTGTACCTGACAGATTTTGCTGCTTAGTCGTTTTCATTCTCATTGCTTCTAGAAATTCTACAATTTCAGTTCACATTTCCTTTTTGACCCAGAAGTTGTTTAAGTTTCTAATTTCTAGACAAAAGTTCTTTTGATTATGATTTTATTATTAATGTCTAGATTTTATTGCATTATGGTCAGAGATGACTGTATTGTTTCTGCTTTGTGGAACTTATTAAGACTTTTTGTAATGTAATATGTAGACAATTTTGGAGAATGTTCTGTGAGTACTTGAGAAGAATATATATTCCCTATGATGGAAGTATAAAACTAGAAAAAGAGATGGGGGAGAACTAAAAGATTTGCCTACCTAATTATATTATATTTAGCTCTTCTATATCTGTCATCTTGTCAGTTTGACCTATCTTCAACTGGGAACAGTCTTAAATATCTGTCATTAATGTATTTCTAATTCTTCTCACAACTCCTATAGTTACTGTTTTATAAAGGTAGTTTGTATTATTTATCATACAGATATTTACTGTAATATCTTCCTTATGAATTGTGACCTTCATTGTTATAATGTTCCTTATTCTTGTTAATGCTTTTAACTTGAATTCTAAAATCTGATAGCAAGACTATAACCCTGTTGTCTTATTTTTTTCTATCTGAATGGTATATCTTTGCCCAAGCCTTTACTTTCAGCTTTTTTGAGTTACTTTGTTTAAATGTGTCTATTCTTTACAGCATAGAGTGGGCTTTTTCTTTATGAGCTAATTAGAAAATCTTAAGAGAAGTAAATTGCATTCATTTCTATATTTTAACTGTCATATTATTTTATATTTATTGACCATATCATGTTCATTGATTGTGTTTTTTTCTCTATGTAGTCTGTTTTCTTTGGGGTTTTGTTTGTTTTGGTATTTAGAACAGCCTGTATTTGTGTTCTAATGTTTACCTTTATACTGATACCTTTTATAAGGCCCTTGTTCACTTACCTAACCCACCTATTACCAAAGCAACAATTCATCCTTGTTCCCACCTTTGTTCTACATTGATATCGATAATTTAATATATTGAATGATTACTATTAGCCCTTATACCAAAGGGCTATACCTATTACCAAAGCAACAATTCATCCTTGTTCCCACCTTTGTTCTACATTGATAGCGATAATTTAATATATTGAATGATTACTATTAGCCCTTTTCTCCACTCATCTCTTGGTTGAATTAAGGTTGGTTTGATTAAGTAGGTACCTCAGGAAGTTTTCTTGGATACAGTACTCCCCTAAATTCTTGCATATTTTAAACTCGTGTGTGTGTGTTGATACTTGAAAGACAGATTGGCTGGATATAAAATTTGGCTCACTGTTTCTTTTGAGATTCTTTACAATGCTGCTTCACTATTGTCTAGCTGTGTATATTGTTCCTGAAATGTGGTATCAATTTGATTTTTTCCCCCATTGTAAGGAATTTATCTTTTAGTCAGTTTTTACTCAGTCTTTTAAGTCTAATGGTTAACTGGTATACATCTTGAAATTGACTGTTCTAGGACCATGTTCCAAGTACATGGAGAGCCATTTCAATAGATATAGTTATTTTATTTCTGGATTAGTTTCAAGTATTCTATTTTCTTCTTCTTCTTCTTCTTCTTCTTCTTCTTCTTCTTCTTCTTCATGTATTCCAATTATACATATACTGGATTATCTTTATCCTCTGTATTAATGATTACTTTCTGATTCTTTTTACCTTTTGTTTATTTCATTTTGTTCTCTTGACTATTGTCATGTCTTTCGTCAATGATCCCTATTATATTTTCAATTGAATCTATATTCTCTTGGGCAGCTTGTAATTTAGTTTGAATTTCAAATAATATTTTTTTAAATTTATTTTCTGATTTTGGTCAACTCTATCTTTACGCTTTTTGTCTGTTAAGAGCTTTTAAATTTTGATTCAAAAAGTCTTTCTATGTTTGTAGATGCTTGTTTCAGAATATCTTGAGATTCATTACAATTTTCTCATTTGTGCTTTTTGTTTTCTTTTGATGGAGATAGCAAATTTCCATTAGCTGTATTATTACAACTCTTATTTCTGATTTCTTAAAGTATGAATATTATCTGCTATTTTCTATTGATTTTGAATTTTTTTTTCATAGACCAACAGTAATAGTTTTATCTAAGCAAAAATAAAGGATTTTGGTGAGTTACTACTTTCCTAGTTCAGGAGCACCCTCTTCTGTTTCTTTTGTGAAGTACTGATTCTTTAGTGAAGGACATCTTTTTTTTTTTTTTTTCCCCCAGAGAGTACTCGTATGTCTTATGGTCCTAGAATTCTGTTTTGTTTCTGCAAATACTTAATTTCTACTTCATGCTTCTTTCCTGTCATAACCAAATGTCTAAGGGCCATTTCCTCCATTGACATCAGCCCCCTCTTCTTCTTAAGCAGTGCCTTCTCAAGACTGCACTTCTCATTCTGTTCATTCCCAAACCCCTTGCATTCAACCCCGCAGTAGCTATGTTCTGATCAACCAGGTCTGCTGTCAGCATTTCCCCACTCAGGATAAGAATTTATCTTTCTGAGGGTGATTTTTTCTGTTTTTTCATCCCCCGGTCCTGGTGCCCTCTCCTTTTTTCTGCACACTCTCCACCTTTCTGATCCAGAATGGGCTCCTGAGCTGACTGTGCTAGTTTGGGGCATTTATGTCTCTACTTACATATAACTTTTGAGTTCATTGTATTTTCTTTCTCCTAATTATGTTGTAGGTATGCATTATAGGTGGTTTTATTGCTCTCTTAGCGGGTATTTATGGCCTTTCAGGATAAGCAGAGAGGTTAAAATTTAGATGTCAGCCCTTACAGTAGAGGAGCCCAGCATGCTTCAATAAATAATTTGAAGTAGATAATGATGATAAATAGATAGATCAATGGATGGATTAGCATAGACTTAGGTTAAGAGGAAAGTGGAGTTGTATATTTCAAAGTTCTTGGCACATACTTACTTTCCAGATCTTACTTTACAGCCAGACCTTTCTCCAGAGCCCTAGTAATATAAAGAAAAACACTAGGTTCATCACTTTTTGACCTTCAAGTGAAGCTTGCAAACTTAAACCAAATATGACTTTTTCTGAGTCTTTTCCAGGTAGTATTCTTTTCTTGTGCCATGTCTTCCAGCCACCATTTCTTGTCATCATCTCAAATAGGTTACAGTACTCTGCCGTCTTTAAGTTAGCATTGCAGAAGTTCACATCTATATTTGCTAGCTTTTTTCCAGGTAGGAAAGGGCCCTTGAGTGCCCAAAACATTATCGAGTGCACATTTCTTCATATATCAATATTGAATGGATTTTGTTAAAAACGAGAATGTTTTCAGAATTTGCTTTTATAATTACAAATGCATTTTGAATACAGGAAAAGAAGAGACAAAAATAAAATAAAGGTTATTAATTTAAGAAGTCATCTTTTGTGTATTTTATTCTTTCACAGTATCCTTCTCTTCCTTCTTTTTTCTTATAAAGGACTCTTGTATAACTCACTTATATTCCTAATGACTGCTAAAACTGCTAAGAACTACTTGGAAACAAGTTATATATAACTTTTCCAGAAAATTTTAATTATATTTCCTAATTTGTATACTCTGTATACAACAAAAATCTAATAAAGATTGGAGGAAAAGATTTTACTATGAGTATTAACTATTACCATATGGTATACTATACATGATATTATTTGAACTAGGGAAACTTTGTATGTTTCTTATGTTCTGTTGTAATGTCATTACCTCTAAAACACAATAGGAAGAGTCTAAATTAAAAAAAAAAAAACAAACAAACAAAAAAACCTTAGCCCAAAACAGTAATATAGGGTTAAAGGAAATGGTTTCTCATTCTAGTCTCTGTTCTTGTTTCCAATATTTTACTACTTTGTATGCTTCCTAAATTCATCTGCCTTTCTGGTTTTGGAGAGAATTTTAAGCTGTCCAAGAGGATGGGCCTCCACACAACCTTATAAGAGTTAACATAACCCATGCTGTGGCTCATAGGAGACAGTGCCCCCAGAAAAGGAACAAAGTCTGACTCCAGATTTTGAACCATATTATTGAATCTGTATCTTCCAAGATTTGAGATGCAGTAACACTTAAATATAAGTGTATTAACCTAGTTTCTCCAGGAAGCAGAAAGATAGGCAACAGAAAAAAAAAACCAAAACTGTAAAATAGTAAAATTAAAAGTCTCTTGGAATTGTCTATTGAAAAAATTCAACATAATATAAAAGAAGAATAGAAATACAAAATCCTACATTCTCATTTTGTTTAAAAACTTAACATTATTCAAATGAGTTCAGTGTTACACATATTGGATGGGATATTAATGAAGTGTGAGTAGAAGTCATCTAATTGATATGGAGAGTTGGTAAAATAGCTTTTTTCAGTGTTCATTTTGAAAGTATTTTAGACTTCCAAAAAAATTGCAAAATACTACAGTGTTTCCATGTACCTCTCACCTAGCTTCCACTAATGTTAACATCTTTTGTAAGTGCAATTACTGAAGCCAGGAAATTAACATTCATGTAGAATATTAACTAATCTATAAACCTTACTTGAGTTTTGCCAGTCGTCCCATTAATTTCCTTTTTCTGGTCCAGGACCCGATCCCACAATGCATTTAGTTTCCCTGTCTCATTAGTTTCCTTCGTACTGTGAGGAAACTCAGTCTGTTTTTCTATTTCATGACCTTGACACTTTTGAAGAGTACAGACTGACCAGTTCTTTTACAGAATACCCCTCTATTTGACTTTGCCAGATGTGGCTCTGTATCTACCAAAAGGGCACAGTTGTCAGCCATACCCGATTATTCTGTGGGTGGATTCTTGACCTGAAGGCAACTGTTACAATGGCTTTCCAGGTCAAGTAACTTGAATCTGTCTTGAAGAAAATGAGCTGGATTCATGAATCCTTTGGGGAAGTAGGTCACAGAATTGAGAAACTCAGAGATCAAAGTAGTGCTATCAGTGCTTGAGATAAAAAGTAACATAGAGTCAAGTATGGGGTGGCCATTCCAGGACATACACAAGATGAGCAAGCAGAAGTAGACAGTCAGTAGAAAAGAAAGAAGATGTACTTTGGAACTGAGAGAAAAACAGAGACACAAAGAAAAGCGGCTTAGTTTAAAAGACCAAGTGAGTGAGATGAAAGGGATCTTTCTGAGATATCCTAAGGTAGTGTATCCTAGATTTCTTACAGCTGTACAGTATTCGGGTCCCATTTCCAAAAGAAATACTGTCCTTGGATTCTACAAGTTTCCCAGTTGCAGCCTGAAAACTGCTTCTCGTGAGCTAGCATAAAGGAGTCTTGTTTTTTTGAACTGAAAATGGACATAACAAATAAATAGAAACAAACAAACAAATAAATTAGAAAGAGCAAATAAGTAAAAAAATAGAGCATGGTGGCTGTGGCTGAATCCAAGCATAACTGGATGCTTCTTTTATCTTTTGATCCTCTTAGAGTCTGGACTGACTACAAGTTAATCTCGACAGTAACACAGACCTCTGCAGAGTGGATCATGATAAGAATATCTAATCACTGAATTTGCTCTATGGTTCCATGGCCTGAAGAAAATCTCAATTAAAACAGTTTTTAATGCAGCATTAACCTTGTTGATCTCAAGTGTTTATTTTCCCCTGTTGCACAGTATATGTTATTCTTTCATTAGTGTGACCTTAATCATTCTCAAATGTGTCAGGTATTGTTGAATACCATACTCTAAATAACCCAAGACCCAAGAGCTCCAAGCTACATGCTTGCCTAATTGGGCAAATAGTACAAAACTGGAAATTCTTTTTCTCAGTTGTTAGCTCAATTTTAAAGAGAAGGAATTGGTTTTTAAAGACTAATTCAAGTCCAATAGTTCATTTTCACAGTGAAAGATGACTCTTAACTTTCTTAACTTTTCATCATCTAGATATATATACTATTCAGCTTATAATTTTATTTTATGACTTGTCTTTTTATGAGTGAAGAAAAACTTGTGGTTTTTCATTAACATACTAGTCTCGACCTTTCTTTGCTACTCAAGAAAACATCATTAAGGGGAATGCACACACACATGTGCACACACACACATACATATTCATACACACAGAGAGAGCATTATATTCATTGATTGTAGATTTGTATACCCATTCTGCCACATTTACAAATGAACTGATATATATATCTGTTGCTGGTTTCTTGTAACATTCATCCGTCAATTCCTTGCAGATAATTTAAAATGAAATGAATAACAGCTCTTTATAACAGGTTAGAGCTACAATGTATCATCTTGTCTCAAAATAAATAAATGAAAAATTAATAAGTTAATAAAGTAATTAAAATGCAGGCTCTGAATTCAGACATATGAGTTTAAAAATTGACCCATTAACTGTTAGAACCTCTGGGTATCTCCATTTCCTCATCTTATAAATTTTGAGGATTAAGTCAAGTCAAGTTAATTTTGAGGATTAAGTGATTTGTTTTTTCATGATGTACCTGAAACAATACCTGGCACATAGCATTTAGTTCTCATTATGTTTTTCTCTCTCTTCTCCCTTGGGCCAAATATGGTAGAAAATATAAAAAAATAAGATTGCAATTCACATATCCGAAATAAAATGTTTAATAAACATTACTTCCCCTCCCCCCAAAAATGTGAGTCATGGATCACTAATAGTGAAAATGCTTGAAGTACTTAATACTTAGAGTATAAATGTTTATAGCATATATTTTGTTTTGGAATGAATTAGTAATTTATTTTGGAAATGTGGAACAAGCAAGCAAACAAACAATATATTGATATGTAAGGCAAAGCAAATCAGAGTCCCCCTAAATTCCGATGAATACTTTGTGGTGGCAAATAGGGCAGGATGCTAAATAAATAGTTTGCATTGCAAATCTACAAAAATAAAGAATCAATTAACTGTACTTTTGTGATGTATTGCTTAGAATTAGTAATTAAATCAAAGCATCAAAGATGAGGAATAAGTGAAGAAATAGTTTACATTATAAAATATAATTTTAAAATTTTGACCATGAAATGTTTTCATCTAACAATATCATTAAGACACAGGACTTCAAAAAAAAAGACACAGGACTAGTCACATAAAATTAACCATGTTAGCTATATATTAGTGAATGTGATTATTTTACATATTATTATATTCATGAGATGATATTAAATCTGTTATAACTATGAATCCATGTATTCAGCCATATTAATAATAGTCATAATATCAATTGCTATCATCTGTATATTCTTTTACTTTAGTTGCTTGTAAAGGGCCCTCAGCAGATATCTGTCAAACGAATTCTTCTTTTTAATAGCCAAATTCTCCCATAGCTTGGGGGATTTGGTGAAAATCATCTGGACTGTTATTGTCCTTAATCTAAATTAAGTGTTGTTTATGCTCTGCTAGAAAGAGTGTCTTAATTGATATCTAAATTGGTTAAGCTCACTAAAAGCAGAATATAGGGATTTTAAATTCTCAGTTGCTGTTAGGGTAAATGAGTTAACACATGGAAAGCCCATCAGTACCTTGATCATAGTAAATATTCAGTAATACTCTTATTATCATTTTGAAAGAAAAATTTCTTAAGGTACTGTATGTTTATTAAGACATGACTAATCTAAGAAAAATAAAGTCATAGCCTAGACTTCATGTTAAAAGAAAAAAAGAAACACTAGAAAAATATCTTCAGTATTTAAGCAAGGCTCCAATGACAGAGCCATAAAGGGAAACACTGAGGAATTTACCAAATAAAATTTAAAACATCTGTGTTAAAGAAAATGTTCAACACACGAAAAAGTGCTCAAAATCCCTTGGCATCAGGGAAATACAAATCAAAACCTCAATGAGATACCACCTCACACCAGTCAGAATGGCTAAAATTAACAAGTCAGGAAATGACAGATGTTGGCGGGGATGCGGAGAAAGGGGAACCCTCCTACATTGTTGGTGGGAATGCAAGCTGGTGCAGCCACTCTGGAAAACAGTATGGAGGTTCCTCAAAAAGTTGAAAATAGAGCTACCATAGGATCCAGCAATTGCACTACTGGGTATTTACCCCAAAGATACAAAAGTAGGGATCCAAAAGGGTACGTGCACCCCGATGTTTATAGGAGCAATGTCCACAATAGCCAAACTGTGGAAAGAGCCAAGATGTCCATCGACAGATGAATGGATAAAGAAGATGTGGTATATATATACACAATGGAATATTATGCAGCCATCAAAAGGAATGAGATCTTGCCATTTGCAACGACGTGGATGGAACTGGAGGGTATTATGCTGAACGAAATAAGTCAATCAGAGAAAGACATGTATCATATGACCTCACTGATATGAGGAATTCTTAATCTCAGGAAACAAACTGAGGGTTGCTGGAGTGGTGGGGGTTGGGAGGGATGGGGTGGCTGGGTGATAGACATTGGGGAGGGTATGTGCTATGGTGAGCGCTGTGAATTGTGTAAGACTGTTGAATTACAGACCTGTACCTCTGAAACAAATTATACATTATATGTTAAAAGAAGAAAAAGAAGAAGATAGCAGGAAGGGAAAAATGAAGGGGGGAAATTGGAGCGGGAGACGAACCATGAGAGACTATGGACTCTGAGAAACAACCTGAGGGTTCCAGAGGGGAGGGGGGTGAGGGGATGGGTTAGTCTGGTGATGGGTATTAAAGAGGGCACATACTGAATAGAGCCCTGGGTGTTATACGCAAACAATGAATCATGGAACACTACATCAAAAACTAATGAGGTAATGTATGGTGATTAACATAACATAATAAAAAAGAGAAAGAAAATGTTCAATCTAAATTAAACAATTAAATTAAATTAAATCTAAACAAACTTAAAAACATATATGCAACATGTTATAAAGGGTTAATATCCTTTATAAGTAAAGAACTCTTATGAATTGACTTTAAAAAATGAGAAAGGTACGAAAGAAAAAATAATTGCCTGAGGATAAACGTATAAAAAATGTTCGAACCAGCTAGCAACCCAAGAAAGGTAACTTAAAACAACTACAAACTGCCATTTTAAAATCAATTTGGTTGGTTTTTTTAAAATAATGATACGCAGTACCTTATCTGCATATCCAACAATTCAAAAGTTCTAAAAACTGCCTTTTATAACTCCTTTGGCAGCAAAACGTAACCTGACTTGGACACTCCGGAAGCAAAACAGTGTTACCTGATACGAAGTACTCCTTATTTGTGCCTTTTAGTGCAAATTACATAATTATGGTTGCATAAATACTCATGTGTTTGATTATTAACTGCTTTCCCGGACTCTGCTCGGAGTGTTACAGGACAGAAGGCATTTGCATCATGTTAACTTCTGAAAATCAGAAAAATTCTTAAT
This sequence comes from Neomonachus schauinslandi, assembly GCF_002201575.2. Taxonomy (NCBI): domain Eukaryota; kingdom Metazoa; phylum Chordata; class Mammalia; order Carnivora; family Phocidae; genus Neomonachus; species Neomonachus schauinslandi. The sequence continues at coordinate 22,129,880 of NC_058414.1, read as the reverse complement.
TCCCAAACCTAACTGTCCCTAAAAGTTTTGGATGAAGGACTGCAGACCTGCATTTAATTTGACAGTACAGAAAAACAAAGTTATTCAGAAACCCCCAGTGAGATTACAAACTGTTCTATTTTGTGAGTGGGACAGCGATAATCTGGCAATTTATATCAAAAGCCCTAAAAGGGTATATGCCCTTTACTCCCAAATTCCACTTCTAGTAATTTATTACTATTAAATTATTAGGAAAATGATGAAAGATTTAGGTTTTAGTAAGTCCAAGACAGATGGTATATAACAGGTAAAAACTGGAAAGTCCCAAATACTCAGTGACAGAAGAGGTGGGGTCATCCAGGCTCTAGCCACACTACAGACCACTGCTTGGCCGCTTTTAAGTGATATTGTACAGTAATGCTCATTCACACTGAAGATGCCTGTGGTATCTTGTTAGGTAGAAATACCAGGCTCCAGGGCGCCTGGGTGGCTCAGTTGGTTAAGCGACTGCCTTCGGCTCAGGTCATGATCCTGGAGTCCCGGGATCGAGTCCCGCATCGGGCTCCCTGCTGAGCAGGGGGTCTGCTTCTCCCTCTGCCCTCTTCCCTCTCGTGCTCTCTGTCTCTCATTCTCTCTCTCTCAAATAAATAAATAAAATCTTAAAAAAAAAAAATACCAGGCTACAAAAACAATATGCACTATATGATCTAATTTCTTTAAAAAATATTTGTATTCATCTATGTCTAAAAATATTCAAAGGATATTCAACAAAATATTAACAGTGGCTATCTCTGGATGGCAACATTGCAGATGTTTCTAATTTTCTTTTTATAACTATGCCTTGTCTACAGTGAACATGTGTTATTACTACAATAATAAGACTTGTAAATTTCATTTAAGTATATCATATAAAGCACGCCAACATATCTGACTTAGATTCCAAGTTCTCTCTATATATATAATTAATATCTATCAAGAAAAATATAATATTCATCATACTTATAAGAGTTAATAATTATAAAGGCTCAGTGTGTTTGGACAACAGTATCATAAAGCAAAGCCTTGTTTTCAAATAGCGTGTTTTTGCTTATAGAAGCCTTTACAGTATTGTTGATATTTTAAATGTGTATGTATAAAAATTAGCCATGAAGAATGGGAAATGTAAATCATACTGCCAAGGAAAGTGGGCTTACAGTTTCAGACTTTATAAAAAAAAATATGCCCAGAGAGTGTATTGCCAGCATTCAAATTCTGACCCATGTGGAGAGAACAGCAAGCTAACCATCTTGAATCGTGGGATGTCAATTGAGAATTTATAATGCGTTTGTTTCAGTCATCGGAAACAGTTTGCAATCCTCGGAAATGTATTTTGACAATACGATCTTTATCCTGAAATACTCCTTTTAACAATACAAATAAATAAGAGAACCGTATGCACTTTCAGGAAAGCAATTTGCCTTCTGTACTGCCTTGAGTGGTGATAACACGAGGACGTGCCATCCCACCACTTGGCATGGGATAAACAGCTAGACCCAGCAGTATATCTGCGGAGAAGACAGCTCTGTGTCTCAACTCCCAATTTTTAAGTCAGTGCTTCTTGTAGTTCCTACAATATGCGTCAGAAATTTGGTGCTGACTCTGAATGCTTTATTCCACTTTGGTAGACTACTTCTGCAATCCGCGAACAATTAAATTGTATTACTTTTTATTAGAAATTGTGATATCTGTTGCTTCTTTACTGAAAGAAATAATTCTTTATTTTTCAGAGCTTCCATATGGCTGGGAAAAAATTGATGATCCCATATATGGCACTTATTATGTTGAGTAAGTCTTTAAGTTTCCTACTAATTTGTTATTAATGTGTGGTGAAACTGTTTTAGTATTTCAGTTATTGAGCATGTGTGGCCAGCAGCGCCTTTCCTTTTCTTTCATCTTACTTTAAAGTATCCACAAAGACTCCAGCAGCCCCAGCGAGCTGTCTCTTTCTTCTCCAGCTGGCTAATTTGTCATTCTTTTCCTTTGACTCATGATTCTAAAACACCAATTGGAAAAGTGTTTCACGCTGTCCTCCAAATGAGTGATAATTAAAGATATCAAAGTAAATGCCCTTCATTTTGCAATCAAAATGTTGGGAGCTGACTAGTTGTGCAAAAGAGATGTTCTATTAAACTAGATTTCAAAACCAGTTAGATGAAGCAGCCATACTTTCCAGTTGAAGGATAAAATAAAACTTAGATCTGTTTTGTTTTGTTTTGTTTTTTTCTGTTTTAAGGCCCCATTTCAAATCAATAGTATTCTTTCGGTAGATTGGACTTTTATGTTATCTAATGGAGGTTGCATTGCTTTAATGTATCTTAGCATATGAGTTATCCCCTCTATCCATTATTTTATTTCAAATAAAGCCCCTGTTAGGGATTAAATTATATACACATTAAGGAAGATCAGGTAATATTCATAATTTCCAAAAGTTAAATATGCAGCTTACTTTTCTAGAACCCCCTTTTCTGATAGAGAATTTTTTTTTTATTCCTCCTAGTATGTAATGTTGTTAATGTTATTTGGGTGAATAGCAAAGCCTACACATTGCTTAGGAGAAATGTACTACCCAAGAAATGCAGAGACTGAAAAACTAAAGGTGTTCACATTATTTATCAAGGTCTAACTCTGTTTTCTCTAATCACATTCTGTTTAACAATAATAATCTAGATGGTCAAGGGTTAGAGATTAATGACATTATTGCTAAATTGTTTTGCTAACAATATTCAGTCACTGAGCTTTTACTAAGTGTCAAGCCCTTCTTTGTGCTGGGGAGGTACTGATGAGTAAGTCCTGTGTGCTTCCAGCCCTTGAGCAGCTTTCTCATGAGCTTGGGTACTCTGACAACCATCTTCATTTGGAAAAACCCCAATTTTGGCACCACAGTCAGTCATCTCCAGTCAAGGTGAATTCACCTCATTTACCACATGCAATTTTCTTATATAGTATCTAGTGCTCTGATGTCAGGTAGAAGCAAAAAGTAAAATAAATGCCTGGAGGTGTCGCTAATTGCAAAAATAAAGAGACATCCCTTGCATATAGTTATAAGGCCCCCTACTCCCCCTACCTTGTTAATCAATAAAAATACACATATTTTAATAATAATATAGCTGCAGCTTCTGGATAAATGTATCAACATTGCAGGTTTCCAGTAAATGCTAGCTAGTCTTAAGTCACTAAATCAGGCTGTACTATGCCTAAGACTATTACATCGGAAATCCAAGGTAGTTCCAGGTAAGGAAAGAGAACTGAGGGATGTGACAAACCAGATCTCATGTTTAATACACTTCCTTGCAGAATTCATTGAATGAGAATTTTTTCTTTAGTCCAGATATTAGCAAATTACAGCAAGAGCCAGAGAGCAAATATTCTGGGGGGCCATATGACCTCTGTCACAACTATTCAACTCTGCCACTGTAGCTTGAAAGCAACCATAGACAACACTTAAATGAAGGGGCATTACCTACCATCTAATAAAACTTTATTTACAAAAATAGGCAACTGGCCAAATTTGTCCTACCAACCCCCACCCGATTCTAATTCTTCAGATTCTTCTTCCATGTCCTCAACTGCTTTCAAGCTGGCTTCAGTGTGGAAAATAATATTTAACTCAAACCTTTCTTCTCTGCCTTAATTATCTATCATAGAGGTGAGACACCCAACACATCAGAAAGCAATGCTTCCTACCTTCTCTTTCATTGAAGTGTGTGTTCTTCATGTAAAGAGCTGCTACTGGTGGACCCCTTGTAGTTAGTTACTGAATTGGACACTAGCTGTGACCCTAAAAGATAATTATCCTCATTATTTTTATACTTCAAATGATTGTCTTTTTTATTTGTTTTTGCTTAAATTATATTTCTGTCTGCATTTCTCTACTTCAATTCTCATGCATTCACTGTCATAGTCAGAAATTGTTCATAAGTTCGCCAGTCATGTCTTATATCATTAAATCAGTCTAACACATTTAATAATTTTAGATTTCAAGTGATTGTGACGTCATAGACACGGGTCTTAGTGAGTCAGATTTAACTTTCTTCAGATTGCATCCAGTTCTACTACTTGTCATGGTGTTTTCCCCATTACACGATTCCATAACATATACTAACACCAATAATTAGATGTGTGGGTGTCTCAGACTGACTAGAAAATAGAGACAGATAATTCAAACCTAAAGATAATTTTAAGTAGAATTATATTCCAGTATTGCTCAGAAACATCCTTTGGAAAAAATTCATCAAAACAAAATACCTCAATTTATTCTATATAATGTAAACATTACTTGAAATCAGGGATCTCTTCCATCACAACAAAGACAACTTTTCCATTTTACCTGAAAATATCTATTTATGTGGTTTGTTTTAATTGTTCAAAAGAAAATGAGTTGCATCTCCATTACGCTATTATTTTCACAAGGTATGTATTGGTTCTAAATAGTAGTCTTGTTGGTGGAAACTATATGAATACATATGTGAGCATAGTGGTTATTTGTCACTTCCAGTGCACAGAGTATTTTTGTTAGAAAAAGGCCACCAAGTTCTTACAGTTAATTATACAGAAAAACAATAACTGTCTAGTTTAAGGTAAGTTTCTATATCAAGTTTTCATTATAGACATCATAAGTATAAGATATAATATGCCTAGATTAAGACACTTCAGTTAATTGTAGTGATAACATTGATATCAATATCTTGGAATCATATAAATTTGTCATATTAAAATTCAGTTAATGTGAGAAAGCAAGGTGGTCTTCATTGTAAATCCGTAGCCAAGAAAATGTTGATTCACTAATTCTATTCGTAATAACAGTCAATGGGTTTTCTGTAGAGCTAGCATTTTTGGTGTTTAGTTACACACTCACTTACACAATTAGAGGTGCAGTTACAAAATATGACAGACATTCCACCCTCCCACCTCGTGGCAAAAAAAGTCTGTGCTGGGACACCAGAAGTCTAACTTAGCAGTCAGCTGCTCTCTTCAAATACACTAGCCTCCTTGGGAGCAGAAGTTGGACTGTGGTCCCTCTGTGTTCAGCAGGTCATGTCAGGTTGAAACGAGCCCATGCCTCGGACATAGTTGCATATGCCCTCTTTCTCCTTGTCAGCCCCAGACAAGCAGATAGGAGTTCCAGCAGTCAACAGCAGGAAAGTGTTTATACAACTTGAAACTGAAAAGCCCGGATTGAATCGTTTTTGACCAGCAGTACCGACTTTTCCTTTCTATGCCATAATTCTGTCCTCTGCAAATTCAGTTTTAAGATGATAGGTTTAATGTATTCAAAAGTCAGAAAAATCATCACCACCATCATCGTTACTGTATCACCAAAGTAGTTAACACTTATTGAGTGACTGCTTAGTATGTGCCATGAACTGGGTTAAGCGCTGGACAGTCTTTACCACATTTATAATCCTCACTATAGCAATAATGACGTAGATTGTCTTAAGTGTGCAGATGGGGAGATGCTGGCTGAAGAAGTTAGGTAGCTTACCCAGTTTCACACATTATTGAGAGGAATGGCTGTAATTTAGACGTAGGCACTCTGACTGGAGAGCTTAGACTCCAAACTCTTGCTCAAAATCATCATCCGGTAATGAGCATTCAAAATCGGTAATATTGTAAACAAGCCTCTGAGACTCATCACTCAGAAGAATGAGGGGTCCCTAGAGGACGTCTGCTCTCTGGCCCGCCTCTAGTGGTTTCGCGGTCACAGAAAGATGTCCAACAAGGGGAGGTCGTGCTGCACACAGCCGGGGAGGCTCTTCTGACCCACGCATTCTGAGCCTTTCGCTCCATTACCAGTGGCTCGGGAGGGGCTCTAGACAAGATGGCCACTGGTAGTGAGACTTGCAGGGCCTGAAAGAAGAGGCGTTCATACTGGGGGGGGCCTTAACCTAGGGATGTTGGCACTGGGTGGAGCAGCGGGGGCTGCCACACAGCTCTGCATTGTAGAGAACAACAGGCCCCACTTAACATCTGCATCCGCAGACAGGGCAGATGGAGCAAGTCTGTACTCTGTGGAGCAGCAGAAAGAAGTCAGCCCAATTCTTCCTGACACACACCAAATCCATGAGAGTACAGCACTTAGCAATGTATTAAGAAGTCCTGAAGTTGCTAACCAGAAATGTAACTGTCACTGTTCATAAAGAAAAGGAAAAAAAAAATTCAACGAGAAAAGTGCAAAATGTAGAGTTGAACAGCTGTGACTTTTGTACCCATGTGGTTTTTTTCTCCTCTTTTGTGAAATTATGTCTGCTGGGTACGTTTTGGTTTCAATGGCAGTTACACAATTTGCTTAAGTAGCTAGTCCAGAAGACACAATTTCCTGGAGCAGCTTTCATGCAAAGCTACCTCCTCTGGCACAGAGGGAGAAGCAAACCATATAACTACAGTTAGAGTGATAGTGGGGACTGACAGATGTGATTTTCATGGAAAGGTTTTACAAGTTTTTCATGTGATGTCACACATCTGCTACTCTAAAATGTTACTCGTGTACAATTCCAGAAAGTCTGAAAGATACCGCACAGTATCTTCAATGTAACATTAAATGTAAAAGGAAAATCACATTCATTTCATGGCTAATGATGAGTATTCGTCATGATGTTGACGAAAGTAGCTAGAGAGGATTTCAGCTCAGTATCTTATCCTAAGGATGTTTCTCTTCTTCGTGGCTTTCTAAATTTTCCCAGAAAAACTTCCTAACTTTAGAATTTTTTACAAGTCAGCATGAACGTAAAACATTTCCAATTAGAAATAAACAGAAAAGAATACCCTTTAAAAAACCCTGTTTGTTCTTAGAGAATTGTTTTTCTGAGAGCGAAAGTGAATTTTTCAAACTTTCAGCTTTTCCCATCGATCTGCAGACACTGGCAAGCTTTTTAGACAGCTGTTTGACAAAGAAATATCCTTGCCCCAACTTACAAATTTATGTCATAGAAGATACTAAACTGGAGTGGTGGTGTTGGTGAAGTTGCTCAGTAGTATTCTATACTAGGGTGAGCTCCAAATCTTGTAAATTACATGTGGTCTCATCAATTATTGTCATTTAGTAGCAAAGAGTGTGGGCTGCAAAGTGTCACAGGATGGCAACCCTGCAGCTTCCCAGTTGTGAGATCTCCAGTAGACAGGTTATGGAGAAGGAGGACAAAAAGGAGGAGAAGGAGAGAGAAGGGAGGAGAGGAAGACCTTTTATTTTGCACTTAACCACATGCCAAGTAGTATTCTAAGTGCTTTACATATACTAGCTCATTTAATACTCACACACACACACACACACACACACACACACACACACAAAAAAAACCCTGTAAAGTTTGTATTGTTATCCCCATTTTATAAAGAAATTGAGGTACAGATAGTTTTACAAGTACTAAGTAATAGAGCCAGCATTTGAACCTGGACCGTCTCATCCCACAGCTGCTGTTTGGCAATGAACAGGAATGTAGTAAGTGCGCAATAAATGTTAGTTATTTTTATCTTCTGTATCCCAATAACATGGATAAGGCCCCGACTTGTGGCATTACTTCTGTAGCTCCTTCGTGATTACAATATACCCCCCAAAGTGAACAACTCTAAGGGAAATTATTTGATCTGTAAGAAATATGTAATTTAATCTCATGGTGAGAGCATGCCATGTGGAATAAAGAATGCTGTTTCTTTAGAATTAGTGATAATTCCATCAGCCCATTGAAATGATAAAGCAAGGACTGCAGAGTATCATGTCTCTGTGGCTTTCAAAAGGGTTGAGGTTTCAGAGTAATCCACAAGGACGTTACTTTTGTCATAATTATCTATAGTACATGTCATCTTATATAACCAGGGATTGGTGAAAGTAATAGTAGAAATAGTAATGTATAAGGCACTATTTTAACTTTTAATGTGTTTTCACATCCGTTATCCCAAATGACAGTCACAACATTTACAAATGAGGGAACCAATCCTCTGAGGACTTCATTGAGTTCTCCAAGGACAAATGGCTAGTAAGTTTGAAGCTTGATGAAGTCTGATGTCCCATAGAGCTAAGAGAGACCGTTCAGTAGAGTAGCTATGTTTTTACATTAATATAAAATGTCTATACTTTACAAAATAAAATGTCTATACTTTACAAAATATTTTCTCATATTAGTTAAGCAAGCATAGATCAGTTTACTTTACAAACAAAAGAAATAAGCATATCAAAATAAATATGGGGTACCTGATCTCTTCTGAACTATAGGCAGCTCTTTTGTGCTAAGGCAGCAGCCTTCCATTTTTACCTCCTTCACTCTGAGCCAGGCCAGTTTCATCCTCTGTGGCATCACTCTTTTCAGCCTGGAAGAAACGAGCAATCTAGCATGGTAAGTGAGGGACACCCTAGCACCATGCATATGCTCTTTACATTACATTAACATTTCTGATAGTTTGTAACTGGTAATTCCTACTTCCCTCCTCTGGACCACTTACTGATATTATATAAATGTCAACAGGCTATTAATTTACTTTCCTAACACTATGGTTCAACCACAGATCAGTAGAAAGGCTTATGGTTCTTTTACTCTTTATGCCAGGGTCCTTCAAATATTCTAAAATAAACTATGATCAGTTCAATCAAAATGAAGTCCCAAGTCCAATCTTCTTACCACGATCACCCAGTCAAGATTTGCGTGCACACCCCTCATCCACTCCTTACCTGAGATTAATTTTTCATGCTGTGAGGCCCTTCACCACTGCTGGTTCATTCTCATCTGATCCAAATGTGTTCTATATTCTAGTTACCTTCTCCTCCCCTGAATGTCTTTTCAAATGAAGGAAAGAAAACTTGACTCTGTAATTAAAAACACTCTTATTAGCAACTGTTTGATCTCATAAACCACTTTATTTAACAAATCTTCGGGTTCTGAATAAAGAATGCTTTGAGCATCCAGAAGTTTAAGTTGGTTTAATTGCAGGTGGGGTTTTACAAATAACAATGAATTATTCACCCTTGGCATCAGTTACATATAAATGTTAAAAAAAAAAGATAATTTTTACAGTTCTAATGGATTATTTTCTTTGTCTTGAAGTCAGTAATAAAAGACGGGGGAATTATTACTCCAGCACCAACTTTTCTTTGAGGATGTATTTGTGAATATATTCATAAACACTTTGGGAGGAGTTGTTTGTTTTTAGGTATTTTTTATGACTCTAGCAAATTAAATTGGGCTGTTGTTTAGGTGCTTCTGCAGAGGTTAAGCACAGGCACTTAGCCCAGTGGCACAAAGCAGGGGAACTTGGTGAAGGGACAGCAATGTGAGGGACACTATCCCAGGGAGAGAGGGCAGGAATGGTCAGAACTGGAAACACCATGCTATGTGCTCCAGAGGAAAGCACACCATGCTGTGTGTTTCCTCCTCCCCCATTTTTATAGGACCGTGAGAACTTAAAAGTAGTTTTATGAAGTCAGGGAAGACAGTCTGCTTTGGGGGGACTGCTGCTCAAGGGAGTCGCAGACAACCTTTTGAGCTGGATGTGAGCTGTGTGGAGAGTATTATTCCTGCACTGAGAAGACCCAGAGCCCTGTGGGAAGAGCCATCCCTCCTGCTGAGGGAGGGGACTCCAGTCCAGGGTAGCTGCGCAATCGTGCTTGCCTCCTGCCAAGGCAATGTTATATAACACACGAAGAGATCATTGTTTTTATTCTAGAATGTGTGCAACAGTTAGCTGATGTAGCTTAGTTATTCTCTCTCTGGCTTAAACATGCTAGGCTTCTTGTGGGTGAACTGTGGATTGCTGTTTCATGCTACCAATCTGTATCATCGCATACTTTGGAGTCATATCTTAGACTGAGACTAAGTTCCAAAGTTAGCACATAAAGTGAAAATTGCACAGAGTCAAAATTATCCTAAAAATCCCTCAGGATCACAGCATGTTGAAAACTAGCATAGTAAAACACCACCACCATTTTTTCCCTTTGGTGTTAGAAAAGACTTCTTTCTGGAATTGAAGGACTTGGCTGGCATTAGGTCTTTTAGATCTTTAATAGAGACGTACCTGGAATCGCATTCAGCACAGAGAGATGCTGGCACTGGCAGAGAGATGAGGGAGCTTAGTCAAACCGAGCAAGTGGCCGACCGATGTCGTTCTTTGGGCAGCCTGTTATTGAATAACATGGAGGATGGTCACCCTGCAAGTGGGTAAAATGTAATGCCTTCCACCCCCACACGAGAACTTTAATCTCATCTTTTTCAATATGCAGATAATGTTTCTCAAAATTCATGTTGTGTCACAGACCATGTTAGTAATAGTTGTCCTTTTTGCATCCATGATTTTGAATTCACAGGCGAGTACAAAATTACACTTAACCTCCCTGGCTTTTATCTGTCAAATGAGTGGTTTGGATTAGGTGACTGCTAAGGTCTTTTCTGGTTCAAGGAATATCCGCTGCACCTGTGATAACAAGGATAACTTTGGCCATTTTCCTGTATGAGCCTCATTATTTTCTCATTATAACTGCTGATCAAAGAATACTTAAAATTTGAAAGCATTTTCTTTCAATTTCCACTTGTTATTTGGCTAGACAATAACATATATATTACCATTTTAAAAATTTTACTTTAGGGCGCCTGGGTGGCTCAGTTGGTTAAGCGACTGCCTTTGGCTCAGGTCATGATCCTGGAGTCCCTGGATCGAGTCCCACATCAGGCTCCCTGCTCGGCAGGGAGTCTGCTTCTCTCTCTGACCCTCCCCCCTCTCGTGTGCTCTCTCTCATTCTCTCTCTCTCAAATAAATAAATAAAATCTTTAAAAAAAAATTTACTTTAATGGTTTTAACAACCCCATCACATGAGTGTTATGGAAAGAAGGCCTCCTAAAAGGGTGGATGATTATAATAGAATCTCCTTACAAAGCTATGAAAAAATAAATAAATAAATGTACTTGATACCTACAGACCTGAGATGATACTATGATTGTCGTTAAAAGGGCAGAAGGATAAAGATAAGCTTATAAACAAAAAGTCAGGGTAAGCACTGTATTTTTCACCATTATCAAGGCTGAATGCATTCAAAGGGAATATTGTTGTCTCCTTTTTTATGATATGAAGTGACATTGTTAAACATTATTTATTAGTAGCATTTAACAGGCGACTTCATATTTAACTAGATGAAATTGTATTACAATAGACTCAGCTAATTGTATAACAAAAACAGATGGATTACAAAAAGTTTTATTATCAAATTTCACGTTCAAATTCAATCTAGCTAAGTAAGATGAACTTTAAAATTGTCAAGGAAAAAAAAATTGTTCTGTGGCTTAGAAGGTCAACTGGATCTACTACAGGCAAAAGAAAGTCAATTTGCTGTGATAAACCAATAAAATTGGTTTTGCACTAATTTAGTCTGGAAGAAACTCACCATTAGGTGTGTAGTTTCTGACAGCTTATTAAGTACCATGGTTAAGTTTGTCATAACGTTAAAACATTAGTTCAGATTTCCACTGAGCACAACACTCATGTACAGAGGCTGACACAGTCTCCTCATCCTGTTCTTACTTCACTTTCTTCCATTTTAATTGGGTGCAAAAAAAAAAATGTGAATATATTTTCAGATAGATAAAATGATAGGAATGATTGTCCTTTTTTCTGTAATGTTACTTAGTAATTGAGTTTGTGGCATTGACAGCGTATAAATACTTAGTAACTATTAGTCAGCCCAGAAAAATGCTATTAATAGCTACCATCTACTAAGCACTTGGTAGGTAGTTGGTATCTTACGTAACTCATTTAATCAGCAGCAGCAGCACAACACTTTATGTTAGATGCTGTTATTCCTGTTTTATGGGCAAGCCATCAAGCAAGTAGGTGGTAGAATGGAGTTAGAGCCCAGGACAGGAATTTAGAGACTTTATGTTATCCACATTTAAGCTATACTTAATTCTTGTACTCGGACTATAACAATAATATTAAAATCAACTTAAATTCACATCATGTTTCATCTTTAAACACTTTCATATATTTTATCTGTGTGCTCTTCAAAACAGTCCTATGAGGTGAGTAGGATATTTCCAGATGGGCAGTTGCAGTTCGGACATATTAGGGGAATTTCACAAAGGTAGTGAGTGAGTGGTCAACCTAATCTTCAAATGTAGCTTAAGCCCCGAATACTGATTTGGTCTCAAAAGTAGGAGAGAATGACGACTCAGACTCATTGTCAGTGGCTTTCATGTTAGTGAAACCCAAGAGGTCCATGGGAGATCGAGGACAGCAGAGAGGGCAGGTGGCTCCTCTCGCCCCTGTTATTCCTCATGAGTCCACAGCTTAGAGGTACCTGTTATGTGCGGGTCAAGGGGAGAGTTCACCAGTGCTCCGCAGTCCACCGTGTTAGCATATAAGGAATTTCTTGCTGAGTAAGTGTCTCATTTTCATTTCTTATTGTATCACTGGACCTCAGCAGGACCTAACATGCCCTTTTCAGAATCTGAGACAAGACATGCATATTTGTGTTATTGACGACCTCATTCTTACTCACATACAACTTTAACCTATTCATAAATATTAGTGCAGAATCATCTTATTATCAATATCATAATTGCCAGAGACATGGCCCATGTTCAACTTCCAGAGTTTTAAGGACACAGTTCAAGAAAATTGAGTTAGGATTAACCTTAAAGGAGTTGAAAAGGCAATCCTTGAAGGAGACTCTTCTGGCTTGAAAACTACATTATGCAAAGCCAGGGCTCCTGGTTCCTCACCCATGTTCTCATTACCATTTCATTTTTCACAGTATGCAATACATACATGCACACACACATACACACAGAAGCCCATATTTCTATTACATAGTCTTTGGGTTCTTTAAAAAAAAAAAACAAAATCATGTAATAATCAAAATAACGTGTTGTATTTTCAAAATGTTTGCCTTCAGGAAATCAGCAGGTAATTTACAATCCTGTGAAAGTTACCAATTTCATGGTGAAATCCTGGTAAAAAGAAATTCAGAATCACCTGGCCAAAGTATATTAAAGATTACTGAACACAGCCCATGCCTGCATATACATAAGTTATGTCACTTGAAAAGTAAGAGTATATTTGTGTCAGAACCACATAAATCAGTGTTGTTGGATTTGGCACTACACAGACCTGGGTGTGAATCATGCATCTGCCCCTCACTGTGAGATCTGCAGAAAATCATTTACCCTCTTTGAGGAGCTGCTGAATTAAAAGTATGGAACCTGTTTAGCTGAAGGTTTGGCATATAGTATTTGCTCAATGAATATTAGTTCCAATCTCCCTCTACCATTCACCATTCTCCCTTTATTTTCTCCTTTCTTCACAAGGCTGACATTCATCCTCCAAACAATTGTTTTTTCACCAAACTCTGGCATCTATTAAATAATTTAAATCAGAACAAGAACAAAGTAACTTCAAAAGTGTGCAAAATGGAACGTTCTTCTGAAATATTCAATATCACACCTTTAATTTTTTTTACTTAGAGATTCAGAATGAAAAATATAGACTCAGCCCAATGTGGGGCCCTAAATTTGCCAGCCTTGCATGTGTATCATGAAAAGGCACCAACACATTATGTGAAAATACATACCCCATTAAGGCGACATGAAACTGTCATCTAATCTTTATGAAGTTTTGCTCTTCTGACGATGGCATAACTTTAGACATAGAGTGCTAATTATGTAAAACTCTGCAACGATCCTTGTTCCCCAAAAAGCAATCTCTTGAAAACAACAGTGAAGGAGGGGCATGTGGTTGGCTCCATCAGTTAAGCGTCTGCCTTCGGCTCGGGTCAGGATCCCGGGGTCCTGGGATCGAGTCCCGCATCAGGCTCCTTGCTTAGTGGGGAGCCTGCTTCTCCCTCTGCCTGCAGCTCCCCCTGCTTGTGCTCTCTCTCTCTCTCTCTTTCTCAAATAAATAAATAAAACCTTTAAAAAAAACATTAAAGGAACCCATTTCCACCTTTCTTTGCTCTTGGTTCTGCTGAACCTTTATCCTCTATTCCCACTACTTTTTTTTCCCCATGCCTTTCTTCCCAGGGTCCTTCAGTTCTCAGAATGAAAGCCTCCTGCCCAAACTCAGGCCCCACAGTATCACAATAAAAGTGTTTTCCAAGTATCAAAATAAAAGGTTTTTTTTAACATTGTCAGGTTTTCTAATTCCTCCTGCATTACTTTCTAGCATGTAAAAGGATCCGGCCAGTAATAAAGACCCAATACTCAAGCATAATACTTTTTCATCTTTTTCTTACTACGGTTATTGAACCTGAAAACTTTGGGAGTTTTGGCATTATATGGAATTGGAATTACCGTCGTGTCCTGTTGACTGAGAGAATCGGCCACAGTCCTGCCCTAGTCTTATCCATCCCTCTTTATTAGCCCTCCTTCCCTGGCTTCCTCCTTCCTGGATAATTGCAGACATCGGTGATGTTGTCTGCATGATTCCTCACTATTCTGAGTGTCTTTGCTAATTCTCTGATACTCCTTCGAGTCAGGCTCTAAAGTATTCTTGTATTCGTGGCTGTGTATGTCTATCATTCTATATGAGTGGTGTATGGAGTTCAGCAGGCTTAGACTATAGTGTGACTTCACATTTTAACAGCTTATAGTAATTTATTAATCAATGAGAACCCAGTTCAACAGAGAGTATATTACAGGTCAGATTATGCTCACACCTCCCAGCACACAGTAATGTCTAGTTCCCAGGATGATGTGATTCTTCATAGTCCTGGAGCATCTCTTACTAATCCTCAGAGCCCCAGGTAAGAACAATACCTAGTGCATTGGAGGTGGCCAGTAAATGATGCTGAAATGATTGAGAATTCTAGGGAGCACCACAACTTTCCTATCTGGTTGATATGGTAAAACTCATAATATGCCCCCCAAGTTCATGACGGAGACTTTGAGAGCTATAGCTGTCCACTAGACTAAGTCATATAATGGAAGTAGGGAGACTTTCTGACAAAACCACACCCCACACCATGACTTACAGTTTTCATCCTCTTGCTTGTCCCCCTGCTCCCACATCAGCTACGGGCAATCATGCGCATGTGTGTTTTCACTCGCCTTATACGCTAGCTAAGCAGAATTGAATATCCCCAAACACCTTTGTATCTACTACTCTCTTCCTAAAATGCCCTCTTCTCCATCTGGCAAAATGCATTCTAGAATCTGCTCCAGTGTTGTTTTCTTGGTGAGGCTTTCCCTGAACCATCAGACTAAGTTGTCTTTCCTTCTTGTCCCAATTTACCCAGCACTGTCTTGATTTTCAAACTGAAAGTCTCATCACATCACATGATGAGCACTGGGTGTTATGTGCAATTGATGAATAACTGAACTCTACATCTGGAACTAATGATGTACTGTATGTTTTTAAATTTAAATTTAAAAAAAAAGAGTTAAAAAAAAAAAACCTGAAAGTCTCATGCCCTAGGAAATCCCTTAGTCCTAGGAAACGGCGTGGTTGGTCACCTGACCTGTTTGTCTCCCCAGTGGAATAATGCGCCCCATTGCTGAGGGGGTTGTGTCCTATTCATGTTTGTGTCCCCAGTGCCTGGCACACTGATAAATTAATGACCTTCTATATGAGACCTGAAGGACAAAGCCATTCAATCTGTATCGGCAGATATCAGTGGAAGAGGATGTATTAGTCTTGTCTCTTAATACAGAAAGATCCTGGATATTAGTAGTCTTTTAGTTTCCCTCTAGATAAGCTTTATCTTACCTCTAAGTTTGTAACTCACTACTTATGCTCAATTGAAAGAAGCCAAAGTTTAGAAATACCTTTGATGATAATAATATTGCACCCGGCAATAACATTTAAGAAAGATATTTTATGAGAATGAGAAGGGATGGATAGAAAACATTTTTTATTTTATTTTTTTATTAGTTTCAGAAGTAGAATTTAGTAATGCATCAGTAGAAGACACTTTTCAGTGCATGCCCAGTAGCTCTGAAATTTTTGAAAATGAGTCTATGTATCTTGTATGTCCTGGGGGCTTCTCATGATTGGCAGTGCACATTGCTATTTCTTCCAGGAGTAAAATACCAAGTTGTCCGTGTAATTGGTATATAGTAATGGCTAAGTGATACATACCCCTTATATGTAAAATACATATGACAGGCCAGTATCTTAACTAAGTAACTTAGCACTACTTCTGGAGAAGGGGAGAGAGAGTTCACTTATCTGAAAATATATCCACATTTGGGAAGGTCAGTCTCATGGGGACTGGAGGTCAGACTCCTTAGCTGTGAGAGTTGCAGTGCCAATATATGGATACTCTCCTCGGTTGGCATGGTTCCACCTCCTACCTCGACACTATATCCCCAGGCCAGACACCCTTTTGTCCAGGAAGAGCAGGAGCAAGTAATACGTGAATAACTCATTCTTCCCAGCCACATTCATAAAGCAAACTCACATTACCCTCAGGTACAGTAGGGGATGATGAATGGACATTTATACAAAGAAAATTATCACTTAAGTGTTAGAATTGGGAAGAAATCTTTCAAGAGGTAGGATTCAATTATTCTGTTTAAAAAAAAAAATGCTCCAAGTAAAATAGATTCAATTCTTCCATTTATCCAAAGCTCATATTTTAAAATAAAGTATACTTAAAACATTTGTCTTTAGACTAGTACTTTTAAATTTTAGCTTTTCAAAGCACTGTAAGACATACTTTGTATTATGTAAGCCCTATTTTATAATTCTTTTTGTTCCTGTTTTATCTTCCCTACTAGACTTCATGTTTGATTGATCTTTGCCCCTCCCTGTACCCTCTTCCATAGTGTCGAGCAAAGAGTATTTGAGAGACAAATATTTGATGAATCATGATAGCATTTATTGACTACTTACATCCAGGTACTGGTCTGAAGTGATTTATTCATTTAAATTCATTTAATATGCACAACTCTATGAGGCAGGTATTACTTGAATCCCAACTTTACAGATGAAAAATTCTGAAGCACAAAAAGGGTAATTGATGTCCTCAAGGTCCCATATGTAGGATGTGGTGGAGCTTAGATGGGAATCCCAGCAACATGCCTATAGTGACCAAGCTCTTGATACACTGCCCTGCCTTCGGGGAAGAAGGTTGGCCCCAGGAGATCCCCATAGGGTTATTATCCTCTCTTGGTTTCCAAAGCATGAAGTAGTTTTTACTGCTAAAACCTCGATAGTCGAGAAAATTTTATGGAGTCTTCTCAAAGCTTGTTTTAAAATGAATAAAGTATACATGGGGTGGGTGCAATGTATGTGTTTGCCAATGCAGCTGCAGTCTAGGAGTTCAGATGTGAGGAGGTAATATGCAGACTTTCCTGACCACCCAGAAGTGTGAGAATCAGGACTAGGGTCACAGAAAACCTAGGGAATTCCAAGCAACCAGGAAATTCACACTCTGATTCCATATGGGAATTATTCTGTTTAAAAAAAAAAAAATGCTCCAAGTAAAATAGATCTGGGGAAGCCTCCAAAGGAGCTTACATAGAAGGAATAATATACTGAGCCACAACCCCAAATCGCAAGCCAGTTTTCCCACACCCAGCGGTGAGTGGATGCCTCCCCGGGCTCCCTCATTTTGTCCCTAACATAGTGCTTTTCCATATGAGTACATTTCTAGCATAACACAAGAGAGCAGCTGCTAGTTATCACCTTCTCAGATCCAAATCTTCCATCACCATAGTGGGCTGACATTTTCACCTATCACAAGAATGTCTTGGAAGACTCTGTTTTGAAGGATTTCACAAGTCTTCACCCAGATTGGTTATATCATATAAGCTGGCCCTAAGCCTCACATAAAGTTCTGTCACAAGATGTATTTTATGGGAGAGTTAAACTGGAAACCAGTGAGATCTATCACCTTTCATGGCTGCCTGCCTCCCATCCATGTACTTATTCAATGAATACTTCTTGAGCACCGGCCACCTGATGCCTTAGAGTAATTAGTGTAGCCACCTTGACCACCTTGCAATTATTTCACTTGTGGTACAGTCTCCACTTGAAAGCTGCTCTCTTCTCTCACGTTGAATCAACGATCATTTCTAAACTGTCAACTGAAGTCGAGATGGTGGGAGAGTAGCCAATGGATACAGAAGATGTCATTTGTGACTATGTACTAAAAGTTCCCTTCTCCAAAAACCCAGGAGAAGCCAGGTGGGGCGGGAAGAGGCTGAGATACGGAGGAAGTACTGGTAGTGGGGGTCAGATGATGGCCTTGATGACCAGCAGACCTGTCCTGTGCATACTGATGGGCTTAGGATGTACAACTTTACTCCTGTTTCCTCCATTCCCTTGGTGAATGAGGTGGCAGTCAAACAGGACACTGACCTGGGACTCCTTTTGGCAGCATATCATCCGATCAGCTGCAAATATTTTTTTTTCCCCTCTGTGCATGTTATGAAACTTCTGATATCAGAAGTCCTCTCTTCTGCAGCCAAAATAGCACTTCCTCGTACTCCCCAAGGCCACATACAGAAAGAGACTTCCACATAAATCTTACCAGGCAAGAAACTCCTTTTCACACCTTCTCAGTTTCTAACTCAGGGGGAGATTGCAACCCTCGAGGCACAGTGGTGTTGCCTGGGAAGGTTTTTTAATGTCAATGCCTCTACCTCATTCTGAGATTATGGCTCTGTTGCTTTAGGGTGGGCCTGAGTCTTTTCTGTTTTTGCTTTTGTTGGTTTGCTTGTTTTTAGGCTCCTCAGGTTCATTCAGAACTACAAAGCACTGCCACATAGGAACTTATTTTAAGTTTCCATTCCATAGTGAAAGGAGGGAGTTAAGCTGCAAGTGAGTGAACAGGAGAGCAAAGAGAGAAGGCAGTGGAATCCCATCTTTAAACATCCTAATCCCTTTGCCATTCCAACATGGAGGCATCTCACGTCGATAGTCCTTCCTTTTTGTGAAGGAAAAATGGGGTTGTTAGGATATACCCACTGCAGAATATCACTTATATCCCCTTAGCTCATGCCACCTAAAGATTAGTAAAATATGACAATAGACTAGATACAATTAAAGGGTAAGAACTCTTGGTAGCACCCCAGGTTCTGTTTTATATGCAAGCTAGATGAAATAGCTAGCAATTATCTCACAGAGCCTAAACAATGAGAAGGATGATGGCATTTGTCATTCACATGCTTTGTACACTTTGTAAGACCCCCAAATCCTTGCTAAAAGGACTTGAAACTATTCATTTGGAAGCACAAGGAAGACAAGGCTTTCTTATTCAGCTACAATCACATTTCTTTGTGATAGGCCTTTTTAAGCTTGGGAGCATTTTACATTTTAAATGAATGTCTTCATTTGTGACGATGTGAATGTTCTGTAGCAATTAGTTTAGGATACTAAAGCCACACCCAGCTTCCACTATCTGTGGGATACAAGGCATGCCAACTAGTTCATTGGTATTTTCATTCCCTGTCAACTCCAGAAACTCACTTTGATGATGAATGGAGTATTTTCAAAATAGTGTCCATCAAACAGGTGGCAATACGTTGACTTTTCTAAGGAAATAATTACATGCAGATGGCAGTTGGAGGAACCCAACTGTATATAGAAATGTATTCCAGAATGTTCTTGTAATGTATTTTCTGAGGATAAAGTTACTTGTGTGATGAACAGTGACCTAGCAGAACAGAAATAGGACAGGAAATGAAGAGAGCAGATCCTTCAGTACACTTCAAAGCTGTTTCTTGGTTGCTCAAAATCACTAACATATATTAGTAAACAAGTCTTAAAACACACACTCATCATTTAGCTATTTAACAAACAAAAATACCATCTTGCATTGTGTCCAATGCGTAGCATACAAAGATGAACACATAGAACCTGTATACAGATGTGCATAATCTATAGAAGGAAATAAACATGAAAGTTTCTAAAAGACAATGCGATAAGGTTATGATAGCTTGTGAAATTTATTATTATGAAATTATCATTTAGGATATTGTATGCTAACTACATCAGGGAAAGCTCTCTATCCAAGACTTGGGGGAAAAAAAATATAAGACTCAGTAACAGGAATACTATGTCCTCTGAATGTCTTGGGTTTAACTTAAATACTCTGAAGAATATAACCAGTTTCTCTCTCCCATTGAATTAGCAGCTTGAAAGCTCAAAGCTAATTTATAACATAATGTTAGTAAATGAGTAAGAGCCTCTATGATCAATTTTGTCTATTGATCTTCTACCTAGATTCAACTAATGTCACCCTGATTTTGTTTACTTTCTGTTGTTTTTGTTCCTTAAAAGTGCTGCAAATCCTCCTAATAATGAGACAGGTTATAAGAAAATAAATAAATAAACTGTGAAAAGAGAAGTCTGTTCAAGGTTTTATGAGAGCCAAGGGAAAGAGTGTAACACAGGCTGGCCGTGTTGCTAGGGGAGGTAGGGAAGGAGTCCTAGTGCAGATGAGAAAAGCATCACCATAATGACCCTGACAGCAGCCCTTGTTAATAATAGTAATAAAGAATAGCTAGACCTTGAAGAATAAACAATAACTATACCTTCCAATTGTGGGGTCCTCCCTATGGATCTGTGCTTTGCAAACATTATTTCTCTGATCTTCACAGCAATCCCAATAAGCAGATAATAATGTCCTCATGTTCCACACGAGAATATTGATGCTTCTGGAGCTGAGTAATTTGTCCAAGATACCACCTCACACCCAGTTGTCTTGCTTCAAGCGCTACCATATTGCCACCCTGAAATTCACATGGAAGGATAAGGGGATTGACACGGTGTTGTCAACCAGAGTAGCTCCAAGTATGTGCAAAAGGGGTGTGGGGTCTTGCAGCCGAAGGGGAAGCTACAGAGATAAGGAAGGGCAAAGCCAGGAATAATATTTCTTTAGGTAATAGGAAGATTTCAAAGGATTTTAATAAGAGGGTTACACGAAAATGGAGAAAAGGCAAGAGAGGCCTCAAACTCTGATCCTTCTGAAATCCAGTGGGGCTGTCAGAGTCTCCCGGGCAAAGAAGCTTTGAAAGATCACATGCCATCATTCACTACATGCCACAGATCACGGTGACTCATTGGTGCACAAGGGCATTACAGTAGTATTTACTTCCAATGGGAAATAATTGTACGTAAGACAGATTAACTTTGAACTCCAACCTGGTGACTTCCAGTACCAAGGGAGGTTGTGGTAAAGCACCCTCTTCCTAAATAGCACCAGAAGCAATGTTAGAGAAAGGGCCTCATGCTCTTCAATCCCCCCCCAGCCCATAAAGCCTCTCTTCTGGACTCAAAACGCTGACAGTGATGGTGATGAGAACGCGGTGATGGTGGGGGCAGGTGGCTCCTACTAGTTACTAAAGCAGCATTCACTTCTTCCTCGAACCCTCACAACCTCCCCAGGAGGAAGGCAACAGTATGTCCATATGACAGATGAAGGTTTAATCACACAGCTAATCAAGGGGTAGAGCTAGATTTTGAATCCAGGGCCAATGGACTCCGGAGCCTGTGTGGCAGGCAGCTACCCTGCCCTGCCTGCTGCGAGGAAGTAATTAGATACTGCAGTCATCTTATCATGTTTCCGAAGACTGCTTTTCTGTCTCGCTAGGAATTATCTGATTTATAATAATAGAAAATGGGTTGTTGAGACTTTGCTTCTTTTACCTCCTTTTCTTTCTGATCACATACTTTTAGAAGACATAATGAGAGGATTCCGTGTGTGTGTGTGTGTGTGCATGCACATTAAATATGTGTGCAAATGGGGCCCCTGGGTGGCTCAGTCGGTTGAGTGTCTGCCATCTGCTCAGGTCATGATCTCAGGGTCCTGGAATCAAGCCCTGCATCAGGCTCCCCGCTCAGCAGGACTCTGCTTGTTCCTCCCCCTCTGCCCCTCCCCTTCCCTCCCCTTCCTGCTGGTTCTCTCTCAATCTCCCTTTCTCTCTCAGAGAAAATCTTAAAAAAAAAAAAAAAAAAAAGTGTGCACTTGCCAGTGATAACTCATACATTGAAAAGAGAAGGTGTGTAGATAAGAATTGCATTTTAGAAATAGATATGGTCAGATCCCAGCCTTGCCACTTCCTGGGCGTGAGATTTAGACCTCCTGTGTGTCAGGCTCATTGCCTTTAAAATAGCAATGTTTCCAATGAATCATGGAACACTTCATCTAAAACTAATGATGTAATGTATGGGGATTAACATAAGAATAAAAAAAAAAGAAAAAAGAAAAAAAAATAGCAATGTTTCCAATTGAAGACTATTGCTTAACTACATTGAGAAAATATATGTGCAGTACTTAGCACAGAGTTAAGTACTCAGAATTGTTCATTCGTCTTCTAACTCCTCTTTGCTTTTTCGGCTTTCCTACCATAACCCAATTCTATTTGTACAAAGAACAAAAACCAGTGTATATGCCAGCCCTCCCACTAGGCAGCATTGTTGGTTCTTACCCTCTCCACGGACAAGGAATTCTAAATTTCATACAAGAATTCATTAGACTGTAAGGAGACTGTAAGGGATCCTTATGCTATCAGCCCTCAGGTTAGCTGATCCACAGCTGTTTCAAGCCACTTGGGGTCTGCTATCCATGAGTTTATCATCTTATTATGTCAAATGTGAATACCCTCCTTTTGATTGACGTGAGCATCAACCCCCCTACAGGTATTCTACGACTTCTGCAAATATCCTTGGGAGTCTTTCCTTCTCTATCCCAGCCCTTCAATCCAAGTCTGTCTGACTCTAAAAAGTGTGGATGCCGGTTGCTAGTCACCAGTGGATTTAACTTATCTTGTTAGATATGGGGACTTTGCAAAGCTTAGATGATACTCTTTGCAACACCGTTTGGTATAAATTTCATTTGCTGACCATTTATTTTGATGCATCAAACTCATCTCAAACTAACACAGGAGACTAGAAAGCAAGTGCACATTCTAGTTCTTTTGGCAGAGTCATGCATAATTTAAATATAATAACATATGATCGAGGCATTGAGAACTCTGCTCCTGATACCGAAATGTGCGCTGTACGCAGGCCAGCCCCAGCAGAGGCCTGACCTCGTGCCTGGTGGGGCATTTGACGGATCACGTAAGGTGTCCCTTAATCACCCGCTCTCTTGTAGAGCTCTACATGTGTTCTCTTAAATGACTCTGCCCCACTGTTATCCTAATTTGAAATTTTATTCTTCAGCCACATAAATAGAAGAACACAGTTTGAAAACCCCGTCCTGGAAGCAAAAAGGAAGCTACAGCAGCATAACATGCCCCACACAGAACTTGGAACAAAGCCCCTGCAGGCCCCGGCTTTCCGAGGTGAGTACCATGTCCACCCTCCACGTTTCAAAGGGAAAAATGATCTACCAAACTGCCTGCTCTTCCAAATATGCCTTTAGCTGGGACTATTTCAAATGATCAATCTGCTTTCCCCAAACCCCTCTCTTAGCTTTAGCTGGATGTTTGCTCTGCTCCGTGGATTAAGTTAAAGCCTCCGGTGGTACCTCATAGGAATGTGCAACAAGGTGCCAGGTGGAGATTCGTGGGTTTTGACAGTAGTACTTACTGTAAAGTGCAGATTCATAGAGACTCCTAGGTTTGTCCTCAAAAGACCACGCACAAGAATAAGGCTTGTTTTCCTTTGTGACAGTAGACGGTTCCTGGTCGACATTACCTAAGCCCACCTCCACCCGCCCCCGCGCGGTCCCTCAGAGGTCGCGCAGTGTGAATGACTTGTCTTACTATCCGCGGGACCGCGCTGGGAGGCCCTGGCCCTTCGGTACGTCCGTCTGTCTGTCCAGGGCTGCTTGCTGCCCTTGCCCACAACTTGGAGCCCCGTAGTGGGATGAGTTGCTGCACAAACTTCTCACGTCTTGTGGGCTCATACTCATAAATGAAAGCACGAATACCACACCCCTTCAGCACAAATGCCATGAATGTAAAGGTCTCACGGTAACTTCTCTCCGACTATAAATGTTACATTCATAAAGGAAACGTAGATGGCAAGGCCATATGCATTTTGCATTTGCATTTTAAAGGAAAAAATGTAAAATAAACTTAAATATAAAATAGAGAATGATTATATTTAATTTTTTTAGTGCAGATCTATGTGATGTATAAATACATGAAGTAAAATTCTAGTATGATGACTCATTGTATCTATTACATATCACCCAAGATGTAACAGCAGCAAAAGCACCAAAATACTTAGCTAAGTTCCTATGTACGGTTTGGCTGTTACAAACATCAAATCATATCACCGAAATTGTAATAACTGAATGTATTCGTGTATGCACATATATATACTTCGTGTGTGTGTGTGTGTGTATATATATATATATATATATATATATATATGACTGAGATAGCATTTAAAGCAAATATTAATTCTATTTCCTAGCATGACTATTATTTTTAAAGCATTTAATGTGGTTAGGAATATGTTTATTACAGATCATAGCTGGAAAAGCATATTATGTAACAAACTAGTGGTCAGACCTAAATGAGTGGTTCCAAATTATGGTCAGATTATTTAGGTATATGATTCGAATGTATCAACATATTGTTACAAAATGTGTTACCTTTACATTCATAATGATATATAGAAATGTTGGCTTGCCTTTTCCTCACATCTTAGAGTATACTAAACACTTTGAGGTCAGTAGAACCTTATCTGGTTATCTTTATAGCATCTCACAATATAAGCAAAAGTTAACTCAGTCCCACATCCAGGTGATCCTTCTAAATAGTTTAGATATTTGAATAGATGGTAGCATTCCATGGGTCTTATTCTTTTAAAAAATAAAACAGTCCATCCTCGTTTTCCAGTTTTATCCCTTCAGAGTTTTGTGCAGGACCAGCCACTCACGCATACCTCCTGCTTGGATTCCTTTAGAACAGGACGAAAGTATCCAGATGTGTCTGGATGATTTGGGCTCCTCTTTATCTATAGCCTTTGACGGCCTGTTGATTTGGCCCTTTTTAAAAAGCCCAAGAAGGGCTAATTTGGTGAATGCAAACACTGACTTGACCGAAAATCTACAAACCACACAGCTTTTCACCTTTCCTGGATGCTTGGGACTGCTCTGTGTTTGCAGGAAGTACTAAAAATTCACCACCTGCTTGCTTTTACTACAGGAGACACCCACACTTACCCCTGGGATGGCTGCTCAGGAGCTGGCTTTCCCCTGTGTAAGAACTTGCCTTAAATATGCTTTTTCTTTTTTAACTTATATTGACCAATGTAGAAAAACCACTCTTCACCCGGGATGCATCCCAATTGAAGGGAACATTCCTCAGCACCACCCTAAAAAAGAGCAACATGGGTTTTGGATTCACCATCATTGGTGGAGATGAGCCTGATGAGTTTCTGCAGGTGAAAAGTGTGATTCCAGATGGGCCTGCAGCACAGGATGGGAAAATGGAAACAGGTAAGGTCCTTACTGCTTTAGAAATTTGTTTTACAACATCTTTCTTCCAGGCCCCCCTCCCCACCCCAAGGCAAATAGGAGGAGCTTCTTTCTGTGTTTTTAATTTGAAGGTCAAAGATCACTTCACTTTAGGGAAACCAGAAATGATGTTTCTCCTAAGTTTAGGAGTATCAAATTGAAGTATTTTGGAAATAGCTCTAAATATCATTTTTGTCTCATTTTTTCAGACTGGCCCTTCTACTTGCTGGATTTAATGGGCTCTTGAGATTGACACTTTTCTAATTTATTTTTAGAGTTCCTTCTTAGAGATGTGATTAACATTTCATACTACTCTACCTTATATTCAACCACTGATATTTTAAAATCTGTATTAATGTCGTGATATTCTCATGCTGAACTGCCCAGGTTAGATATTTAAATATGCATGCTCATCTCATAGAAAAAAAATTTGAATGGTATTCATCTTTATATGTCCCCATCAATGTTTTAATATATAAGGTTTTTTTCTGTAGTTCTTATGAATCAATTTTCACATGCAGTTGCTTGGATGTCTATCAAATTATAATCAAAATTCATTGAACATGGAGATATGGAGGCAAATTGTTAAAGGCACAAAAGCATAAAATATGAAAGGTCCACAGTGGTAGAGAAAAAAGTAATGAACTAAGTCTGGTTTTGCAGTTTGATTTTAAATTCTCCTACCTGGCCCATGACCTTGGATTAATCCCATAACTTGTAAATGCTAGTTTCCTTATCTGGGGAAAAAACAAAAAAAGAAGAAATCAGATTTGATCTTGTGTATTTAAAATACTGATTCAAGGGCGCCTGGGTGGCTCAGTTGGTTAAGCGACTGCCTTCGGCTCAGGTCATGATCCTGGAGTCCCGGGATCGAGTCCCGCATCGGGCTCCCTGCTCGGCAGGGAGTCTGCTTCTCCCTCTGACCCTCCCCCCTCTCGTGTGCTCTCTCTCTCTCTCTCTCTCTCTCTCTCACTCTCTCAAATAAATGAATAAATAAAATCTTTAAAAATAAATAAAAAAAAATAAAATAAAATACTGATTCAAGAATTTTGTAGCGTTTTTGAAATACATTAGAAAGAATATTATAAAGTACAGTAACTGTATCTCCAAAGAACCGTATCACCGTTACACATTTTTCAGTGTTGATTTAATTTATGATATCAACTCGCCAAAGTTAATGTGTCTTAGTAGATATACAAATTAGAGAATTACTTTGAGGAAAAGTTATCACATCTATGTGGTCTGTATATTTGTGAATTGTTGTATTACCATTTAGTAAATGGTTCCTCCAGAAATAACTGCTTTTCAAGGTCACCTAATGAACATATTTGTCACTCCCACTCACTAGTGGATAATAATCCATTTAATAGGTGTTACATCTCCTTAAAAGTTGAGCGAAGTTTAAAACTAACCCACCACATTTTTCAAACTCTACAGTTGTAAAAATCATGTGTACATAATTTTCTGTTAAGAGCATGTTAAGTTTTAAGCATGTGTACATAATTTTCTGTTAAGTTAGAGCATGTCCTCTACTGTTCATCTAGTGATATTTTACTAAACATCCACACCTTCATGTTGCCAAAAAATCACAGAGAAACATCAAATGACTCAACTAAAAATCATCTTACTGCCTACAATTAGCATAAGAGGAAATTACAGAATTAATACCATCTTAGTAGAGGGACAGGGATCCCCAAAGCTTTTGAACTTCAGTGAAATACTTAATAAACCTATTTCTTTTCATAATAAGGAATAGTTATTTTTTTTTCTCTGATCCTATCCACTATTCCATGTTTCAAAACTACAAAAGACTTTTTTCAGTGTAAACTTAGAGCAAAAAAAGACATTTGGACAGCAAGGCTTTTTCCCTTCGTACTCATTCTGCTAGTTTGGTATAACACACACACACACACACACAGTCTAAGCTTTTATTTAGAATTTAGCAGATTTTCTTCATTTAACATAATCCAAAACAGGTCCTAACAGAAAGAAGAACCTAGGATTTAATGCTATCCACTGTCTCAAATTTATTCCTATTCATTCATTCATTCATTCATTCAGGAAACATGTGTTCAGCTCCTCACTTTCACAAACATCACAGTCCATAAGGGCGACAAAGATGGATAGGACAAGGCCTGGCTCTCAAGGGGTTTACGTCTAGGAAGGGCCTCCAATAGATAAACAGGTAGTTGTAACACAATATGAGTAGGATGACTCTGCAATAACCCTGAGGTTGGCACAAAATCAAGAGAGTGGGAGGAGGAAGGAACAGAAATGTTTAAAAAGAAGTGTGTTCCTCACCATGTAATCTTATTGGGCTTTTATAGAAGTGATAATCTCTCTCATCAGAAAAGAATGCCATAAAAGGTTGAAATCTACTGCTTTTAAAATACTCCGGAAATTTAAATGTTTATTTTTACTTGTGAAGTAATTTAAAATAAAATGTACACACATTTCTGTGATATTCCATAAGTAGTAATAGGAATGGCTGCTCAGGTCATTCAGCTAATACTTTATGAATATCCATACGTCCCAGACATTCTGCTAATTATTAGGGATGCAAAAATGAAGAGACAAATGTTTCTATCCTTAAGAAGCTTACACTATAGAAATAATGAGTAGCAAGTTAATGAATATTTACATCAATGCAATAATAAAAATATGTACAAAGTCCAGAAATAAGCCAGAGGACTGGGAGATTGAGTCCACTGGGAGGTGCTTAGGGAGGGCCCTGTAGGGAAGATGATGCCTGACAGAGTTTTGAATGATGAAGGGGTGTTTGCTAGGTAGACAAATGAGAGCCACAGGAAGAGGAAACAACATAGGCAAAGGCACAGTAGTGGGGAATACCTAGATAAAGATTTATATGCCATCACAGCCCTATGGCAATATTCCAACTTCAGTAGGTATTCATGTGAACTATCAAATAAAATGATAATCATAACTGGTAAAGACGAACTATTATGACATGTAGGAAATATCGAAGAATAGTATGTAGTCATATATCCTCAACTAAAAAACAGATTTCATAAATGCATGAATACGTATATATAAAATCTTTCTCATATAAATTTCTCATATAAATTTTCAACCAATTAGGCATAGAGCTCTACTCTATTGGCTGATGTTTTCTTGATTTGTGTGTCCCTAGAACCTGAAACAGTGCAAGGCAAAGAACATGTGCTCAATAAGTATTTGTTGGATGGATGGTTGGATGGATGGATGGATGGATGGATGGATGGATGGACGGACGGACTGACTGTTGGATACACTTAGAAATTAAGAAGTGAAATTTGAATTGGCTGAATTCCACTTTAACAGCATAACCTGGTCAATGCTAATTGGACCAATAGCTTACCATTAAAGCAAAAACAAACCAACATTCCAGTTTCTAGAGGGAACTAAAAAGACAAAAACATGTTAGGGACAAAATTAATTTCCTTTTTTGTAATGACTTCATCTATAAGTGAGCCTCAAGATTTTTTTTAAATAGACACTACAGATAGAGTGATAAATCATTAGTATTTAAAAGGTGTGTGGTCTCAGGGTGCCTGGGTGGCTTAGCCAGTTGAGCATCCCACTCTTGGTTTCAGCTCTAGTCATGATCTCTGGGTTGTAGGATCAGCCAGAGTCAGGCTCCAGGATCAGTGGGGAGTCTGCTGGAGATTCTCTCTCTTTCCCTCAGCCCCTCCCACCACTCTTGTTCTCTCTGTCTGTCTCTGTCTCTCTCTCAAATAAATAAAAAAGTCTTAAAAACGGTGAGTGGTCTCATTTGACATTGAAATATGCATGAAAATACTTGAATCTGTTTTTCTAGCTCTAGGTTATCTCTAATCTAGGCAAAGAAATGTCAATAGTTTGTGTGGACACAAAGAAAGATCCACTCTACTAAAAAGTTGACCAAGGGTCCTACACAGTAAAAACAAGAGTAGGATGGGAATTCTTTCTTTCTCAGTCAGCACTGACTCATGGGAAGGGGTAGAGAACAGGAGAAAATGGGGACACTGTGCCCCTGGCTGCTTTTTGAAAACTAATTGAGCCAATCCCCAATGGTCCTATAATGTTCAAAAGAAGCTTTCTTCGAAGAAATTACCATAGTGCCCAGAAACCATCCAACTTCTGATTATTAAGTATTCTACACATCCTGGCAATCATTTGTAGGCAGCAGAGATCCTGGAAATATTCTTTAAACTATTTTTAAAATCAAGATTGATATACTAAGGCTTACATAGAAACTGCAAAGTCTTGAGAGTTATTTATCTAGCAACCTTCAGTTAAAAAGCTTCTCTTGTTACATGATGTCTCCTGTTTTTCCCGAGGCTAATTTTTGAATCGAGTCTTGAGGTTTTCAAGAAATATAAGAGAGAGGAAAGCTGGCCGCTCTGTGAAGTTCTTCTATAGGTAGGGGTTGAATTATGAGGTCACTCACAACCTATTAGATTTTATTTGCCCTCTTCTAAAACATATCCATGTTATTAGTGAAATGGCAAGAAACTGGGAGACTAGCATCCTGACATTCTCTAGCTCCTGGCATTTCTCCATTTCCGCAGATCATGGTTACTGCCCTTTTGCTGGTTGCTACCTTGTTCTTTGTGTTTCTGGAAGTAGAGGCATAAGATTAATTTTGCAAGAATCACCTGGGGAGCTTTTTAAAGATGCAGATTCCTGTGCCCCTGCGCTTACTGACACCCAATTTCTGGAAGTGGTTTTTTGGGCATGTGCATTTATATACTTTTAAAAATTGTCAAATCAATCCATGCATCTGGGAAAAAAATCACATCAAAATATTTGTAATGCATAAAATATCTCCTGTCCTGCTCCTCCCCACCCTCCAGGCCCCTATCCCAGAGGCACTCAATCAGTTTGTATTCTTAGTGATGGTAAATACCTTCACACCTCCAATTAATGTGTTTATGCTGTTGTCTTGATTTAACAGATTTAGACATGACCTATATTTACTTCCTCTTAGAAAGAAATGAAGATTTAGCTCTCAGCCTATGTCTTCCCATATTTTCCCAATAGAATTTTACAACTAATTTTAGTAATATTGGTACAGTTTATGCATTACCATGGCTTTACAAATTAATTCACTGACCCCAGCAGTGTACCATTAATACCTTTTTCCCCTTAAACAGCTTTGTGGAGTTTTGCTTTGTCTTTCTCTCTGTCTTGCAGTATCTTTCTTAAGATAATTTTTTGTTTTTCCTCCCAAAGCACCATCACATTAGGTCCTCTAGTGGGTCTTCTTTTTTCTGGGCATCTTTTGTCCTCCTGTTCCTCTCTGAGGCTGTGTGTTCATCTGACCCTTGGGGACCTTCCATCATGTCTCTCCCCAGCAGAGTCCACAGTTATCCACATCCATACCTCTTTTTTACAGATGCTCATTTTACTGGAGCAAGGTCCTTGAGTGTGTTATGATCCTCAACTGTCCATATTTAAAAATGAAACTGAAAAGTATCCCTAGGGTTCTTAGCCAGGGACAGAATATGAACATCTGTTAAATGGGGACTTTTTTTTTGGAGACACCCTCAGTTTTTGACTTGGGGTAGGTGGTGGGAGTTCTGCAAACAGTGCCACCAGGAGGATTATATACTTGTATCAAACCTTCCTGGGATTCTGCAGACCAACTGAGAGCCCTTCCTGCCTCTGTCCCCTGCCCCCCGCCCCACACACACACTCCAAGAACACATTAGAACAGGAATCAGCAAATGCTTTCTGTAAAGGTTCAAATAGTAAATATTTTAGGCTTTGTGGGCCAGGTGGTCTCTGTCATGCTGTTTAACTCTGTTGTGAAAGCAGCCTTAGACACCACATAAATAAATTAGTGTGGCTGTGTTCCAGTAAAATGGTATTTACAAATACAGGCAGCAGGTTTTGCTCGACGGGCCAGAGTTTGCCAACCCTCCGCTCTAGAATAGACCTTCCGAAACCATGATAAATTAGTCATCATGCCTTGATTTTCATTCCATATTCTAAAATTCTCTTGAGCTGTCATGTCACATAACGGCCCCTCTCTGTCATATAAATGGCTTCTCTCAGGTTCTTTTCATTGCTGGGGGTTTATGCATTTTAAAGTCTTTGTTAAAGAGGATGTGTATTCAGTCTGTCATCTGGAACCAGACGTCTTAGAATCTGCATTTTTACACCCACTGATGTTTGAGAACTACTGTATGGAGTGGTAGATAGCAAGAAGACTCCCTTCCCATCTACTATACAACTTAAACATTCTCCATCCTACGCTGACTGCCTCTCAACAGAGCCTATGCTCAGAATTGCCTTCATGGAGTGTTTATGAATATTCCTGGGCACTAACTTCTGGAGTAGAGTCTCTGGCCATCTACCCAATAGAACAAAGCTGATTACTCCTTATGTTTATCTTTCATATCAGCCTAGGACATTGACTCAAGAGCAATTTCTCATTCTTGGGGGATTTTAACCCTGTTAATTCTCTATCCCATAATTCGCATTACCTGAAATCTTAGTTATCCTTTTGCTTTCTAGGGAACAGCAAAGATTAACCTGAGGCTGTGGGTGCTGTGTAATCAGATAACCCTTCGGTACTGATTCTCCAGTTAATGGTCACCCAGTGGTTTCCCACCCTGGCCTACCCCAGTTTTATTTGATCTTCCCTAACCATTGTTAGCTCCTTAGCAGTTTAATGAAATTCCATGGGTATTAATTAAACATCTCCTGAGAAAGAGTGTATGTAAGAGAAAGCCCAAGATGTAATTCAAAAATGTTTTGTGTCTCATCTTCCCTCTACCTGATAACTTGTGTCCAGTGCAGGCTTCCTTTTGAATTTTGAGCACACTACTGTGTTGGTCTGTCCCAGCTGCTCTCACATTGACTGGCTTGCCGTATAAAACGTCTCAGTGAATCAGCCAGTTCTTCATCACCACCCACCTCCACCTCAAATGTTCACATTTAGATGGTTCTGTCAATTTCCAGAGGCAAATGAATGAAACAGAGAAATGTAATATTTCTATTTGAAGTATCTGTTGAGTTTTCTCTTGCACACCACACCAAAACTCAGTGACAATCAAACATTTGCTCATGATTCCACATTCTTGCCTGGGATCTGCTGGGTGGATCTCATCAGCTAGGCTCACTTTGGGACTTTCATGGGGCCACAATAATGAGGAAACCCTCCTGGGGCTGGGATGTGGGGGGTGGTTTCACTCACAGTTGAGGCCACAGTTGGGATGGATGGGACTCCCCAGGGCTGATAAGGCATCTCTCTCTCCACATGGTCTCAGCAACAGGGTGCCTGGGCCAGTTTCCTTGGTGGCTTAGGGCTCTAAGAGAGCAAAAGGGAAAACTGTCAGGCCTCTCACGGCCTAGCCTCAAAGTAGCATGGCATGACTTCTACCCCTCCTACTGATCAAAGCAAGTCACAGGTCAGCCCATATTCAAGGGCCCAGAAACTGGCCCCATGTTTTGATGGGAGAAGGAGCAAAACATTTCTAGTCATCTTTTATCTACTGCAGTATCCTTCTGTGGCTTCCTTGTTTCTGAATTACTTGACTTTGTTCAAACTTCCCTCAGAAACTTATCATTGACTTTTGTGGACGCTCTACCTTTTTTACCTTTCTGGGACAGAAGTGTTGATAATGGGTTGCCTTCCAATTCTCCATCATGCTACAAACAAATAGCAGTGAATCATAATACCATGTCCAGGGAATATGAGCAGTAAAACCACCAGGTCTCCAGCTCTATCTTTCTAATAAAAATAGAGGAAGTGGTTGTAGTAATTCACTGTGTAAGATCTAACAAAATAATTCAGACTCTATGTTAGATAATTTTCTAAATTACCTGTTGATATTAGACATTTATGAGCTTTCGATGTGACACACACACACACACACACACACACACACAAAAGTCTTGTGCTCTACAAAAGCCAGAAAATCAAATTGAATTTCTAGCCAGCTGACCAATACTAATTTCTCCAGTAGAGAAGAAATAAACTGTGCTTGTTTAACTTGTCAATATATTTACTCTTGATTCTTTCCAAACACACCTAACTTTTATTTATTTTTTTTTTTGAGATTTTATTTATTTATTCATGAGCGATAGAGAGAGAGGCAGAGGCAGAGGGAGAAGCAGGCTCCCCGCGGAGCGGGGAGCCCGATGCGGGACTCGATCCCAGGACTCCAGGATCACGACCTGAGCTGAAGGCAGACGCTTAACTGACTGAGCCACCCAGGCATCCCAACTTTTAAAACCTCACTTCATTTTGCTCAAATACCTAACATCTCCCCTGCAAGCAATGTGGCTTTCCAGATTCATCACCGGACATCTTGCAGAGAAGGCGAGAGCCACAGTAAACACTTTGTATCTTCTGTCCTCCTTTTAAGATGATATATTAGGTAATACAAATGCCATCCTTGACATAATACTTGATTTTGGCTGCATACCAAACCACTTGAAAGGTGTAAAGCATTGTTGCACCAATTCTTAAATTATAATATGCTTCAATAACACATTTGGTTTTTAAAAAAAGGTCTTTGTAACCCAAACAAGTGCTATTTGCCATGCCTCTTCTTGGCACATTTCTGTCTTTTCTCTCTTTGTAAATGCCTCGTGCATCGCTGTTTATGACCTCTTCATTTAAAATCAGAGTCTCGATAAAAGCTCACTTGAGAAGGATTAACTACTCTACAAGTTCTATCTAGTTTTCATCTCTGCCCCAGGCTTAAGAACTTGATTCTCTTTTTAGCACAGATAGAGCAAAGTTTGTTACTTTAATTTTGTTTCTAATTTCAGTATTGGTATCCATGTGGGTGAGTCACACAGTAATTGAGTTATGACATTCATGACCGTTGTACCTCTTAACACCAAGGAAGTCAATGCACTTAAATGTACTTTTATTGCTATTATTTTTAAGTTATTCTGCAGAAAAGCTTTACATTAATTTGCAGTACAGGTCCACTGCCCCCCCACCCCCGGAGCTCAAGAAGAAAGGAGCTGGGGCTCCTACTCAGCCTAAGAGCCCAGCTCAGAAGGGTACTAGATGTTATAACACCAGAGATGTTAACATTAGAGTAATCTTATTGGGTCTGAAGTTGGCGATTTAAAAATCTGAAAGCTTATCATTTAAATTTAATGGAAATGGACTGGAGATTATGGGGTTAATGCTGTCTTTTTTTATCACCCACTCCATGGAGGAAGTGGTTGGTTGTCAGTATATCAGTGAAAGGTTTTCAGCTTAAATTAGACCCATTGGAAATAATGGTATCATCTAAATGCATTTAAGAAGTTTTTATCATTTTACTTTCTTAGGTCTAGGGCCAGGATCCCCAGTTCCCTTGCTTATAAATGAAACAAAAGTATCCAAATGGGTACAAGGAGTACCAGATTCTGGTGTCTGGATTGGCATGTGTGTTTTTATAGACAATGTTAAAGTCATTCAGTTCCTATTACTTCCCGTCCAGCAACTAATGGAACTGAGCCTTTGGTTCATCAGGGAACAGTCTGTTCTTTTATAAAAGGTGTTTGTTTTCACCCGCCCTCTCCTTCAGCAGACTTGTAAGCTCTTGTTATTTGCCATCCCCCGCCCCCAGCACCTAACCATAAGCTCTCTAGGTCAGAACCCTGTCTGACTTCACCAATAATAAATTCCTGAGGCATATTTACTACCAGATATATGACATATATTCAACATTCAACTTGGTGATTGAACAGTTGAAGGAATCTATCTGTGCAGCACTGATCTGCTTACATGGATTACTATGAAGGCATAAGATTTGCTGTAATAATGATAGATTTTTCTATGATTATTTATGCTCCCTTAGAGAATTATTTAAGTCTTTTCTTTGTCTAATTTAACCAAACATTTCATTAGATGAGCTATTATATATAAAGTACTTAGAATAGGGCATGACATATGGAGTCATTCGAAATTGGTAACCGTTATTAGTATTTGTAAGACTATCTTCCAATCAACTGAAGGAAGCTTTAGTGTTCTGGGAGTGAGAGATATACGAAAAGAGTTAATGAGCAGCTTAGGATGTTCACCATTTGGAGCCCGGAAATGAATGATTCTGTATGGACCACTAACAACAACAATCTCTTGCTTCTTAAAGTACGTTTCAGAAAATTGTTAGAATTGTGGTGCCATGTTGACAACCCTTACTCTGTTGGTAAACTGGCAGCTGAAGTAGAGCACTCAACCTCTTGTGTGTGCATATCCCACTGAAACTTGGGCTGGGATGCCATTTAGGCATGCCATTGGATTCTGACTCCTGTTTACTAGACACATGTTGGAGACATCGCTAGCCTCATCTTCATTTGTTTAATGAAGTTCCTCACTTTTTGATATTATAACCCACTCCAAAATAAAAACATGTCAATCCTGAATCATAAGAAACAAAAAGAAAAGTCTAAAGAGAGTAAGATAGTTGGAAAATGTCTGAGGCAAAATATATGTTTCTGTTAAAAGAAATAATATTCCCTGAATCAAATATCTGTATAGGATATTGGTGCATATTCCTACAGACTGTCATGTGGGCTCGTAAATGCTCAATGAGTGGTTTAATTTCCTAGATACACACACATATATCACCACCTACAGATATGTGCGTATAAGTGCGAAAAAGAGGCAAGAAATATGTCTTCCACTATTTCCTCAGCTAAGTCTTGGATCTTAGTTCGTAATTATAAATCTCTTCATGTTCTAAACAAGAAGACTTCACTGAAGTCAACAGAAGATAAATTGCCTGCAGACCTTTGTTTATAAGTGTAATTCTGCTGGTTTTTGCAAGCTGCCAGTGAAATTAGAGATGGAGCGCACTGGAGTCGGCAAATATCAAAGCTGCTGCAGCTGCAGAAACATGATTCCCGTACCCAGTGTAATTAATGTGCCTCTCACATGCTCCAGCTGAGGATTTGCATGAACTGACAGGAGCACACACGGTAAATCTCGTGTCATCATCTCATTTACTACTTTGTTCGAAAATCCAACTCTGTAAGGTGAATTTTGCATCTCTTAATGGCAAGAACTATTGTCAGAAACGAAAACATTTCATCACGTAAACGAGATACTGACAAAAAAGGGGGGAACTTTGTTTTGTGAAACCAAGATTAATAACCTAGACCTTCTTTCTCCATCTTACCACTTTTGTATTCCTTCCTTCTTTGTTTTGAAGTGTTGGGTCCTGAAATTTTCACTCCTCTGGCTTCTTTGTTTGTTCTTCTTTCCTGTTTTCTCACCTGACTAGGAAAAAAGCAAAAATTGGATCTATTTTCTCCCATGTTCTCAGGAGAGAATGAAATTTAGGGCATGAAAAAACAGACTTAGATTGCCACATCTCTAAATGTAATATGAAGCACTTAACATACTTTCCAGCGTCGTGATGGATAGGCACGCTAGGTAGCAATACCGGCATGTTTTCGGAGCACTTTCTCATGGACTTGTGTAAGATTGTGATCCTGAATTGGGACATAAAAGCTTTGAAGTGTTAGAGTAATGAGGTTGAGGCTAAATGTAGCAAGAGCTGAAATTATACGAATCCATCCTGCGTGCATGAACATTCCTGGGAAATTATACAAATCCATCCTGCGTGCAGTGAACACTCCTGGGAAATGGCTTTTGTGGCCATTGACATTTGCCTACAGGCTACATCAGTGGTGACAGGTGTAATCTCAGAATTTACAAAGTAGGACCTCAAGTACAAACTAAAAGATACGGAATTGTTTCCGATGTTCTCATCAAGGCTGGCTGGGTCCTTGAGATTTTTTTTTTTTTAACAAAATGCAAAGGTCATTTTTCCTTTGGAAAAAATAACCACCTGCCATTTCCTAGAGAAAAGGTGACATTTTTCTATGAAAAGGAGACATTTTGCCCAGAGGCGAGTGGAGGCAGTTTCTGGGATTGCCTGACAGTGAGTTTACATAAGAGCAGAGCAAGATGCTGTGCCTCTGGCAGAAATGACATTTTTCTCCCTATTCAGAGTTGCAAATTCTAAAAAATACAAAACTGACTTTCTGGTGGTAATTCTGGTCTCTTATTGATGTGTGCAGTGGCATTACTAATTAATGTTGTGAACGCATGCCATGCTGAGACCAGGGGAGGTTTTACAAAGATGGCAGACGGGGAACTGAGCCCTGAGCTAGAAGTCCAGTCCTTCACTTTGGATTTCTGTCACTGACTAATTTTGTTCTGTTTCACCTAGCACCTCACTGCACAGCATCAGTATTCCTGTCTATCAGTAATACTCAAAATAGATATATCCATTTGCTCATTCATTTATTCAGCAAACTTCATAATGGGATGTTAAGTTGGGGCTTTTCATAGAACTGGCTCTGGGTCCCATCACCCTCCCCCGTGGCCACTGTGGAACTGCTCTACTACAATAAACTGCCCCCCCTTCTCTATATAAACAGAAGCTGGAGAGGGGAAAAGAACTTCAACATAGTTTTCCTTATGTGGGATGCAGTGCTTGTGTTGGGAAGTAACCCAGTAGTCCCCATGTGAAAGGGAGGGGTGCTTCCCATCCCCATCTCAATCCAAGTGAGGAGGGAGGCTCTAAAGAAAGAATCACTCCTTGAAATTGAGATTGCAAAACAAGGAGAGATGGTGTTTTGGTTTCCAAATTGGACATCTGCTCAGGCAGTGAGCGGACTTGCTTCCTTTGCCCATCAGAATAGGAAAGAAGTGAATTGGAGAGAGGAGGGAGGATAGAAAGAAAACACGACAGTGAAGCCACTGCACCCAGTACCTGGCATGGCAAGGCTATGCCAAGTTCTCTGTGGTTGAAAGAGACCTTGACCTGAGCCAGCCATCTTCCATATACGGCTCAGGAGAGCCACCGTGGGCAAGGAAAACTCAGCATCAGCAGGCTGGGCAGTGCTCCAATATGGCAGCAGCTGATGGAGATGAAAGAGGTCAAGCTTGAACCAGATACTGCACTGACCCTAGGATGAATGCACAGACCCATCCCATGAGAGAGCCGGCCCCTAAGCACCTGCCACTTCAATGGCCAGTTACCATTCCCGAGACAGGCAGCCGATTAAATAAAACCAGCCAATTACAGCCATTGCAGCCAACTAAATAAAAAAGACTTCCTCTCTGGAAGAACTAGACCTTGAAGAGTAAGGGAGGGAAGAAGCAGTCACCCAGGGGCAGACCACGTGTCCCCCACCTCAAAGCTACCAGGATCCCAGCACAAGCCCATGCACAGGATAGGAGGAAAAGAGATTAAAATCAAGTTTAAAGTTGAGGAGACTAGGCATTTTGTAGCCAAAAGTGACTCCAAAGTTAAGAATTTTCCCAAGCTATCATTAAGGAATGGGAAAAGAGGATAATAACAGTAACTGTAGGAAAAAACCTACTTCACATTTTTACCCCCCACCCCCAGATGAGACTGCTCAATAAACATGCGTGTGTACAGGGAGTGCCCACCACACATCAGCCATCCTTCCAGGTCCTGGGGACTCATGGATGAATGAAACAGTCTCTGCCATAAGGGATGGCACAGTCTGGCAAAGCCACAGAGGTACGTGAGCAATTTCAAATGACACCTGGAGATAAATACTAGAAGAGATGTGTACAGACTCCTGAGGATTGAGTCTCCCACAGGAGGAGAGGGTGTAGGGAGAGGCCAGGAAAGGTTTCACAGATGAAGTGTGATTCAGAGACCTGAAGGGAGATTATGAATTTATTAAGCATCCCACGTATGGGGAATATAGTGTGCAAAAGTGCAGACATCCATTCATTCAGCAGGCACATACGGGAGCTTTTACTATGAGCCAGGGGCTGTGCCAGGTAGGATATGGGCTTATACGATGAAAACAACGTGATCCTTGCATGGGTCCACATCTAGGGGACCCGGAAAACCACGGGCTGTTTGTTATGCCTGAAACCGGGGAGGCAGCACAGAGGGAGTACAGAAACAGAAGTTGAGGTGAAAGGCTGCCAGGAGCTTAATAGGGTAGGGAACTATACAACACACTCAGGAGGCACAGAGGGGTTGCAAGCAGGGCTGCAACCTCATCAAATGTGCATTTTAGAAAGATAGATCTGGAGTCAATATAAAATATGAATAGACAGGAATCAGCAGAGAAGTTAAGAAATATTCAGTATCTCTTCCGTGTCCCTCCCCACACCCACCTTCCCCGGTTCCCTTTATGGACTCTACCAGTTGGGCTCCGTGAGTGGGAAGAAGTATCTGGCCGTCAGAGGCCCAAAGAGAGTGAGGCGCTGGTACTTAGTGCCTTCGTTTGTTTGCTGCCAGGTTGCTGTGGGCTGGGCATCCATCTTTTGGAAGCTCTGCTCTCACAACCACTGGAGGAGAAGAGGAAATGAAATGGAAAATATGTGGATAGTGTTCCTTCTTGTCTGAGTGAATGAGATGAGTGAAGAAAGAGTTAAGTACATTTGCTTCTTTGGGTTTCACGCTGCAGCAACTGGGTGGACTATGGTGCCTTTAAGACAGAAGGAGAAACAAATCTGAGGTTGTTTTATTACTCCTAGGTCATGAGGAATTGAGGTAATATGTGAATAAGGTTTCTATGAGGTTTATGTTTCTAAGAGTCAGCATCTATATACATTTGAACAGTTGTTCAAAGACAATTAAGTGCTCAATTTTGTAATTTGTATTTGTTGAGTGTTTTATTTTATGATTCCCATTTTGATTTTTTTTCAGGGAGAAGTGATAGCAGTAAGATTTATTTTATATTGCCAACAAAGTTCATACTTGTTAACAACTCAGTGGGATGGGAGAGGGAAGGAATTATATGCTAAAATCCACAGTACAGAGAGGATGCAAAGTGCTTCAGTCATTGAATAACTGCCAAAAGGAAGAAGAAACAGCCTTGTTTTCCCTCAAATTCTTCTAGGTTTTTCCAGGTGGGAGAATAACCACAAATGGGTGGAAGTTGTACAGAGACAGATTTTGATTCATTATAACAAATAGCTTAATGACAGAGCTGGGTTGTCTAATGATAATATTCATTCATTGAGTTTAATGACACTGTGCCAAACTCTTAATATATAGTATCTGATTTAATCTCTATAGTAACCCGGTGGGATAGAGATAATTATTCTTATTTTACAAACAAGGAAACTTAAGTTCAGAAAAGTTGAGAAACCAGCCCAAGCTCACACCACTAGTACATGGTAAGCCTGAGATTCAAACCCCTATTTGACTACCGTGCTACTACTTTCTAGGAGAATAAACAGCTCCCCAGAATTGGAAGTCTTATCGGAGTCTGATTAACCACTTCTCAAGTATTTCTGCTCTGGTTCAAGGTTGAAGCGTTTGACTCAAAGTCACCATCTCTAAGGTGCAATATCATGATACTCCTTCTCTACCTGCCTTCACTTTCTTCCCACCCATTCCCCCCCCACCCCATTTTTCATGAATTGTGTGTGTGTGTGTATGTGTGTGTGTTGAATTTAGTCTGTAAAACATTCTGTATTTTTTATTAATAAAGAAAGACATTGAGGGAAAGTGCTAGATAGAAGAGAAATAAATCTGTTCCCTTTTCACTGTTCCCTTATATACCCTGGTACCCATATCTTATATACCCCTGTCTGGCTAGATAAAAGGAAAATTCAAGGTCAATACACAGAATGAATAATATTTTATAATAGCATGTTTTTTCCCTTGCTATATGACCCAGTTTTTTGCCCCCAAGCCTCACTGATTTTGAGGGGGAGCAGAGCCGACAAATATATAGAGAAGCTGTTTCACATTTTTTTTTAAATCAATAAATGGTATCTGGTATTAAGAAGTATTGAACTAAAGGTGTTTCAAAGCTTCTTGGAACAAGACCTATCCTATAATTTTTCTAAGTATGTCATTTAGATAACCAAGTTATCTCAACAGAGAACTTAGAGTCCTAAGAAGATTTCACATGATTATTGAGGTTCAAATGAAACTATGTTTTGGAAAGGGAAACCTATGAATGCATAAAATAGACATAATTAGACTAAGGGTAAGTAATGAAGTAGGATTCCAGGGCATGTCTCTGAGGCTCCTAATTCCAAACTACTTCCCCCAGATAAGCAACTGTGGGACCTCATTTAGTTTCAAGTATGGGACAGATGAAGGAATGTAGTATTCTCGAAAAAGTGGTCCCAAAAGACTTGATGTTTTTCAAGATAACAGAGGATGTAGAAACATCTTTGAGGTTTTTGCACCAATCCAAACATGTTTTATCTCTTTGACTTAAAGGAAAAAGTCTGCATGTCCTTTATTCACATACGTAAGATGTTGAAGTGAACAATGAGGTCCTCAGAGGAAAATCAGTTACAGGAAGAGATTCATTACAGTTAAATACTGAGAATTTGCATCACACTTTGTTCATGTCTGAGACCCAACTATATATTGAATATCCTTGCCCAGTAGACATCTGGCGTTTACTGGGATAAATAACACAGTGACTGTAAAAAATATTTTGGAAACTGCAAAATATGCTTCAGTTGTAAGTTAGTTTTATGATGGTTTTAATTCCTAAATTTCCTAATATGCCACTTTCTCCATATAACTTACTGTGCTGATGTGCCTTCTTATCTTTTCTCTTCTGGGTGTTGTCAATCTGTCTAATTAGATTATAGGCTCATTAGGTGGAGCCCAATGGCTAATTCCATGTTTAGTACAGAAACAGTACACTGTTGGTATTTAATCATCCATAGTCTCCTGTTCTGGCTCAGCAGGGTATAACAATACATCTTCTGAAAGCTCACTAGAGTGAAAATTCCCCTGCAGAGGGCAAGAAGAAAGCAAGAAGGACAAATGAATTTTCATTCAACCCTTAAAGAGTTCTTCTTTTTACGAGAGTATAATAGCTAAGCCAGTAACCTATAGAATGGAAAATCAGCCTGAATACATGTAAAAGAAAAAAAACCAATATGCAGTAGCTATTTTATGCAGCACTGTTCAATTCCAAAAGAGCTGACAGTTTGTGGAAACAAAAAAACAAAAAACTAAAAAACAAGATGTGTTATGCCATTTGAGAAAAAAAGTAAAGCAAATAATTCATATGTGGAACTTATATGAATGTCTCAAAACTGTTTAAGGAAAGCTAACTCAGTATTCCTTGGAGAATCATGAGTGAAGCAAGAGTAGGGAAAGTATTAATTTACCTAGTATATAGGTAAGAAAAAAAAAAAAAAAAAACACTCGACAAAGCTCCAGGATTCAGTTTATCAGTTCTGGGGCCAGAATCCCTGATTACTCATCTGCTATCCTATGTAGTTTGTAAAATCTGTAGGGATTTAACAGTATCTGCTCATTCTGGGGTTAGAATTTAAGTTCTGCTGAAATTCTTAATGAAAAGAGTTTCACATTTTCTTCTTCTTAGTTGAATCCCTGTTGGTTTGCAGTCAAGTTTACCATGGCTTCTTCTGGAACTTTATTTAGCTTAATTGACAGTGTCTGCTAAAGCAAAGACAGAGAAAACAAAATTATTCACTTCCCATTGATAGGTGAATTCTATAAGAGTTTACTGATAGGTTAATAGTAGAAATTTTTTAGCAACTCTATGTTATGATATATACACAAAGGGTTCAGAGTCCTTTTCTTGCCAACTAAGTAAGGCATTTCCTCTGCAAATACCATTAACACCACTTGGAGGTCATGTAGAAATCAACTTAAGGATCTCAGAATGTTTAAAGAGCTTTTTCTATAATCCCCTCAATGTAAAGGGAAAAAATGCAATGTAAAAGATGAATTCTTATTTTTGTGCACCCAGTATCATTACTGGGCTAAAATTTGATGGAAGAAAAGGAGTAGAAGCTTTTATTCATTGCTTGCAATGCACCTTGGAAAATGCAAGGAAGTAGAGACAACTTTGTATCTGAAAGCATTTCCATCCAAAGTAAAAGCTGTAGGGAATAAATGGACACTTTGTAAAAGAGATTCAGCTGTTAGCAATATGAATAAGGAAGATAATTAGAATGTATTGTCCATTTCTGAATATCTTTTTAAATATACTTAAATATTCAAGTGAAATCTTAGGTCCTTGATACATTAATTGAACTATGTATGTATATTTATTAATGCAACTCTAAAACCTTCGTGATAAATACTGATTTTGAAAACTAAAAAAAAGGAAGAAAGAAATAGCAAAGAATCTTAGATAATTCTCTATCACTCATAACACAGATGGACAGCTAAGAAACTTCGCAGCAGACATCCCAGGACATATCTGTGGAAGTACCCAGACCCAAAGACTCCTCATGCAACAAAATATCTACTGTGATTGATTGTAGATATAGCAAATCTTCCATCCCGGAAGAGGTTTCAAAGAAGAATATGTTTTAGAGGGAGTCGAGGAAAGTATAGGAAATTGTTGAAGCAAAGCAAAATCAATACTGCAAAGAAAGAAGAGAAAGGAAGAGAGAGGGAGAGAAAGA
Source organism: Neomonachus schauinslandi (assembly GCF_002201575.2). Taxonomy (NCBI): domain Eukaryota; kingdom Metazoa; phylum Chordata; class Mammalia; order Carnivora; family Phocidae; genus Neomonachus; species Neomonachus schauinslandi. Next base: position 22,086,168 of record NC_058414.1, on the reverse strand, counting down.
GAACCACAGCCTCTTCCTGTAAATGGAAAGCATGTTTGTATACCTGCTAAGTAATTCCAAAGTGAAAAACTTACTAACATAAAATAAGTAAGACAGAAATGAAGTAGAATCAGAACAGGGGGGGAAAAAGAGCCGTAATTTTGAAGACTTAATTTCTTAGCCTCTTTATACATGTAATCCTTATCTGAACAGTTTACAATTCTGAATATAATAGAGTCTGAGCTAATGGGCTGAGAATGATAATATCCTTTAAAACTAGCTTCTGGCATAATGTCCAGTGTTTTCCAGGCCTATAATTACTGATGTGTGTATGTGATCAAGGAACTATGTGATTTAGTTGGGCTCAACGGGCTAGTAATAATACCCCTGATCAGTGTTTGAAATCCTCTGAGGAAGAACCCCGTATGAATAGCATGACTAAATTCTATAGAAAGCAGTGCTTGTGAGAAATAAAAAGAATGACAGAATATATGAACTCCATCATCAACTCTTATTTCTGGGAAAATGGCAAAATATGCAACGCTGCCAAGTATATGCCAGCTAATGTGATTCATTTTGGATATGAGTTAACACTTTAGCACACAGATGTCCAGATCCCAGATGATGTCTCTCACTTAATACTGGCTCATATTACTTAATGATTTCACTTAGTCATGTGAAATCCAAATGCAAAACACTTAATTCCAAGTGGGAGATGCCAGAAAGTGCTAACAGAACAGTTAACTTGGAAACTTGGGGAAGTTAACTTCTTACTTTCTTGCCTCAGTGTCCTCTGCCCAATAATATGATGATTAGATTATGTCTGAGGTCCTCTAGAGCTCTAAAATCATATAAATGGCCAATTGTGAACCACAAAATTACAAATGTTGGTTTAATAACAGCGTAAAACTGTGGCCTTTAAATGGCATGCCCAAATCAGCAAACTGGATAAAGTTCATCCATGATAAAGGGTATGTCCGGCAACTAACTCTGGGAATCAGTGTTCTGTCCTCTACTAGAAACAGCCACAATATGTTGAATACAATCTAATAGAATCAAAACGTAAGTACCAACAAAGGCACAGTCAGCTCATTTTATGATTTCCAATGAATACATACACAAGATACTATACAGCCTAAAAATGACATAAAATGTTTATCCTGCAGCATGTTGGACACACTACACAATCACTATAATTGATTTTGAGCAAAGAATGATGGCTAAAGTTACCAAGCAAAAGGCAATAGACTGAAAAAAGTCAACTCAGAGGCCAGGAGGCCATATCTGGACATGCCCCCTGTTAACACTGATAAACTGTCACTAATAGAACCAATTCTAAACTTTCAAAGTTATGGATCATTGCTCCCCCCGGGCTGGCTGTGGCCAATTTGTATTACAACTGAAGTCCAGCTTCCTACTGTCATGCTGGGCCTTCTTTCTCTTTGCACTTTTCTTTTCTCGATAGTATAATAATTCCTTAGCAAATTCTCCATCCTACAAAGTTCCATTCTTCCGTGTCCATCCTGCTTCCTCTCCCATCACCACCACACAAACATATACAATAAATCAGAACTGCTACTTCTAAGGTATTTTTTAATTCAATAGGTAATATGCCAATGCCAAGACATAAATTATTTTTATAGAAAATGAACATTCCCCATTGGTCTGCCTCCTAAATCCTATAATACAACTTCCTTTTTTTTTTTTTTTACCTATTTTAGAGAGCTGTAAGGCTGAAGCCATGGAGGTCATGAAAACCAATAGAGACATTAGTAAATATTTAATATGTGGGGCGCCTGGGTGGCTCAGTCGGTTAGGTGTCTGACTTTGGCTCAGGTCCTGATCTCAGGGTCCTGGGATTGAGCCCTGGGTCGGGCTCCATGCTCAGCGGGGAGCCTGCTGGAGATTCTCTCCCTCTGTCCCTCACCCCACACGCGCACTCTGTCTCTCACATAAATAAATAAAATCTTTAAATACTTAATATGCATTACGTGCTATTAACATGTCATTGTAAAATACATGCTATATAATAAAATGTCCATAGTGATACTATTCATTCCGAGAACATTTTGTGTGGCGCCTAAGCTACCTTTTAAAGTCTTCTACTGGACTAATGACGTCTAAGGCAGTGGGCAGTTCATCAACTGTCACTTACAGAAGCAATTGACCCTTGCACTATTACGCACCAAGACTTCATTTGCATGACAAATAGTATAGAAACATGAAGTTCAATTGATCTTTCTAATACAAATGGAGAATAAGAGGTCTTTCAAAGTGAACAGCGTCTTAGTATGGGTTAATTTAGTTAGTATAGGTTGACTCATGTCTCCGGGCTATCATGTCTCTATTCCGCCCAGTCCCATAACTTTCTGTAATTCATTTTAGGTCATAAATACAATAATTTTTGTAAAAGTCATTCTAAAAAAAATCATTGTGGTATCAGAGGACTTCATGTAATAGCAAATAAGCATATGATTATTTTGTCTTTGAAAAAAAAGTGTTGCTTAGGATATGTGGGTACAGCCTTAAATTAAGAAAAGTAAATAAAACACCCTACCTGCCATTGTGCATGATAATTCACAAAAGCATGGATACTTTTTCTTCCACTGATTTCATCTTGACATTTTCATCTTGACATTTTTTTTGCACCAATAGCAGAATGCCCATTTCTATTATCAAAAAAGTCATTTTTATGTTTTTGCACACATATGTAATTAGATTTTAATATTTAATTTGTGTTGGAATCTTTGTTCCTATTTTTTATTATTCAAGTTGGAAATGCATGTTTGATGTTTTGAATTGACAACCACATTGACAGAATTTGAATTTTTTTTATATTATTAAGCCTTGTTTCCAAATCACCCCTTCATTGGCCAAAATATACCCAGTGTTTTATTTTCTCCATGGTTGAAAAATTTTTTATGGTACTTTTGGAAGTAGCTAAAATTGACAATTTACCTGTAGTCATTGCAGGATTATGTGTCTCCTACATAAGAAATTTAGGCTTACTCATTCCTAAAATGCATAAATTTTATTCTTGACCTTAGTATTTCTGCATCCACGTTAAATGTTTCTGTTTAAGAAAAACATTAGCATTTGAAACCAAAACTTACAACTTTTTATTGGTGTGGGATTTTCAACCGCACTTTCCATTTCAGCTAAATTGCTTTGCCAGTATGTAAATGCCCATTTCATGTAATACTGTGTTCAGATTAGGAGGTCCCCTCTGTACCTTTAGCAAATTAAGAATTTGTAAAAAGTGCCAAGAGTTTGCATTTGCACTTTGATTTATGTTTCCATATTTCCAACTGCCTTTAAGATATGATCAACAGAATATTCCACAACATCATCTCAAACACCAACGTATCATAAACAAGTCTATTTCTTGGGCTGTGTCCCCTTCTTAAGATGGCTTATTTGTTCAAATACCCTCTTTCTATCTATCACTGATATTACCATTCTTCAGGGAATCAATATTACCTGGTAATTTAACATTTGTCTCTCATCGTCTAATTTAATCTTGCCACTGAGCCTCTCAGATTTTGTAGTTTTACTTTGAATTCATTAAATTTTGTTACTTTTCAGTGTTCCACCTTGGTCCAGATCCTTGTCATTTTACACTTGGATTAGTCGCTCTTATCTCTACTCCCAGCGTCTTTATTCCAACCAAGTAAGATCTTACAAACACCACTTTTAATGTGTCAGGTTCTGGTCAGTGTTCTTCTACTCAAGAAGCTGGAATCAAAGAAATCAAACTATACCAACAATTATTAAAGAATTGAAAATGGCAGAGCTGATGTCACTTCTAAAATACATATTGAAAATTTAAGTTTATAAATTGAAGACTTACTTTAGTTACTTAAAATCTGACAAATATATATATATATATTTAAATTTTTATAGAAGATAAGGAAAATAAGCAGGAAGGATCATAGAAATGTTCCAGCAAACACCAATGGATCATACGAAAGGGCCAATGTTACTAATTCTGTGACTACTACTGCTATAGTTATAATAATGATAACACTAACAGACATTTGTTACCTACATTACATTTTACAAAGCATTTTGACATAAAATATATCATTTACTCTTCACAATTAATTCAGTGAAAATAGTATTAATATTAACCTATTTTACAAAATTGAAAACTGAGGCTCACAAAGTTAAACAGCTTACTAGAGATCATGCAGCCAAGAAGCGATGGAGGCAGAATTTGACCTCAGGTCAGTTTCCATTGCACTATTGAAAGACCTCAATAAATATTTTTTAACAACTTAGTACATTTTAAAACTTAGTAATAGACCTAATGAAAGCTGAGTGAATGAGTGAATTATTAGATAGACTATAATAATTCTAAAGCTGATTATTTAAATATATTTAGTTTGGGGCATATAATATGAAGAAAACCAGAATAGTTCCCTAAATAATGGATGCCTAACTCCACTGAATATTGACTTTCAAAGGGAGAGCCCCTAGAATTCTAACACCAAGAACATTGCCACCCATAAAGTGTCCTGTCTCTCAGATTTTCATGGACTTCAGTGTGACTCTAGTCATCGAACATCCAAGGGGGAAAGTTGTGTACAGAAAAAAATGGTGGGCATAGAGAATAGGGTGTAGAGAAACAGACTACTATGTATCCATCCCTATCCAGAAAGACAATATGTCCAAAACATGGATAGAGCTGGCCTCACCATGGCCTGGATATCTTGTCTTTAAAGATTATCTGCATCCCTTGCTCTATGCCCATACTCACTAGGCAAGCTTTTGTTTTCCCAGAAACCTTGATATACAGAGAGTGCTCCTCACTGAAAGTGGGTTATAATTGAATGAGCTGGCAATCTGGATTTGCACTGATCTCTCTTGTTAGTGTTTGAGTATCACTAAAAGTCTGACCATTTCAGGGTGTCCTCAGAATGTCCAGAAGGGCTGAAAACTAGCTATCTAGATCATAGTGACTCAACTTAGGTATTGCCTTCCCAAAGAAGTCTTAGCAGCAATAATCAAGTTCCCTTATACAACATCTCCATTAGAATACCATTGTCAATGAATTTCACCACTGGCATAGTGAAAAAAATGCTGAATATCCGAAACCTATTGCATGAAACTTCTAATAATTTAAAGTGAGGCTTGGCTTGGTTCTGTTTGATCCAGTAACCTGATTCCCAGTAATTTGATTCAAATTCAAGTCTTTAATTATCCTAACGTATCTCTTGGGGCGCTTGGGTGGCTCAGTCAGTTCAGCATCTGCTTTGGGCTCAGGTCATGATCTCGGGGGTCCTGGGATTGAGCCCCGAGTTGTGCTCTGTGCTCTCTGCTTCTCCCTCTCCCTCTGCTCCTGCACTCTCTCGCTCTCTCTTCTCTTAAATAAATAAGTAAAATCTTTAAAATATCTCTTATTCAAAATCTGATGCCATTTTAGCTGTCTCTTATTACCTTATTTAGCTGTTTCAAATATCTTATTACCAGCTTTGGCCAACCTGGGCCCCTCTCTTCAAAGACTTGTCATCTTTGCTCATTCTACTCACTCCCAAAAGGAGTTCTAAAACTTTCTGTTGTGGAAAATTTTAATCATATACAGAAGTAGAGACAATAGTACAATAAATCTCTATGTATCCATCAGTCAGGTTATTAACTCTTAGCCAGTCTGGAAAGATATTTTCTCCTCCCCAGTGCTTAAGTTCATCAAGGTCTATCTCAAATTCTGTGTTCTACGATGACCTTCCCCTCTAATAATTCCATCCCAAATTTGATCGATCGCCTTTCTGACCTTTTATTGGACAGTATTCGTGTTTCCATTTTGTTGTCTGATTTTTTTTTTCTTTCCTGTTACTATACTCCAGTATAAGCTCTCCAAGTCCACAGGGAAGTGCCATATGCATTTCCTATGCAGAACCACATCAAATATAGCATGAACTTCGCAATAGGTAACCTCAAAAGTAAACCTCATGATCTACCTAATTACTACTTGGCAAAAAAGGAATATAGGATCTAGAAATGAGTAAGTAATATCTTCACTTTAGTGCTACAAAGTATTTGCACCCACTTAAATTCACTAGCCAAAGGATGAGCAATCATTTCTCATTTTTCTAATAACTCTTCATAATTAACAGCTTGTACAACAGTAATATGGGTAAAATACATAAAATCTTTTTACAAGCACAAATAAAATTAACCTGTATTTTATAAATGTTGTCTTTTGACTATATAAAATAGTCTAAAATTATAGAGTTGACAAAGATGAACCTATGACATTTAAGTGTAAATGTCTTCTTTCTTTTCTATATGTGGGATTAATATTCAGGTAGTTCAGCTGACATTGCCTAATGATTACAGAAAGTACAAAGATGAAACAAAAGGTAATTTTCCTGGATACACTTTATACCCTGGGAAGAATGCTAATGATAGTTTAAAGCATTTGGATCTGAACTGGACATATGTATCTTCCTATTCACTTGGCTACTTTAAATAGGATTTAAAACACTTTGGTGAAATTATTTAGAAATTTCTCAGTTGCAAATTACTTGGCACTGACTATTAATCTACTAGTCTTACGTAAACATTATTCCCAAAACCATGCCAGTGACTCTCAGGACCCTGAAATGAATTGTTGATTCAAGATCGAGCTGGCCTTCATGCCCAGTATGAAATGGCCAGTGTGAACATGTGAATATGTGGCAAATGGATAGCCCACTCTTTCCACTTTTCCGTAATTCCCAATATTTAGAGTTTCATTGACGATTTCAGCAAAAGAAGAATACAGTCATTTGGTGCTGAAATTAGTGCAGAAAACCATAATTTTATATCCTGGGGATCTGCATCATAGCATTTTACTAATAAGCTTCATTAATATTTGGCAGTGTGTCTTTTATTTAAATGACTTGATGACAGTTTCAAAGGCAAGAACACTCTGGAAGGCATTTTATTTTATGCCCATAGTTGGAATGTGGACAAGAAACCTGTCGCCTAGTGAAGCAGTAGCCAAGTGCAAATGGGCTTAAATTGAAGAACCGATAAGCTTATCAAAGGGCTCTTATCTTAAACGCAGCCCTCTAGGAAAAGTACATAATGCAACCCTCATTCTGCCATGTGACATACTTTACTTGAGTTCATCATTCACATTACCGATGATTAGAGGGAGAGGAGGATATAAAAGAAAATCTTGCTTGCCCTTAGAAAGACCTGCTAATTAGCCTTTCAATTAAGGCTTTCAAGTCTTTGGTAACAATGAAGTGAAAGTACATTAGCACATCCACTTCAGCTCTGTTCAGCAACACACAGAGTCTTCTCTTTGTTACTACACCAGTCCATTTGCAATTGGGTATTTTCACACTTTCTGATTCAATTTGTCCAAAATGTGATTTTTTTTTTTTTTTTTTTTTGCCAAAACTGTTAGTTCTCTGAAAAGCCAGGTCATTTAAGGTGATGAATGGTTACAAAAGTTATGTCCTTTGTTTCTGGTACAGATAAGTATTGGTTCTTCCTTTACATTACATTTATTTGTAAATAATCAGAAATGTATTACACATTTTTTTTTTAAAGATTTTATTTATTTGCGAGAGAGAGAATGAGAGACAGAGAGCATGAGAGGGAGGAGGGTCAGAGGGAGAAGCAGACTCCCTGCCGAGCAGGGAGCCCGATGCGGGACTCGATCCCAGGACTCCAGGATCATGACCTGAGCCGAAGGCAGTCGCTTAACCAACTGAGCCACCCAGGCACCCTGTATTACACATTTTAAACAGTATTTTAGCCTAAATAAAGCTCACAATTTTCTTAGCTTTGAAAGGGCCGTAAACCAATCTGGAATGCTTAAAAAGAGAGAGGGAAAAAAAATCATGAACCAAATAGCAAGGAAAAGGAACCGGTATGTATATATATGTAAAGGGGAGCCCTGCAGAAGGATTCCCTTTTTCCTGATTCCCCCTTGCAAAGGAGGTTGGAGTTCATGGTACTGCTATTTGGAAAAGGGGTTTCAAATTCTGAGATGCTGACCACCTTCTAAGGATCTTGAGTTCCTTTGTATACTACCGTAGAACTCCGTAGCAGTTTTAATTGGAGAGGGTAAATCATGAGGCCACTGGCTTCTTTCAACAGATATTCATTTATATCATTATTTACTTAGTGCCTGGCACATATGATCAGGCACTAGGCTCCACATGGTGCCCTACCCTGGAGAGTCAAAGAGCCATACATGCTCATTACCCTGTGGAGCTCTCTGTTCAGTAGTAGTGACAGTACAAAGAGTCATCAGAGGAGATAGAAACGCCATTTAGCTGGTGCCCAGCCCGGTGACATTTCATTAAAGCAGTACCAATAGAGTTGTGTCTTGCATGATAGTCTTTTGGAAAGGCAGAGACACATCCTAGATGGAGGAAACGAAATAAACAAGTTTTAGTACATGACAATTCATTTAATAATTATTTATTGAGTCCCTACTATGAACAACCAGTCCCTACTTGGATTCTTGTTAAAGCATTGGTGGGGCACCTGGGTGGCTCAGTCGTTAAGCGTCTGCCTTTGGTTCAGGTCATGATCCCGGGGTCCTGGGATCGAGTCCCACAGCGGGCTCCCTGCTCAGCGGAAAGCCTGCTTCTCCCTCTCCCACTCCCCCTGCTTGTGTTCCCTCTCTCGCTGTGTCTCTCTCTCTGTTGAATAAATAAATAAAATCTTTAAAAAATAATAAAAAAATAAAGCATTAGCTCCTGCACTAGTACAGCTAGCAATCTCATAGATAGAGGTAGGCAATAAAAATACAAATTGATCTATAATATAATAGCAGAAGTGCTATTCTATTCCAGCCACATTCTCCTTCCTGATGTTCTCTGGGAACTCATCAAGCATGATCTTGCCTCAGGACTTTGCATTTGCCATTCCCTCTGCTTGGAACACTTCATTTTCAAAACATTCGCAAGGCTCACTTCTCTCACCTCCTTCAGACTTCTGTTCAAATAGCCCCTTCTCAGGGAAGACTTTCCTTATTAAGTAGCAAGCACCATTCTCCCTTCTCTGCTTTGGTTTTCACTATAGAATGAATTTTCATCTGGCATGCTCTTTAATTTGTTTATTGCCTTTCTCCCCCATGGTAAGTAAGCACCATGAAAGAAAGGCATTTTGCCTACCTTGTTTACTGCTATACTGTCAGTGCCAAGGATGATATCTAGCACATTCAAGAAATATTTGTAGCATGAAAAAAATATAATGAAAAAACAAAGTAGGGTCAAGGTGGCTCAGTGAATGATGTGTTGCTATTTTACGGGAGGCAGGAGAGTAACCTTACTAAGAAGGTGATATCTAAATTCAAACCTGAATAAAAGGAAGGAGCAAGTCACACAACTATATAAGAAAAGAGCTTTACAGGCAGAGAACACAGCAGAGACAAAAGCAGGTGCATCCTTGGCTGGAGTGGAAGAAGCTAAAGAGGAGAATGATAGAACATGTCAGAAAGATAACATGAGCCATGCTAAGGATCTGGATTTTATTTTGAGTGAAAGGGAAAGCTGCAGAGGTATTTTTGTTTGTTTGTTTGTTTGTGGCAAAACAGTGACGTAATCTGATTGACTTGTAAAGCATCACCAAGCTACAGTGTGGAGAACAGGTGATAGCAAAGCAGAAACAAATCTACACAGGTAGGAAAGCAAGAGTCCAAGACTGATGTGAGAGCAGTGGAGATGTAAGATTCAAGATAGTTTTTGAAGGTAGACTTAACAGGATTTGCTAATGGAATAGGTGGATGTAGTAAAAGGGAGAGGTCAAGGAAGAATTCAGGGATTTTGACCAGAGCAACTGTATAAATGGAGTTGCCATCAGCTGAGATGGGGAAGGCTATATGAAAGGAGCAGATTGGACAAGGGGAGGAATTAAGAGTTCATCTTGGAGATGATAAATTTGAAATGCCTTTTAGATATCCAAGTAGAGATATTGAGTCTGGATCTCAAGAAAGGTCAGAGCTAGAAATATAAATTTGGAACTTCTCAGCATATAGATGGTATTTTAATCCACAGGAGTAGATCAGATAACCGAGAGAATTAGTGTTAATTAGAATAATACCCACTAACATTTGCATAGTGTTTTACCATTTACCAAGCGCTTCCGCATTGACTGGAAAATTGTGAGAGTTAAGATTGACAATCAAGGTTGGAGTCAAAAAAGAAAAGTAAATGAAAGACTAAGAGTGACATAAGAAGAATGCTGACTGCCCAGCACTTTACAAACAACTGGATTTGGAGGATGAGGTTGACAAAGAGAGTGCCGATTCTCTTATCTGAGAGACCATAAATATGTGGGGCGCCTGAAGAGGTGATGGTAACTATTATTTTGAATATGGTGAGTTTCCAATGCTTTGAGGACATCCAGATGGTGTAGGAGGAAGAGGGAGCTTTTTTAGCAAGGCCAAGCCCTACTTATCCTTTAAGACTCAATTCAAATATTACTTCTGCCAGGAAGTCTCCTCCTCCTAACCTCCTTGGTCTAAGTTAGGCTTCTCCCTATCTCGCCACAGCTTCCAGCGCACATTTAGGACTGCCTGTTTACTTGTCTGTGTCCCACTTAGTTCCTTAAAGAGAGGATTTTCCCTTTCATGTCTATGTCCTCCAAGTTGGACCGTGCCTGAGATGCAGTAGGTACTTGTGAACATGGATGGATGGATGGATGGATGGATGAGTGGTTGGGTGGATGGAAGGATGGATGGATGGATGGATGGATGGATGGATGGATGGATGGATGGCAGGAATGAGAACCCAACACAAGCTGTTTAGTTTACACTAAAGGAAACCAGTGTGGTTTTGTGGAGCCCAGAAGCAGAATAGAGAGAGAACAGAAAGTGACATTAAAGGTCATCTATAGCTTGATCTCAAATGGGATGTGTTCCACATGAAGTATTTTTCATGTCACCTGGCCAGCAGACTAGGACATTAAAATTTGAAATATTCACTGCATTAGAAGACTTGGCGACAAATTAAATTCCCTAGATGTTTTGGAATGAAATTAAGTATGAAAAACTGCTGAGTATTTTTTATTTCCTTCTGTTTTAAGGATGGGAACAAGGCATTTATTATAAAAATGAGAACTTTCCCATCATCTACTGAGTTTGGCAACTGGATGAGTATAAATGAGAGAGGAAGTAAATTTAAAGTGGAAGGTAGCTATGCTCACTATTAAATCACCCATACAAAGCTAAATTTAATCTCTAAACAGAGACTTGAACACTGGACCCTCAGATTAAAAGTCTGATGCTCTTATCAACTGAGCTACTCAGTACAGATGTCGTTTAAGGGTACAAACTTGTAATGAGTAATAAATAAGTTTTTGAGATCTAATACAAGTATAATGAATGCAGACAACAACATTGTATGATGATCATCAAACTTGCTAAGAGACTATATCTTATTTATTCCAACCACTAAAAAGAAATTATAATTATGTGACGTGACAGAAATGTTAATTATCACAAGGGCAACCATATACAACATATAAATATATCAAATTAACATGTTGTGCACCTTAAATGTACACAATGTTATATGTCAAATACGTTTCGATAAAAATTAAAATTAAAAATAAAAAATAAAGCAGAAGAAATAGGAAGGGATAGATGAATCAGCTTAATATTTACTGTAATTAAATAAATATTCATTGGACACCTATTTTGTATCAGGGACTTTGCTATGAATACAATAATTGTCAAAATATCAATGTTCTCCCCAAATTTTTATTTAAATTCTAGTTAGTTAATATACAGTGTAATATTGGTTTCAGGAGTAGAATTTAGTGATTCATCACTTACATACAACACCCAGTGCTCATCTTAACAAGTGCCCTCCTTATACCCATCACCCATTTAGCCCATCCCCCACCCACGTCCCCTCCAGCAACCATCACTTTGTTCTCTATAGTTATAAAGTCTGTTTCTTGGTTTGCTTCTCTTTCCTCCCTACCCATGTTCATTTATTTTGTTTCTTAAATTCCACGTAAGAGTGAAATCATATGGTATTTGTCTTTTTCTTATTCCAAGTAAAATGCTCTCCTCCCTGATGAAGCTTATAGTCTAGGAAATATGATAGTAATAACAGCTTACACTTAGGTAGCTCTCACTATGTGCCAGACACTGTGCTCAGTGCTCTAAGCGTCTGAAGATCATTTAGTCTTCATGATAACCCTGTGAATAGGTAGGCTACTGTCATCCCCATTTTACAGATGGGGATACTTAAGTGTAGGGAGTTTGAGTAACTTGCCCGAAGTCACCCAGCCTGAATGCAATGAGGCTAGGACTGGAATTCATTGTACTCTGGCTCTGGAACTCATGGTCTTATGAATTACACTATATATATAAACATAGCATACTTATTTTTTGCAATGTAAGAATGTAGCATAAAGCTAATGTGGTTGATATTGGAAGAGAATGCCCAGGAAGTTAGTAGAAGACTTCACTGGGCAAAAGAAAAAATGAAAAGATGCCAACTAATGAGCCTAAATATAAAAGTGAATAGGAAACAAGGAGAGAAAGAAAAACCAAACTTGAGTGTGAAAGATCTGTTTCACATTAACTTTTCAAATCATGTCTGGGGCAGAAGTGTCCTTCATTACAAAGGGCAAGCATACGTGGAATGGTTTTGCATTCTAAGTCTTTGGGTGGTTCTTGCATTTCCTGAGTCACTAGTAGGCCTGGACCCACCATGTGCATCGATGAATTTTCAGCACTGTGTTCTTCTGGGGAATATGTTTGTGCTGTGGATGTCTTAAGAGCATTTGTGTCAGAGACACTTTGTTGGAGATTCACTGCCTGACTGTACTTTGGAAGTTTTCTCTGAAATTCACTGATCTTTCTTGAAAGCTTCATATTTCTTTCATTGGCTTCTGTTCCAGCTGCTGGTTACTAGCCCCAGATTTTTCTTATGCACTGCTTTCAGGGCTGGCATCTTAAAGCTACAGAAGCCAGAACTGTTCTGTCTTCCAGGAATTGGTTTGTTGTTGTTGTTGTTCTTGTTGTTGTTTTTCTATCAGCACCCATGGAAATACAGCTTGGGTGTCTGGAATCACAATGACCAGTTTGACCCCTAGCCCAATCACTAACCGTATGAACTCTCTGAGCCTCAGTTTCTGCACCTTTAAAATGGACATGACACTGATTCCTACCTTTCAGGGGTATTGTGAGAATTAGTCCCGACAAAGTGCTGAGTACACTGAAACAATACATTTTAGCCGTCATCATCATAACCTGATCATTTGTGATAAGCTCGTTTCCCAATTAGGAGCAGGCAAAACCCCATTAAAAAGCAGGAAGTGAAATTTTGTTATTCTTTTCCAAGTGACTTTAAATAATGTCCGTTTAGTGAAAGAAACCTGTAAATGCATAGCAAAATAGGTAGAAGGTTTTTAAAGCAGTTGCTCTCGGATCTGTGGCATTTCCATGTAAAATAGTTCTGCCGTGTTCCCTGGGGAATTAATTTCTTTCTTCATGCTCAGTGTTCACCATGGTTTAAATTTGGAAAGTATAGAAAATATCTTTTGCATATCAACTTTTCCAACCATTTTTGATGCCTTTATTCAGTAAGAGTATTGAGTTCTCCCTGTGCATAGCCTGGATATTAATTACCTGTTGTGACCATGGGCTGTGGAGGACATCTCCGAAGCTCACTTTTCACTCAAATAAAAATTCATTGAGAGGTACAACATGAAATTTCAAATTACCGTATGGTGTTGTTTTCAGCCTTTCTTCAATCAGAGGCCCCTAAACTTTTTGAGCCATGATTGTCTTTGGCAGTCTGGTGAAGCCTATGGATTCTTCTGGAACTAATTTTTTTAAATGCATAATATTAAATCATAGGAAAACAGTGATGTTGATATGTTGTTAACCAACTATTTTTAAAATACAAATCTGTGATCTAGTAACATTTTTATTCCTTATTGATTTTAAAATATTAAGGTCTAGCGATACATCTAATTACTATTGTAATTTCAATAGTGATGAACATTAAAGTTATTCCAAGACATCTGCAAAAACTATAATATAATATGAAACTATGTGTGATTCCTACGGTTGCTATACCACTGTTGTTTGTTGTAAGCATTTATTATAAAATGAAGTGCTATATTTCTGTTATAAGTAACTGAAAATTAAGATCTAATCATTCCTTATCCAAGTTCACAGACCCCCTGAATTTTATCCAGAACCCCAGATAAAAGATCTCTTGATGTAAAAGAAAGACTTCAGTCACTTTGTGTTGAGTATACTGAAATGCAAAGTTGCCATACTTTTTAAATTAACTGTTGTTTTTATATACATCTGATTTGTATTACATTTGTCTTTGCCATGTAAAATACTATACTACAGTATAGTATATTATAGAATATGGGTATAGTATCCTGTAATTCTATAATATACAGGAAACCGGAAAGAATGAGAAGAACCACCTACCTAACATAAAACCTGTTAGGGTCTTTCACACTTCTTTCCAGTTATTCTGAAACTGCCATAATCAGGTTGTGCATGTAATTTTGTGTCTACTTAAAACCAAACATGGTATCATGAGCATTTTTCACATCCTGTAATGTTTACAATCCTTAGTTGTCATTGCTGTGTGGTATCTCTTTTCTTACTCCCATACCCTTCTTACTGGCTAGCAACATTGTTGCTGTTAGGAGGAGCATAGTTCAGGTAATGGGGCCTACTTAAACTTTCCATGTATTTATATTTAAGTATGACTAATTCCTTAAGTAAGCAACCAATAAAAAATTATAAATATGTATTAAAGTTTTAGAACTTATATATTATCCCACTTTATTTTTTTTTAATTTTTTAAATTTATTTGACAGAGAGAGACACAGTGAGAGAGGGAACACAAGCAGGGGGAGTGGGAGGGAGAAGCAGGCTTCCCACAGAGCAGGGAGCCCGATGCGGGGCTCGATCCCAGGACCCTGAGCTCATGGCCTGAGCCAAAGGCAGATGCCCAACGGCTGAGCCACCCAGGCACCCCTATTATCCTACTTTAATCATCACAAATGAGCCTTCTTTTTCTTTTTAATAAGCTTTTTATTTTAGAACAGTTTTAGATTTACAGAAAAATTGTGAAGATGGTACTCATTCACCCCATACCTAATTGCCCTTATTATTAACACCTTATGGTACGGTACATTTGTTACATTTAATGAGCCAATATTGACACAGTATTATTAACACAAGTCCATACTTTATTCAGAGTTCCTTAGCTTTCACCTAATGTCCTTTTTCTGACCCAGGATCCCAGCCGGAACACCACATTACATTTAGTCATCACGTCATGCCTCCTTAGGCTCCTCTCAGCTGTGACAGTTTTTTAGATTCTTATTGTTTTTGAGGACCTTGACAGTTTTGATGAGTACTGGTCAGGTATTTTGTAGAATGCCCCTCAACTGGGATTTGTCTGAAGTTGTCCTCACGATTATACCAGGGTTATGGATTTTTTTTTTTTTTGAGGAAGACCACAAAAGTAGAGCGCCATTCTCATCACATCATATCAAAAGTATATACTATCAACATGATATCACTTGTTGATGTTAATCTTTATCACCTGGATAATGTCATGTTTGTCAGATTTCTCCACTGGAAGGTTATTCCTTCCCTGTTTCTGTACTGTACTCTTCGGAAGGAAGTCATTTTGTGTATCCCATAGTTAGTAGAGTGGAGAGTTATGTTCCACCACCTCACATAACTACATAAACTATTTGTAATTCTCCTGCACGGGATATTTGTCACAAGCCTCCTTTAATGTATGAGAAAACTAAGACTTAGAGAGATTAAGGAACTAGCCCAAGTTGCTTACCCTCCTATACTTTTTACCTGTTCTCCATAGCACTTGTAGAACACTGTTCCTTCCATAAATATACTTAGCTGTGCTTTGCTGGATGAGCCCTTACCAAGCTGCCTGGGCTGTTTGTGGCTGCTTGGCAACAATTCCTAGATTGGCCCATTTTAGGAGATAGGTATTCATTCTGCAAATATTCTGTGTTCACTTGAACTATGATGTTCCCTCTAATGTCTAAGCAAGCATTTCCAAAACCACTAGAAGTTTACTCAGTTTTGGAGGATGAGAGAGAGAAAGGACTGAACCAATTCCTGCACTGATAAATGATATTCTGCTTATCTCAGTTTATTGACCAAAAAAAAATTTATATGTACCAAACACTAGTCTAGACATAATTATGGCAAACCACAGTGGATGGAATATTTTAGTGGTAAAGAGAGACTTTGTAGTATGCCAGAGATGCTGTGATGAAAAATAAAGCAGAATAAGGGAATAAAATGTTGAAGGAAGGCCTCTCTGAGGGCAGGGCATTTGAACAGAGACCTACATGATATGGGGCAAGGCATACCAGGCAGAAAGAACAGGAAGTTCAAAGGGCCTCAAGATGCATTATGCTTGGTCTGATAGAAGAACAGTAAGGAGGCCAGTGTAGTGAAGGCTGGTCATGGGGGACCTTGTGGGCCACAGTAAAGCTTCTGGATTTTGTTCTAAACATGATGGAAAAATAAAGTGATAAGATTTGCATTTTTAAAACATCATTCTGGTTCCTATGTTGAGAATAGACTATCGGGGAAAGGAAAAGCAGAGGCCAGTTAGGATGCTATTAGAGTAGTCCAGGCAAGAGATCATGCTGACTGGGACTAGTGGCAATAGTGATAGTGAGAAGTGGATAGGTTAGTTATATATTTTGGAGTTATCCATGACAAGATTGGCTGATGGTTTTTTGGACAGTGGGAGTAAGAAAGGGGGAGAAACCAGAGATGACTCAGAAGTTTTTGTCCTGAATGATAGCACCAGTTACTGACTTGGAGAAGACTCAGGGAGAAGCACATTAAATTTGAGATCACTTATGGGACATGTTGGTATTGACTAAATAGTTGAGCTTGAAGTTTATAAGAGAGATTGTGCCCGGAGATACATATTTGAGGGAGAGTCATTGACATATAGGTGATGTTGAAATCCATGAGAACAAATGAGATAATCCATGGAGTAGGTATAACAGAGAAGAGAAAAGGTCCCAGAAAAGGGATACAGAAAAAGAGACTCAAAGAGCAATCATTGAGATAGAAAGCCAGGAGAAAGTGGTGTCTTGGAAACCAAGTGAAGAACTTGCTTGAGGGAGATAGTGACCAACCCTGTGAGATGAAGCTAAGGAAGGTGAATAAGACCTCGTCCCCTCAGTGGTCATGTGAAATTTTCTTAATTTGGGTGGAAGTCATCATGTCTTCAATGGATGAATATTCTGATATCAAATTTTCAGGGGTTTTTTTTCCCCCACATTGTCCTAGGAGACAAACTGAGGCATATTTAGAGGTGTATTCACATAGTCTAGTCAATCTTATGGTTACAAAGTAGACAAGGACGTACCAATCAAAGGTGGAAGCAGCTGGAAAAGAAAAAAAGTGAGACTTGTCAACATGATCTTTCTGATACTCTTACTCTCTAAACCAGCAGCATGGATACCATCCTTGAACTAGTTGTTGCATTATCAAATAGTATGGTGAACTAGGCTTACATAAATATTAAAGTACTGTACAAAAACTAAGAGCCATAGAGTGGAAAAGGGTATAGGTTGAAAGGTAAAGTAACATGAGGGTTATTATTTTGTCATTGACAAATAAAAGATATTCAACAGAAATAAAATGGGTGACTGTCTTTGAAAAATTATAATGTGTTCTATTCTGATGAGTTAGAGTAGTTGAAAATGAATATACCTCATGAAGAAATCCAAGACCTTGTTTGTTATCAAGCAGTATTTGACACAAAATACTTATCCAATTGGTCTCACCAGAGTATCAGAAAACTTCATTAAATACAATTAAATCTTTTCAGTTTGACAAACATAACTGAATAGTGTAAGTTCTTTAATGAGGGGAACCATGCCTTATACCCCTCATAGTACTTAACATAGTGCTGAGCACATAGCAGAGGTTCAATAAATACCTGTTGGTTGGTTGGTTGGTTGGTTGACTGGTTAGTTAGCTGCTTGGTTGGCTGGCTGGCTGATTGATGGCATTGAGGCAAGAGTTCGGTGCACTAGTAAGAAGTTAAAAAGAGAAACACTCTATCTGCTAAGTGTTTCCAAACTTAACCTAAGATCTTCATTCTTAGGCAGAAAACATTTCCAAATGTTAAGTTTATTCACCCAACAAACATAGATCCCTTATAGTGTTGGACTCTGACACAAAAATGAATATGAAACACAGAACAGGATTAAGACCTTCAGACTTCCAAGGCATTGAGAAGACAGTGGCCCTTGTATAGAAATCAACACAGAAATTATGCCAAGTAATGAAACCAGGATGAGAACACCCTAACAAAGTTCTTGTTTTTCCCTTGATGACTATTTTTGAGTTTCCCCTTATTTGGAATACTAAAAATCAAATTCTTTCTTCTGAAATTTTATGTCCAAGGTGCTATGCTTAGTCTTTTGGTTAATTCAGCAATAATGGCACAGAATCCTCCCCCTGGAAACTCATAGTTTAGCTTTTAAAAGAAATACAATATTAAAATTAAAGGACAGTGTAAGAAGAATGACACATAATTAAAATACTTACAAAGTACTAGTAAAACAGAGAAAATGGAAAACACTGCTGAGAGAATTAAAACAAGGAACCAGGGAAAAGAGAAAGCATTGAAAAAAAGAGAGAGAGAGATGTGTGTATTATCAAATAGAACTTAAACAGTACATAATTACTTTAATTTTGAATTAACATTATTATTCTGTTTACATTGATGTTTAATGGGAAGATATGAATAATGGATTAAATTTGGAACAAGGCATGATCCTATTATTTAAACATTATTTTCCATGTAGCCTATTATTACATTGTCATGTTAAATTTATGTGTTGAATCTGCCTGTCTCATGGTAGAAGAATTCCCACTGAAATGATCCATTCCATGAAATGAGCAAAGCATTGCTGGATTTACAGCCCTGGCAACAGCTCCTCTTCTGTTTATTTAGTGGTTTCATGCACTTGGGACAATATACTCACACTGAAAATTCAGCCACTGGGATTTATCTTGAACATTTATTTCATGGAAAGGAAGATGATGGTATGGATAATAGTTTCTTCCCTTTCTCTTGTCTAAATGATAATCTGGGTACTTTGGGTTTTATTGAGTCTAGAGCACATGCTGATAGGAAGATGTTTTAGACACACCTCCTCTCAAATCCCCAAACTGTGAAAATAGAGTAGGTAACTACTTTTTTCAGCTTTTTTGATGCTGAATCTATAAAAGTTGTCAATTAGTAGTCACATCTACTCTACTTAACATCGATTAGCTTTTTATATAATAAAACATATAACACACATACATAAAACATTCTCTATAAAAAATAAATAACACTTTTAAATGATTTCTGTGAAACCAAAATTAGTATTCTAGCCTAAAATATGATTACAGGAAGAAACTGTATAGCTATAGTGTACACTGCAGTCCTGCTTTGTGTCCTTAGAAACTATATATATGTTAAAATCACTCGGGTGACTTTTAAGAACATCTTCATTTATGCAGTTTCCCTTTATGACTTGGGAATATAGATTTTTGAAAACTACAACTTCTCAGTGCTCTTTTAACCACACCCTTCCATGCTGCCTGTCTAATATGGTAGGTTTGACCTCAAATCTTAGAGGTTATCTGTTCCAGCCCCCTCATTCTTTCTTGATCTACCTGATATATTCCTTCTCCATTAGACCCAGAATTTCCTACCACGTGCTAGACACTCCATCTCATAAACACTTTACACCTAGCCTGCTCTCTCCACAATTTCTCTGCTCCCTGAATTCTTGGTCTGGGCTAATAGCATGTTTATCCACCCCGTTTCCCAAGCTAGAACCTAAACACTGGTTCCCAAAACTTCTCATTCTGTCTTAACTCCACATTCAGTAAGCATTGACAATTCCTCTTCAGGAGTCCTCCTCTTGGGGTGCCTGGCTGGCTCAGTCAGTAGAGCAGGAGACTCTTGGTCTAGAGGTTGTGAGTTCGAGCCTCACGTTGGATCTGCAGTTTAAAAAACAAACAAACAAAAAAATCCCCCTCTCCTTCCTTAGCTGCTGCCTCAGGACCTCACTGCGTGTTAACTCCATCAATGTAGCAGGCATTTTGTGCTGCAGACCCCCACTTCATCTCCAGATTGTTTTATCTTTTAAAAAAAGCTGATCAGGCCACTTGCCTCATGTAAACCTCTGAAGCTTATGGGGGATTATAAAACAAACAAGAGCAATCCCTTAGTCTGGCATACCGTGTCTTCCACTACAAAGTCACAACTTACATCACAGCCTTATATGGCTCTGATTCCCTCCCTTGCTACCATGAACTCTCTCAGCTTCTCTTCCATGACACCTGTCCACTTGGGTATGAACCCCACACAAGCTCTGATGTTCAGGAATTCTGCCATTTTTTTTTTATTCTAAACCATTCACGTCAACCAATATCATACTTCTCTTCACTGCCAGTGCCTGATTTCATTTCTTCCTGACCCCATGGTTCTTATTCTAGCTCCTCCTCCTTCTATTCCTCCTTCACTTTAGAACCAGTTCTTGGTTCTGTTTCTCCAGCTTTGAGCTCTGGCTTCTTTCTTTTCTTGGCCATTCCAGCGTATGTTTTCTTGTAAATACCTTCTCCAGAACCTCACGACACTTTATCTCAGCACAGATTTGCATTACTGCCACCATCTCCAAATTTACCCTAATCCTGCAGGTGAAATGCAGACCATGCCTTCACTTTGCATAAGGCACGAGGAATGCCTATTCTTAGAATTCCTTTCCTTCCTTGTAACTTGCCAGATCTCTATTCAGGACACAGATCACGTGTCAACTCTTCTGTGACACCTGAATCTGCTGGATAGCAAATCACCATATTCCTTATGTAGCTCTCAGGAAATCTCATCATATATCCTATAGAGCACATAGCCCTTTGGATTGTAAAATGTCTGACTCCCCTATTGGGCATTGAGCTTCTTGTGCACAAGACTAATATCTTAATGAAGTATGTATATTTGTAATCTCCCTTAAATCCTTTTAAGAATAAGACAAAATATGGGGGTAGGAAAGGAGGAAGAGAGAAAGGGAAAGGAAGAGAAAAAAGAAATATTTCTTATAGAGAATAGCTTTCAAAAATATATTTGTTACTTTGACCCACGATAAGGAATATTCAGTATACCATGAACCCAGTACACACACAGACGCATACACACACAACTGATATAAAAAGTTTCACAGGATAGTACTTAGCTTACAAATGCAGCACACTGTATTTTATTATTTTATTATTTTTAACACTAATATTGAGCTCCTACTCTGAGAAACAAACAGGGTTTTAGAGGGGAGGAGGGTGGGGGATGGGTTAGCCTGGTGATGGGTATTAAGGAGGGAACGTATTGCATGGAGCCCTGGGTGTTATATACAAACAATGAATCATGGAACACTGCATCAAAAACTAATGATGTAATGTATGGTGACTAACATAACATAATAAAATAAAATTAAAAAAAAATATTGAGCTCCTAAATTGATTTTTACAGCAGTGGTGCACTGGGATTACTTAGGGATCCTTAAAAATATATATTCATGCCTGAGTTCCAGCCCCAGAGATTCTAACTTAATTGGTGTGAGATGTGGCCCAGACATAGAAGTCTTTCAAGGCCTTCCAGATATTTCTAATGTGCAAGTTAGGGTATGAACTGCAGGTCTGGAGCCTTGCTACTCAAACTATGACCCATGAAGCGGGACACGGCATCATTTTAGAGTTTGTCAGAAATGCAGAATCTTGGACCTCACCCCAGATGTCCTGATTAGAAACTGCATTTTAACAAGATAACCTGATGATTCGCAAGCATATTAAAGTGTAAGTAGCACTGCTCAACTTGGAGTGTTGGGCGGCAGTTATATGTCATGGCTGGGCATGCAGGCCATGGCGACTGTGGGCAAGTTACTCACCTCTCCATGCTTCAATTTCCTCTCCTAAACAAGGGCATAACAATAGTATTTCCAGGGAGAGTAATAGTATTCTACCCATAAGGTTCTCGGGAGCATCAAGTCAGATAATTCATATTAAAGATTTTGCACAATGCCTGGCATACAGACTGGCATATAATAGGGATAAAATAAGCACCATCTATTTTTATTTACCCCCAGGACCAACAAGATGATTGGCAAATAGTAGGCACTCAAAAAATTGTGCTGTTCATTTATAGAGACTCAGAGAGGTGAAATAATTCACCAAAATTATGGAACTAGTTTACCAAAAATCTAAGAATACAAAGGAGTTCTAAGAGTAGATTGAAATGTCTATTCTGCCCCCATGGCCAACAGTTTCTAAATTTCCAAGGTTTTGGTATCTGTTGGAGTGCAAGTTGAACTAAACATGTCTGTGTAAAATCATGCACTGGAAAGAATGGTTTCGGTGAGTTCATTTTGCCCCGGCTCATCAAAGCTGTCTTGTAAGTTGTCAGTTACTTGCAGGCTATTAAACCATTTTGAGTGTCCATAGCCAGTTGGCCAGAACTTGTTTATTCCTCCAGCACCTAGCCCATATCTATCCGAATTTAAACTGTAAAGTGTGCTTTTAAAAATTGTAAACCATTTTATTCTTCGTGTATATTTTCTGTACTTATTTCTGCAGTGGAATTCAGAACATGATTTTGCCCAGATAAATTCCTGGCCATTAACTCAAGCCATATAGTTTTGGGGGGAAGTAAGAAGATCAGTCTACCATATAATCAAGGTCCTTTAGTTAATGGCCCTACAAGTGATGGTTTCTGCACCCATTTTGATGACAAGCAGCCACATTTCTCCGCTGATGACCAAACCCTAATTGGAGCCAAATTAGAACTCATGTCCTGAGCTAGTGATCTACTCCAGAGCTCAGTAAACTATGTTATTCCCTTCTGTCTGAAAAGCCATGCCTGAATTAACTAGAGAAAAGATACATAAAGAGACTATACCACTTCAGAAGATCAGCTAAAGACTGATAAATACATCATTGACTTCTGGCCAAATAAGCCTGACCAGCTTTCCCCGACAGGAAATGAGGTTTTCTCAGGAAAAGAGGAGCTACACTTTCCCTAGCCCAGACACTGAGAGGGTAGAGCAGAGAGGAGTGGACATGTGAATAAAGGAGTATTTGTCCAAAGTTCCCAGGAATAGAGCAGCCTAGACTGGATAGCAATTTAAAGATAAAACTACACAGTTCTCTAATTATATTAAAATAGAATTGGCTGTTTTTCAATTTTAAAATGTCAAAAGAGAACTAGAAACTTATTCTTTAAAAGTACATTTAGTCAGCAAGAGAGCCCAGGCTGAACATCGGGCTCAAAACTGCAGAAACCAGGTGAATTGCAGCCTAAATTAAATGAACGCTCAGGGCATTTTAGCTGCGGCTAGGGGAAGAAAAAGAGAGAAGCCAGGTATAAATTGATAGGCATGAGCCAGCTGAAGGCAACCTGACCCATGGTCCCTTGTGCATCACTCTTAGTGGGGAGAAAGTCAGTCCTTGTGTCATTGTGTGTGTATGTGTGTGTGCATGTATTCGTGTCCGGAGCGTTCCACTGAGGCTATGGTTGTAGTTTAATTGAGCACAAACACAATGCAGACAAAAGTCTTGCTCTATTGGCTCCAATGGAAGGAGCTGTCATTATTTGAAGAGACAGTGCTTAACTACTATCAGTAAACGAAATGCTGAAAAGCATAGGACTTGCCTCACACAGGACACCTGAAGGAATCATCAAACCCCAACAGTGGCCCTAAACACCAGCTGAAAAATGGTGAGCTTGTAGGCTTCAGAATGGCTTCTGGGAATTTAAGCTGGAAGCAGAACGATCTCTTGGGGAGGGCAAAGTGTAGCAATGCCCAGGGTTCTGACACATGATGCTGCAGGAGCAAGTAGTCAATGGGATTTGGGGTAGCTATCTCCCTTGTGGAGGAGAAAACAGCTCCTCGTTAAGCCTGAGGTCCATTGCCCTATGATCAACCCTCAAATACCCCCCTCACAAAGACAAATTTCAAGGGTGGGAGGTGTGGGGAAGTGATGGTGAGTGAAGTGGCAGTTAATAGTGGATACCGAATTCATTTCTGTCTTCTTTAGAGTTCAAGCCAGGAAAGGATAGGGAAGAGCCGCTGAACTTCATATTGTCTGTAAGAGACCCACAAAATGCAGAAATCTCTTCAGAACTCTTGAAAGATGGTCATCCCACCTCAGTTCAAATATATCTAATGATGAAGAAGTGCAGGTGGGAAGGAGGTTGATACCTACTAAGTACTTACTATGTGCCAGCATATTTAATCTTATTTAATCCTCCTGTGAGGATAAAGAGTCCTGAGATAGGTTTTATTATCTCCATTGAAATAGGTCACAAAGATTGGATGGAGACACTGAAGTAGTTCCCAGGACACTCAGCAGTAGGTGATGGAGCCAGGTCTGTAGGACTCCTAAGTCCATTCCGGAAAGCCTTGCCACGCGAAGTATGGACAGTCATGGACCACCACAGTGGCAATTCTGGAGCTTATGAGAAATACAGAATCTCAAGTCCCAACCCAGACTGACTGGATCAGGAGTTGCTTTTTAACAAGATCCCCAGGTGATCTGTGTGAACCTGAAAGGTTGACTAGCACTGCTCTAAAGCTCTGAGGCTCTTCCCACCGTCCTGCTATGTGAGATGGTTTCTCCCGGTACGGCAGAGTCATGACTGCTCCATGTTCTTCCTTAAATTGAATCAAAATCTCCTTCCTTGTGACCTTTATTTGACGTCCCTCAAGGAGTCATCAGGGTGTCATTTTTCTACTCCTTTTCATTTTTTAAAAAAATCTAAGCTCAACTTTTTATATCTATACGTATTACATTTTATCTGCTGGTTTCAGTCTTCATTTTCAAATCTAAGATCCTTTCTAATTTTTATTCACTTCTCCCAGATTTATAATTTACATATTTAATGGACACACTTTCTTGTTATTCATTCAAGTATGATCTATTGATGATTGATAGATAGATAGATGATAGAGACACACACATTAAATGCAGTCACACTTAGAGTCCAGTGGCATGGTGACATTAATCCATTTATCAATTTATGTGGTTTCTGCTATTCAAAAAACTATAAATGGTGGTTTCCAGGGAGAGAGGGGAAAATGGAGAGGTATTAGTCAAAGCATTCAAAGTTTCAGTTATACAAGATAAGATCTACAATAGATCATAGAGCCTATCATTAACAATAGCATATTGTATACTTAAAAATTTGCTAATAGAGTAGAATTTATGTTAAATGTTCTTATCCTAAAAGAAATAATAATAAATAATTTTCTGTAAACAAAAATAATAAATAAGGAGAAAACTTTTCGAGATGATGGATATGTATTTAGCATAGATTGTGGGGATGGTTTCACAGGTTTCAAGAATACTTCTCTCCAAACTCATCAACTTGTATACATTAAATATGTACCACTTTTTGCATGTCAGTCATACCTCAGGAAAGTGTTTTAAAAATATATATAAATTATCCTGAGGTATTTTCCAGGCAATATTTCTCCACTTTATCTCCATCAAAGATTTTTTTGTTAAATGTCTTGCTCAACTCACAATGCTCAATGTCTGTGGAATGTCCTAATAACTAAGTTATTTCTTAACTAAGAATGCTTAATTTTTAGTCAACCCATGCTGGCTGCTAGTAATTGTCCATTTCTTTTCAAAGCACTCATGAACAATTTTTCTAATAATCTGTTCTAAAAGAGTAACAAGTCTTACTTACCTATTTATGATTTCCAGAAACATTTTCTCCTTTTAAAAAATGAGCCACTTGCCTGGCATTCATGTTCCAGGATTTCTCCCATTCACTTTCATTTCTTAAAGAATTCTCACTGTAAAAAAAAAAAAAAAAAAAAAAGCTCACTGTGAGTTCTTTCAAGAGAATAAACTCGGAATACTTAGAATCGCAGGATATGAGTCTAGTACCATTTAATGGCAACAATCACTATTCAAAGCAATTTATCTATTCTATAAAATATCCATTGTATAAAATAGACATAATAATCTTCCTGATAAAAGATGGTATGTGGAAAAGTATTATGTAAACTATCAAGTGTGTACTATGGTGCTGGATCAACTTTATATTGTAATTAACGTCCTGAAGACTTGAACTCATTTAGTGGTTGACACACTCTAATTTCCCCTGTCTTGGTTCTGATACCACCTGGAATCTCTAAATTTTTTCCAAAGCCCCGTGAGCAAGGTTGGCAAACTATGACAACCTGGGCAAATCTGGCCCACTTGCCTGGTTTAGAAATAAAGTTTTATTGCAACAGCCAAACCCATTCATTTACATATTGTCTGTGACTGGGTTTGTGCTATAATGACAGAGCTGAGTAGTTGCTCCAAAGATCATATAGCTCTTAAGCCAAGAATATTTACTCTCTGGCTTCTTCCAGAAAAAAGTTTGCTGACCCTTGCCTTAGACTATACCAAAGAGGAACTTTGTGATATATAATTTTCTGTATACAGTTCCTAATCAAGCTCTGTGTTTAAGTACTAAATAAATTCATTGTATAATAATCACTTTAACAGGATCTTGCGACCTAAATGAGATTGTATCCTAAAGTAAAATAATGCAAAATGATTTGATAAAGCTAGGTCAATTAGAATATTTAGCTAGAAAATCCTGTTGATTTTAAGCCTTGTTGACTTTTAAAAAGAGGGGGACAGGGAATCTATAATACCTCTGTTTGATTTGCAGCCTTAGTAAGTCCCAAATATTAAACAAAAATGCATCTTTTATTATGATTTGACCGATGCTCATGTCAAATTGAGCATCAGATCTCATTGTCCAGCAAAGTAGACATCAATGGAAATGTAGAAGGTTAAGCTGAAACTGAGCTTTAAGATATGATCTACATTTCCTTTTAAAATTATTTCCTTAGCCCAATGTGTTGGCATAATATTTGAACATTCTAAAATTTAAGTACAGAAAAAAAGTTCTCACATGAAGAGTCTGAAGAGTCAAAGTTTGAAACCACTTTATTTTGGGGGCCTTTTTCAATAAAGAATTTCAGGACAAAGTACATGTTATTCTGTACGACAGTCTGTTAATTGTTCCCAAGAGAATAATAACAAGCCGTCCTCGAAAGGAATGGCCGGCAATGGAATTAGCTCTAGAGACTTTAAGACAGTATTTGCCAAGAAACAAGGTCAGTCTAATAATATGCCAAACACATCCTTTATTAACCTGAATAAATAAAATATACCTATAAATTATGAAGTGCATGCTGGCTGGGTTGCCTGACCACTGCTTTAAAATGTCCTCATTAGCATGTCATGTCTGTAATAAATGACTTTAAATTTATATTTCTCCGAAAGAATATTTTAAATTTTATAAAAGCAATACCCTCCAGCTCACAGGGCAGAGAATGGCAATGCAATTCTTTTATAGAATCATGATCTAGCTTGAGATTTACTCAAATAATTGATTAAATCATGGGTCAGAGTCTCCTATAGAATACATGTCTGTTCCAACGTGGTTATTGCTATAGTTCATAGCATCTGTGATAGGCCTAATAGCAATAAATCTTTTTCAGCAGAGTAACCCAGAAGACCTCACTTAAAGGGATATTTTAAAAGCCAATGGCTGTTTAGCGTACTTAATTCATGTTGGTAGACCATAAATAGGGGAAATTGATGAAAAATATAACCTTTTCTGCATGCTGAAACTCAGGAACAATTATTTTTCATCTTTCACCTGAAAACAACCAGGTGCTTAACCCAACATTAAATAAATGTCTCAGTGGCACAGTGCAATAAATGTGTAACATTTAACAGGTTAAGTAAAATAAGACTGTGTCTAAAACCCTGAGAGAATAAAAATTCAATTATAAATCTGTGCACATACACACACAGTATCCAGCATGGTGGGCCACAGTTAGCCCACAAAGCTGTAGATCAGATAAACCAGTTTGTCCTCTTGGGATAACTGTAACCATCCCCTAGGCAAATAGTTTTTGACTGTATCTAGTCTAAATTATTCTGACATGATCTATATCTTTATGTGTTTAACTGAGATGTGTGATGCCACAATTTGAGTCACTAGGAAAAATAATCCCACAACCGAAGAACTGTGATCAATCCAAAGAATGTGATTTTGTGCAAGGTTTATGCTGTATTAAAAAATAAAAGAGCAAAATAGGGGGGGGGCGGAGCAAGATGGCGGAGGAGTAGGAGACCTGGATTTCGTCTCCTCTCAGGAATTCAGCTGGATAGGGATCAAACCATTCTGAACACCTACAAACTCAACAGGAGATCGAAGAAAAGAAGAGCAACAACTCTCTCATCAGAAAAGCGACCACCTTCTGGAAGGTAGGACGTGCGGAGAAGTGAATCCGAGGCGATATTCGGGAGGATAGACGGCGGGGGAGGGGCCTCCGTCGGCCGCTTCTGGCAAGTGATAGAGCCGCGGAGCACAAAATCGGAACTTTTAAAAGTCTGCTCCGCTGAGGGACGTCACTCTGGTGGCTAAGCGGGGGGTGGAACCCTCCGGGACAGTGTGGTCTCAGGACCCTCAGGGTCACAGAAAGACCAGGGGTGCCTGAGTGTGGCACAGCTCCCAGGTAACGGAGCAGGGAAGCCGGCTGCAGAGGCGGAGCCCAGGCGCGGGCTCTCAGCTCGGGGTTGCCATAAACCGTGATCCGCGGCACAGTCGGGCCCCTGCTCCTCCAGCAGGGACCCAACAAGCGGCAGATCCGGGGAGACTCACCTTCCTCCCCTGGGAGGAGCCGTGCAGGAGTGCACCGCAGGGATCTGCTGGGTTTGGAGACGCCACCCGGGCTCGGGTGCCAGAGATAGAAACGCGCGGTCACAGGCCGGGTGAGCACGGAGAGCGGCTGGAGACCGGGGAGACGGGAGTGACTGACGGCTTTTCTCTGGGGGCTCACTGAGAAGCGGGACCCCGAGTTCTCGGCTCCTCCGGGGCGGAGATTGGGAGGCCGCCATTTTCACTCTCCGCCTCCAGAGCTGTACGGAAAGCTCGAAGGGAACAAAAGCCCCGGAGAGCAAACCCGAGCAGATTACTTAGCTGGGAGGGGGCAAGGGCGGGGCAATTCCGCCTCCGGCAAAGACATTTGGAAACCACGGCAACAGGCCCCTCCCCAGAAGATCAGCGAGAACAGCCAGCCAAGACCAAGTTTACCCATCAATGAGAACGGCAGAACTCCAGCTCTAGGGGACTACTGCACATAGAATTCATGGCTTTTTTACCATGATTCTGTAGTCTTTCAAAGTTAATTTTTTTTTAACTGTCTTTTTTTCTTTTTTTATTCTTTTTGAATTTTTCTTTTTCCCTTTTTCAACCAACATCTTATCAATCCCTTTTTTTTTTTAAAAAAAAAAAAACATTTTTATTTTTCATTTTTAGAGTCATATTCTATCCCTTCATAGTAGTTACCCATATTTTTGGCTTATATATATAAGTTGTTCTCTCTTTAAAATTTTGAGATAGTTTCTTCTAACAGATCAAAATATACCCTAAATCTCTAGTATATGGTGTTTTCTGTTCCCCTGCCTGATCACATCCTCTCCCTTTTTTTTTTCTTTTTTTAAATCCTCTTCTTTCTTTTTTTCAAACAACTTCTTATCAATTCCTTTTATAAAATTTTTTATAATTTCCATCTTTACAGTCATATTCCATCCCTTCATCATATCAACCCTTATTTTTGTACATATATAAGTTTTTCTTTCTTTAAAATTTTGGTAGGGACTTTCTTCTAAAAGACCAAAATACACCCCAAATCTAGTGTGTGGCACTGATCATATTTGATCACATTCTGGTTTTTTTGTTGCTGTTTTGTTTTGTTTGTTTCTGTTTTTATCTTTATCTTTTTCTTTTTTTTCTTTTTCTTTTTTCTCTCTTTCCCTTTCTTTTCCCACTGCTTCAGGTTTTTTCTGATTTGTTTAGAGTATATTTTCTGGGGACGTTGTTACTCTGCTAGCATTTTGTTCTCTCATTAATCTATTCTCCTCTGCACAAAATGACAAGACGGAAAAAATCACCTCAACAAAAAGAACAAGAGGTAGTACCGACTGCCAGGGACCTACTCAATACGGACATTAGTACAATGTCAGATCTAGAGTTCAGAATCATCACTTTAAAGATACTAGCTGGGTTTGAAAAAAATATGGAAGTTATTAGAGAAACCCTTTCTGGAGAAGTAAAAGAACTAAAATCCAACCAAGTAGAAATCAAAAAGGCTATTAATGAGGTGCAATCAAAAATGGGGGCGCTAACTGCTAGAATAAATGAGGCAGAAGAGAGAATCAGTAATATAGAAGATGAAATGATGGAAAATAAAGAAGCTGAGAAAAAGAGAGATAAACAACTACTGGATCACGAGGGCAGAATTCGAGAGATAAGCGATACCATAAGACGAAACAACATTAGAATAATTGGGATCCCAGAAGAAGAAGAAAGAGAGAGAGGGGCAGAAGGTATAATGGAGCAAATTATAGCAGAGAACTTCCCTAATTTGGGGAAGGAAACAGGCATGAAAATCCAGGAAGCACAGAGAACCCCTCTCAAAATCAATAAAAATAGGTCAACACCCCGACATCTAATAGTAAAACTTACGAGTCTCATAGACAAAGAGAAAATCCTGAAAGCAGCTCGGGAGAAGAGATATGTAACCTACAAGGGTAGAAACATTAGATTGGCAACAGACCTATCCACAGAGACCTGGCAGGCCAGAAAGGACTGGCAGGATATATTCAGAGCACTAAACGAGAAAAATATGCAGCCAAGAATACTATATCCAGCTAGGCTGTCATTGAAAATTGAAGGAGAGATAAAAAGCTTCCAGGACAAACAAAAACTAAAGGAATTTGCAAACACAAAACCAGCCCTACAGGAAATCTTGAAAGGAGTCCTCTAAGCAAAGAGAGACCCCAAAAGCAACATAGACCAGAAAGGAACACAGACAATATACGGTAACAGTCACCTTACAGGCAATACAATGGCACTAAATTCCTATCTTTCAATAGTTACCCTGAATGTAAATGGGCTCAATGCCCCAATCAAAAGACACAGGCTATCAGACTGGATTAAAAAACAAGACCCATCGATATGCTGTCTGCAAGAGACTCATTTTCGACCCAAAGACAGCCCCAGATTGAAAGTGAGGGGGTGGAAAACCATTTACCATGCTAATGGACACCAAAAGAAAGCTGGGGTGGCAATCCTTATATCAGACAAATTAGCTTTTAAACCAAAGACTGTAATAAGAGATGAGAAAGGACACTATATCATACTTAAAGGATCTATCCAACAAGAAGATCTAACAATTGTAAATATCTATGCCCCTAACATGGGAGCAGCCAATTATATAAGCCAATTAATAACAAAAGCAAAGAAACACATCGACAACAATACAATAATAGTGGGGGACTTTAACACCCCCCTCACTGAAATGGACAGATCATCTAAGCAAAAGATCAACAAGGAAATAAAGACTTTAAATGACACACTGGACCAAATGGACTTTACAGACATATTCAGAACATTCCACCCCAAAGCAACGGAATACACATTCTTCTCTAGTGCCCATGGAACATTCTCCAGAATAGATCACATCCTAGGTCATAAATCAGGTCTCAACCGGTACCAAAAGATTGGAATCATTCCCTGCCTATTTTCAGACCACAATGCTTTGAAACTAGAGCTCAATCACAAGACAAAAGTCAGAAAGAACTCAAATACATGGAGGCTAAAGAGCATCCTACTAAAGAACGAATGGGTCAACCAGGAAATTAAAGAAGAATTAAAAATACATGGAAACCAATGAAAATGAAAACACAACTATTCAAAATCTTTGGGATGCAGCAAAGGCAGTCCTAAGAGGAAAGTATATAGCAATACAAGCCTTTCTCAAGAAGCAAGAAAGGTCTCAAGTACACAACCTAACCCTACACCTAAAGGAGCTGGAGAAAGAACAGCAAATAAAGCCTAAACCCAGCAGGAGAAGAGAAATAATCAAGATCAGAGCAGAAATCAATGAAATAGAAACTAAAAGAACAGTAGAACAGATCAATGAAACTAGGAGCTGGTTCTTTGAAAGAATTAACAAGATTGATAAACCCCTGGCCAGACTTATCAAAAAGAGAAGAGAAATGACCCACATCAACAAAATCATGAATGAAAGAGGAGAGATCACAACCAACACCAAAGAAATACAAACAATTATAAGAACATATTATGAGCAACTCTATGCCAGCAAATTAAATAACCTGGAAGAAATGGATGCATTTCTAGAGATGTACCAACTACCAAAACTGAACCAGGATGAAATAGAAAACCTGAACAGACCTATAACCACTAAGGAAATTGAAGCAGTCATCAAAAATCTCCCAAAAACAAAAGCCCAGGGCCAGATGGCTTCCCAGGGGAATTCTACCAAACATTTCAAGAAGAATTAATACCTATTCTTCTGAAACTGTTCCAAAAAATAGAAATGGAAGGAAAACTTCCCAACTCGTTTTATGAGGCCAGCATTACCTTGATCCCAAAACCAGACAAAGACCCCATCAAAAAGGAGAATTACAGACCAATATCCCTGATGAACATGGATGCAAAAATTCTCACCAAAATACTAGCCAATAGGATCCAACAGTACATTAAAAGGATTATTCACCATGACCAAGTGGGATTTATCCCTGGGCTGCAAGGTTGGTTCAACATCCGCAAATCAATCAATGTGATACAATACATTAACAAAAGAAAGAACAAGAATCATATGATCCTCTCAATAGATGCAGAAAAAGCCTTTGACAAAGTACAGCATCCTTTCTTGATCAAAACTCTTCAGAGTATAGGCATAGAGGGTACATACCTCAATATCATAAAAGCCATCTATGAAAAACCTACAGCGAATATCATTCTCAATGGGGAAAAACTGAGAGCTTTCCCCCTAAGGTCAGGAACGCGGCAGGGATGTCCACTATCACCACTGCTATTCAACATAGTATTGGAAGTCCTAGCCACAGCAATCAGACAACAAAAAGAAATCAAAGGCATCCAAATTGGCAAGGAAGAAGTCAAACTCTCACTCTTTGCAGATGATATGATACTTTATGTGGAAAACCCAAAAGACTCCACCCCAAAACTGCTAGAACTCATACAGGAATTCAGTCAAGTGGCAGGATATAAAATCAATGCACAGAAGTCAGTGGCATTCCTATACACCAACAACAAGACAGAAGAAAGAGAAATTAAGGAGTCGATC
The DNA here is from genome assembly GCF_002201575.2 of Neomonachus schauinslandi. Classification (NCBI taxonomy): domain Eukaryota; kingdom Metazoa; phylum Chordata; class Mammalia; order Carnivora; family Phocidae; genus Neomonachus; species Neomonachus schauinslandi. Next base: position 22,052,937 of record NC_058414.1, on the reverse strand, counting down.
CCATTTACAATTGCACCCAAAACCATAAGATACCTAGGAATAAATCTAACCAAAGAGACAAAGGATCTGTACTCAGAAAACTATAAAATACTCATGAAAGAAATTGAGGAAGACACAAAGAAATGGAAAAACATTCCATGCTCATGGATTGGAAGAACAAATATTGTGAAGATGTCAATGCTACCTAGAGCAATCTACACATTCAATGCAATCCCCATCAAAATACCATCCACTTTTTTCAAAGAAATGGAACAAATAATCCTAAAATTTGTATGGAACCAGAAAAGACCCCGCATAGCCAGAGGAATGTTGAAAAAGAAAAGCAAAGCCGGCGGCATCACAATTCCGGACTTCCAGCTCTATTACAAAGCTGTCATCATCAAGACAGCATGGTACTGGCACAAAAACAGACACATAGATCAATGGAACAGAATAGAGAGCCCAGAAATGGACCCTCAACTCTATGGTCAACTCATCTTTGACAAAGCAGGAAAGAATGTCCAATGGAAAAAAGACAGTCTCTTCAACAAATGGTGTTGGGAAAATTGGATAGCCACATGCAGAAGAATGAAACTGGACCATTTCCTTACACCACACACAAAAATAGACTCCAAATGGTTGAAAGACCTCAATGTGAGACAGGAGTCCATCAAAATCCTAAAGGAGAACACAGGCAGCAACCTCTTTGACCTCAACCGAAGCAACTTCTTCCTAGAAACATCGCCAAAGGCAAGGGAGGCAAGGGCAAAAATGAACTATTGGGACTTCATCAAGATAAAAAGCTTTTGCACAGCAAAAGAAACAGTCAACAAAACCAAAAGACAACCAACAGAATGGGAGAAGATATTTGCAAATGACATATCAGATAAAGGGCTAGTATCCAAAATCTATAAAGAACTCATCAAACTCAACACCCAAAGAACAAAGAATCCAATCAAGAAATGGGCAGAAGACATGAAAAGACATTTTTCCAAAGAAGACATCCAAATGGCCAACAGACACATGAAAAAGTGCTCAGTATCGCTCGGCATCAGGGAAATCCAAATCAAAACCTCAATGAGATACCACCTCACACCTGTCAGAATGGCTAAAATTAACAAGTCAGGAAATGACAGATGTTGGCGGGGATGCGGAGAAAGGGGAACCCTCCTACACTGTTGGTGGGAATGCAAGCTGGTGCAGCCACTCTGGAAAACTGTATGGAGGTTCCTCAAAAAGTTGAAAATAGAGCTACCATATGATCCAGCAATTGCACTACTGGGTATTTACCCCAAAGATACAAAAGTAGGGATCCGAAGGGGTACGTGCACCCCGATGTTTATAGCAGCAATGTCCACAATAGCCAAACTGTGGAAAGAGCCAAGATGTCCATCAACAGATGAATGGATAAAGAAGATCTGGTATATATATACAATGGAATATTATGCAGCCATCAAAAGGAACGAGATCTTGCCATTTGCAACGACGTGGATGGAACTGGAGGGTATTATGTTGAGTGAAATAAGTCAATCAGAGAAAGACAAGTATCATATGATCTCACTGATATGAGGAATTCTTAATCTCAGGAAACAAACTGAGGGTTGCTGGAGTGGGGGGTGGGGTGGGAAGGATGGGGTGACTGGGTGATAGACACTGGGGAGGGTATGTGCTCTGGTAAGCGCTGTGAATTTTGCAAGACTGTTGAATCTCAGATCTGTACCTCTGAAACAAATAACGCAATATATGTTAAGAAAAAAAAAAAAAAAGAAGAAGAAGAAGGTAGCGGGAGGGGAAGAATGAAGCGGGGGAAATCGGAGGGGTAGACGAACCATGAGAGACGATGGACTCTGAAAAACAAACTGAGGGTTCTAGAGGGGAGGGGGGTGGGAGGATGGGTTAGCCTGGTGGTGGGTACTGAGGAGGGCACGTTCTGCATGGAGCACTGGGTGTTATGCACAAACAATGAATCATGGAACACTTCATCTAAAACTAATGATGTAATGTATGGGGATTAACATAAGAATAAAAAAAAAAAAAATTTAATAAAAAAAAAAAATAAAACAAATAAAAATAAAAGTTCTCACTACAAGAAAAAAAAATAAAATAAAAAAAATAAAATAAAATAAAAGAGCAAAAGTCAACTAATAAAGTAGTGTGAGACCACCTCCCCTGTCGCATTCCCTGCCCCAGTCGCAGACCACCACCCCAATCTTCATCCTCCTTCAAGTGGTACTTCCTTGGAAATACCCCTTTCTACCTAGCACCGTTTCCCAACTCACTGCACTTTTGGATAGCTCATACTTTTTAAAGATATTGCACGGCTACAAATTTTTGCCTACAGCAAATGTTCTTGATCCCTTACTCTGTGTTGATGCTATACTGGATGCCCACTAAATAAATGAGAAATAAGTGAGAAAAAGATAGCTGTTTTCTATATTACCCCAAAGTTAAAGGATAAAAGTCTCTCTCTCTCTTTAGTTTTGTTTTGTTTGGTACTTTGGTGAGCACTGCTTGTTTTTAATATTTCACTGAAATACTGAAAAAGAACCACACATTTATCCATGATAACTATATGCTAGTTTTCTTGCCAGCTAGAGTTATAGTTAATAGTATTTTAAGGCTAGGGACTATATCTGACTCATCGTTACATCTGTTGGGCCCTTCCCAGAGCACACGGTAGGGACCCCATAAACATTTTTGCATGCCTACTAAAGCATCAATATTATTGTATTATGATTAAAAATACATTAACCTACTATGGGTTATACTGGTTAATCCATGCTGATTAAAAAACTCTCATTAGGGGCGCCTGGGTGGCTCAGTTGGTTAAGCAGCTGCCTTCGGCTCAGGTCATGATCCCAGGGTCCTGGGATCGAGCCCCGCATCGGGCTCCCTGCTCGGCAGGGAGCCTGCTTCTCCCTCTGCCTGCCTCTCTGCCTACTTGTTCTCTCTCTCTATCTCTCTGTCAAATAAATAAATAAAATCTTAAAAAAAAAAACTCTCATTAATAGTTAAATTAGTGAAAATAGAAGAACTAATTAATTGCTGCTTAATGAAAGCATTGAGGTTGAAAAATCATTTTGATACAAAATCCGTACAAAAGAAATCAGGAAGTAAAAGCTTAGGACCTAGGTCTCTATGGTCGTGACTCCAAAATTTGTATCTCTAGCCCCTCACCTCTGTGTTTGCAAGCGCCCCCCCTCCACTAGAGTTTACCAAATTATTTGTGGTAAGTGGTGGCACACCATGAATTTTCACTCATGCCAATGATATGATCATTCTCACAGATAACAAAGTTAACATTTTAAGTATTTCTCTAGTTTGTAGGGTATTGAAAATAAAGATGAATATTTTGTATATAGAGGATATACAAGATGTCTCATAACTACAGTTATCTTTTGCACATGTTGAGTCAATCAACCACAGTTAGTAAAATTATTGTTAAAAATAGTGAGGTGCATCTTTTCTAACTTAAAAAAATTAGTAACGGATCTGTGAGAACATTTTGGCTGAACAAAGAAAAATATTTAATTAAGTAAAATAGGTACTAGAGCTTATTTTAGTATTTGCTTTGCCTTTACAAAAAAACAAAATTCTTCTTCTTAGCTTTAATCTTTCTTCACAAAGCAGGTAAATGCCTTGTCAGATTTAACATGATAATTGCGTATTTAGTAGGCAAATAAACTTAAGAACCTACAATCAAACCCATAGGGAAAAATAAAACTAAGACAAAAATTAGATAAAGACAGTTCATAGCAGAAAATATGTGATATAGTTCCTATTTCCTATCCTCTCAGAGCTAAGTCTGAATTTTAATTAATATTTTTTTCCAATATCCTGACTCAAGTATTTTATGCTGAAGGAATTATTGAAAGATTGACTAGCAGACTTTTGATGTAGTAATAAATATTTATGATCTCCTGACTGTATTTTTATATTATTCATTAACTAAATCGTTGGATCTCTTGCTTCCATAGGCCAGTAATTATGTAATCAAGTGTGACTTTATGCTTTCTGTGTGTCAGTTTCCTGAGTAGAAGTCAAAATGCAAATGGTTTACAATTACATGCCTTCAACAATCATCGATTATTGTTTATGTAGAAAAGTTAGCATGTCTGTGTAATTAAAATAGAAAATACAATGTACAAAAAAAAAGCAGCAACAACTAAATGTTTCCTATGTTCTAGATATTAGCTAATGAGGTTGCCCCTCCCATACTGGGGTCCATTCAAATGATCCACCCTGATTTCAATTAATTGGGATACATAGTCCTATTCCTACTAGTTCTGTCTTTTGGGATTTATGACAGCCAGATTTTCAAAGCTTAAACATCTCATAAAATACCTTAAACTATTTTTGTTTTTTTTCCTGTATTTATTAGATGTTTATGACCTCAAAGTTATATCCTCAATGGTCCTCTTTTGTAGCTTGTTATTTTGTCTGTATTTTGTTTTGATGTACTTCCTTTACACTTGGGCAGCTGACTAGCCCATTCAAATATAGGTAATTCTATATTTGGGTGATTTCTTCTTGTGGGCTACAAGTTGTGCATAAAAACTAGACTGGTATGTCATCATAAAATATCATGTATGTTTACATTATGCCAAAATTGCTATTCAGTTCAGGCAGTCAAAATGTGAAATTAGGTGAACAAGCTCCACATGATTAACTTGTAGTATGTCTTAAGAAATGCCAGGGGCACCTGGGGCGCCTGGGTGGCTCAGTTGGTTAAGCGACTGCCTTCGGCTCAGGTCATGATCCTGGAGTCCCGGGATGGAGTCCCACATCGGGCTCCCTGCTCAGCAGGGAGTCTGCTTCTCCCTCTGACCCTCCTCCCTCTCGTGCTCTCTCTCATTCTCTCTCTCTCTCTCTCTCTCTCTCTCTCTCTCGCAAAAATAATAAAAAAAAAAAAAAGAAATGCCAGGGGTGCCTGGGTGGCTCAGTTGGTTGAACGTCTCTGACTCTTGATTTCGACTCAGATCATGATCTCAGGCTCAAGCCTCCACGGTGAGCGCTTAGTGTGTGGGGGGGTGGGGGGCGGGGACCTGCTTGTCTCCCTTTCCCTTTGCCCACCCCCCCAGTACATGCTCACAAATGCGCTCTCTGTCTCAAATAAATAAAACAAATCTTTTAAAAAAAAAGAAATGCCAAATAAACAGATCAAATGAATCTTGAAATTTCATAAATTTATATAACCAAGCATGCATATAGTTAACACACAGGCCTGAATGTAACCCCAAACATAGAGACTGAGGCAGCTCTGCTACTTTGCAAATGTGATACTTAGTATCTCTAAGCTATGTCCACTTCTGCAAAATGGGCATAGTATATTCTCCATCAGGTTATCCCAAGGATTAAATGAGATTAAGTCTCTAAAGTGGTTGGCAGAGCTTTTGGCACAGTTTTACTATTCTTAGCACATAAATAGTAGCTTTATTATTAGCGAATTTGGTCATTGCTCTGTGACCTCCAAAAATGTATTTTTTCAGTAGAAAGGATTTAATGGACTGTCTTTGCATTATCTGGACCAAAAAAATCAAGAGGCTATGTAAGACTTTTACTTTTCAGTTAATTAATCTGGGACTATGTGGTTATGATTCTTGCATTTTACTATGATTTGCAAGAACTTGAAATAAAATAAAGTGCTAATATTATAATTATGAAATTATTACTAGATTTGAGTTTAGAAAGCAAGAAATTTTCATTGTTTCTGACTTTATCATTAACTATATTTGACTGGAACGTAAAATGTATTGTAACCTTTAAGTGAGCAAAGTAACATAGAAACCTGGATCTATTCACATAGATATATGATCAGTGGTGGTGGTAGAGGGAGGGACAGTTTAAAATCCTCGAGGAAATGTCCTACTCTTGATTTCCACTAGGTCATGGTCTCAGGGTCTTGGGATCAAGCCCAGGATTAAGCAAGACCAGGGTCAGGCTCTGCACTCCTCAGGGAGTCTGCTTCTCTCCTTTTCTCTCTTCATCTGCCCCGCCCACCCACCCCACTCCCAGTCATGCGCCCTTGGGAGCACAGTCACTTTCTCTCTCTCTTTCTCAAAAATAAATAAATAAATATTTAAAAAACTAAATAAAATAAAATCTTTGAGGATGATTCTCTGCTGACTTATTCCAATCAATTTCAGTATGGTATAATAATTGTAACATTGGGAACAGCAGGGGATTATGTTGTTTTTCTCTGTGCCATTTGTCTGTTGTATCTGAGAATAGAATAATCTCCCATTATCTGCAGGGAAAGTGCTGCATATTTTCCTGAAACTCTGGAGTAGTGACATTATTCATCCCCGAAAGAATCTGTGTACAGGGTCTGGCATAGAAAGGGTCATGGGGAGATACACACCCAATGGAGGAAGTCTTAGATGTCTGATATTATAAGAGACCATATTGATTTCCCTTTCTCTCCACATAAATCAACGAGATAGTAACCATCTTTCTCTGGATGCCAAATTTTTAGTGCAGCCAAGACAAAATTTCTTCCTCCCCTTTGCCATGTGTTTGAGGGTTTTTAATTGGCAATCTTTGGTGTATATGGCCCAATGAGCAGACTGACTTCTTGATACTTGTATAAAATATTGCTCTTTCAGAAACTGAAATTGGAAATAAAAGCATCCAAGTTTGAACGATAAAAGTCTGTCAGTGAAGATTCACATCTGCCAAGTCTGTTTCCCTCTTAACAAGTTAGCAGGGCTCTCTCCTCAAGCCTTGGACCTGTGTGTATGCAGTATACACTCACATTTTGAGCATGGCACATTTGTTCTTTCTGCCAGCCATTTTATGAAGCTCGGCAACTTAATGCTACACCGGTTCAGAAGTCCATATGCGAGAAATGTTCTGGCAGCCCCTGTTTCAGCAAGTCAGCAGGGGCTCTGCAGTTTTTCATATGAGAGGAGTGAAGGAGTAGATCAACACCGTCTAATGTTACAGTACCAGTTAGGGATTGTTGATTGGCTTGCCGTGGAGGCACCAGCCAGAACACTTTGCAGAAATACCATACAGGGTGATAAAGATCTAGGGGTGAGAGCTTCCATGGCTGAACGGGCCCAAAATAGACGTCCCTCACCTTCAGTCTGGATGCTCAAGACAGCACCCAGCTCACCCTGGAGCAGATAGTCAATTTTTTTTTCTTCAAAAGCAATTCAAGGGAACAACGTCGCAGAATGTTATCCGGCATCTTGAAATAGGTTATTTCCCCCTCTTCTAATGTCAATTTCACAGTATCAAAAACTAAATTCTACTTTCCTTTGACTAAAAAACACTGGTTCGACCTGCCTCAAAAGTGTGTATTGGTACGTCCGTCGGTCAGGTCGCAAACCCTTGAAACCATTTGGCAGGAGGCAGCAGTCTGAAATGAGATGGATGTCCCAGTCCTTTTCATCTCTCCCTGTTATTCATTTTTCTTGCTCAGTCAGAATGGCTGGCAATCCACAGTTGTGGGTTGAGTAAACTGTTGGAAAGCATGTCCACGCACAGTTCCCAACTCCCCCCAGCCAGCTGTCCCCCATCATTTCAGGGGAGGTTTTATAGCCATTTGATACTGTATTGGAGTAAGTTCAGAAGGTGGGGATGAGCGTGCCACGTTGGCCCCTAGGAGCCATTTATGTAAAAAAAGAATCGTGCTCGTTCAGGAATACTGTTAACACTGTTTGAAAATAAGCATGCAAGTTGCTTACTATCCATATAAAATGACTCTTCCCCTACAAGGTACTTCTGTAGTTTGAATTTTCAGAGCGGGTTGGGTGTGGTTGAGCATGTTTGTGTGATGCATTTGCCCTCGTGTGTATCTCTAACACACAGGAGAGGACAAGGACTCTACTTTTTTATCTTGCCTTCATAAACTTTCATTTTGCCAAGGTTTTAAGGTAGATTTTTTAATTGTTTTGTTTTTATTTTCTTCCAGTGAAATCATAAGCTCTCTTTAGATGCAAGAACCCATTTTCATTTTATAGGATCCCTCTAACATATTTGTCTTTTTTCTGTTTGTTTAAAATTCATTACATTGTTTTAGAGAAATGACAGATTCACTGACCATTTCATGTTACTGAATTAAAGTGAGCAAGCTGTTTAGAAAGCCTCTGCTCTTTGGAGCTTTGCAAAAAACAGTCTTTTATGCTTTCTTTTTGCGGCTTCACTTCTAGTTTTAATCTGAAGTGTTGTTTCATCTTTGCCAAATCAGCAAATAATCAATGCCTTTAAATTCTCTTTTCTTTCTCCTTTCCAACAAAGTAAAATGCAAGTATTTAAATATATCTTACCACACAATGCCAAACACAAAGGAAATGTAAATAGATCGCTGGACTAATTCACATCTGCCAGTGAATAATTGTTGGATGCGTGCTGATTAGGCATAATTTTTTTTTTTAACCAAGCTTTTAATTAGGCATCTGCACCGGGTCACAGAAATGAAATTATAAAATGTGATTAAGAAGGCTTTCATTCTTTCTGAGAAATAAAGGGCTATGCCAACATCTTGGTATACTTTTGCCCACAGTTAGGGTGTTGGAATCACTGACCGCTTTTGTAGAAAATCAAGGAACCTTGGGCTAGGCCCCCAGAAGCTTGTCACTTACCTGTTTAATGGCACCACAGAAGTTTCCCAGTGCCTTGTAGGAGAGCTTTCACATTCCTGCAAGATGTAGGTACCCTTTTTTTTTGGGGGGGGGAGCTTTTATATTTGAGTTTATTCTTCATTTAACTTTTAAAACACTACTATAGTTGAATATTAAATCAAAAACAATAGCAAGTTTGAGCTATGATTATAGTCCTTCACTCATTCACTACTGCATATAAAATGCCAGCAGTGTTACTCACTGGCCCCATTAAAAAGTCTGACACTGAACACCACCCCTGGGATGATGTGCATCAGCCTCACAGGCTTCCCCATTGTAATGGCGCCGTCCTTCCTGATTTGGATCAAAATCCACCAGTTCTACCTGGTCCATTTCATCAGTCTCTTCTACTTCCTTCCTCTCAGGTAGGAGTTTTTCCAGCAAAGAGAGTTTATCAGGAGAGAGAAAGCCATTCTCAGGAAAGTTTACCTTAAATTCGATGATTAGGCGACGCTTCTCATATGGTCTACAATAAATTGGCATGCCTTCATTTAGCACACACTTGATATCTCCATGCTTGACAATTTGCCCTGGGTGAGAGGTGATGACGATGGTTTGGTTGTCAAGAGTAGATATTGGCTTTTGAAAGCCACACGGTGCTTCAGCCAGCTGTATGTCCATACACATGAAAAGGTCTTCTCCTCGCCGAGTAAAAACAGTGTGGTCCTTCTGATCTAAAACAATGATAATATCTCCTGGTTCCAGTCCTGGTTCTTGGTCTCCTTCACCATGGGATGTTGTCTTCTGGCCATCCTTCATGCCTTTGTCAATATGAACTTCTAGAATCTTCTTCTCTCGAACTATCTTCCTCCCATTGCAACTTTTACATCTGTCATTGGGACTGATCCATTCCCCATGGCCCTGGCACTCCATGCACACAGATTGAATTTGCTGAACCATTCCAGGTCCTATCTGATGAATTCTTATTTGCATTCCAGTACCTTGGCAATTGGGACAACATGCGACTGCTCCTTTCTTACCACCTCGGCCTTCACATTTATCGCAAATCACATTCTTTTGCAGAGCTAGTTTTCTTGTTGCACCATTATATAAATCTTCTAAGGTTACTGAGAGCTGATGCACAACATTTTTACCTCTCCTTTCTCTCTGCATCCTTCTTCCTCCTCCAAAAAACATATCAAAGATGTCCATGGGGGAGCCAAAACCACCACCAGCTCCACCTTCTTTAATGCCTCTTCTCCTCCTTTGTCATATAATTCCCTTTTCTTTGCATCAGAGAGTACTTCGTAAGCTTGAGAAATCTGTTTAAACTTCTCTCCTTCATTTGGATTCTTATCAGGGTGGTACTTCAAGGCCAGTTTCCTGTAGGCCTTTTTCAATTCCTCTTGGGTGGCATTGGGTTTGACCCCCAAAACATCATAGTAAGTGGTTTCTTTCACCATTTTCTACAGCCGCTGAGAGGGCCGAGGCCGGTGTGGGGGAGGGGGAAGGAGCGCGTTGCTGGGCACAGCTCCGGCAGCCGCCCAAGATGTAGGTACTCTTAAAGCTGCACCTTACCCATGATGTTTTCTGGCTTTTCCATTTTACTTGAACAGAAACTAGTCGAGGAAAGTGAAATTGCTTGCCCAAGATCACACCGCTATTGAAAGAATTTTTACCAGAGCTGATGTTTCGGGATGGTTCCTGAGTTTTGTGGGTTGCAGTGCCCTGTCACCTCTCTGCCTCAGAATTCTCAAAGCCTTCTTCTACGCAGCCTATTTTGGAGGACTGTGGGAAGTTCACTGAGCTATTGGTGGTGGATTCCCCTGTTTGCAATTATTTGCTTCACTGCTTTCCTCCACTAACTTAACTAATCAAAAGAATGTTGCAGTTCATCTCTCCCATTTTCATATTCAGGAATTAAAGATACTTTGTCAAGTGTTCCTACTGATATGATTTGAGGTGCACAGAAGAGTCCTCGAGTCAACATATGTCCTGGACTATTGTAAATTCTTAACATTTGTGTAGCAGTCTTGAGTTCGATTTTTAAATCTCACCTAATTATCAGTGTGACTTTAGAGAAGTTATGTAACTTCTAGGCTCGGTTTTCATATGTATAAAGTATAGGTAACAATGCCTATTTCATATAGATTAGGTAAGATGGGGTTTGTAAATGCCAGGTAAATAGTATATGTATTAAAATTTTGTAGTCACTATGGTCACAGATAGTCGAGGTGCTGTTAATGTGGTTAAGTGGATTGAAGAACTAAGCCGTCAGGAAGACTAACACACTGGGAGAAGTAATTAACAGTCAACAATAGGAGGTGGCCAGAAAGAAGGTCAGAAAGGTGAGACCAGTCTCCAAGGGTAATTAGGAGTTTGTTAATGGGGACAAAGCCTGGAGAGTAGCAGGAGGCTGGAAAGAACAGAGCACATTTAGGGGTATGGCTGTGAGCTAGGGCAACTGAAGCACATACTAGGTTGGAAAGAGGCAGGAGATGATGAAAATATAGACCGAGAGCCTTATGTGCTGTGCTAGACTATTTGGACCCTATTCTCTATGAACAGGCACTGAAGGATGTTAAGTAGAAAAAACATCAGTAAATATAATATAGAAGATGAGTTGCCAGGGAAGCAGGTGGAAGGCAAGGCCCAGTGCTTGGCAGCCAGTGGTACTAATGTCCTTGACCTGCAGAATAGTCACACTCTCTTGGTTCCTGAGCCAATACTGACCAGAAGAGGGGTTTTATTAAGAATCCCATGTACCCCTAGAGGTCTGTATGGGGTAGGATTAGGGAACTCCATAATCCCACAGGCTCACTGAATCATTTCGTATGCTAGGCTTCCCCTCTCTCCTTCCCTTGTCTTTTCTGCTATGACAGCAGGAAGACCAGCTGAGAGAACATTGCAAAGGTTCATACAATAGATGGTAAGATCCTGACCTCAGGTGGTAGAACTAGGAGAAGAAAAGAAGGAACCAATGGGAGACATAGCTAAGAGGTAGATCCAGAACCTTGGTCTTAGAATTTCAGAGTGAAAAAACTACCTTAGAGATCATCTGGTTCAATCTTCTCTTTTTATAACACTGTGCCTGAGTCACAGTAGTAGTTGAGTATAATAAATACTTGCTGAATAAATGAGGGATAAGAACCAGAGATGTGGGCGCCTGGGTGGCTCAGTTGGTTAAGCGACTGCCTTCGGCTCAGGTCATGATCCTGGAGTCCTGGGATCGAGTCCCACGTCGGGCTCCCTGCTCAGCAGGGAGTCTGCCTCTCTCTCTGACCCTCCCCCCTCTCATGCTCTCTCTCTCTATCTCATTCTCTCTCTCAAATAAATAAATACAATCTTTAAAAAAAAAAAAAAGAACCAGAGATGTGTTGACACCACTAATTATTGACATACCTAGCATAAGGACATAAATCTCTTGACGCCTAAGTCAGTGCTCTGTCCATATGCCACACTTAGTTTTATAATGTTAGAAAAAAAATAAAACATTGGAACCTTATTTTAGTGCTATGGCTCAATTCACTTCATTTTCATTCACAATGTGACTTAAAATGTAACATATCAGAATTAATAAACTAAGACTTTTCTGATGAAGGCATTTTGTCCTACCTCTAATACCTTCATAATCTAAGTATTTGTTTTTGCATTTCTGCATAATGGGAGGATGTCTGCAATAATGCTATCTGCCGGACAGATGTTTAAAGCCAATAGAACCACGGAAGGTGCAGAATTTCCTAGGTGGAATTTCCTCCAATTAATGGCAGATTCAATAACTTTCACTCTAAAGAGACCATTTGGGAAATGTAGAAACTGCTTTAAATTATCCAAGAGAATGATGTTTCTATTTGATGAGAACAGAAATAAAAGAAATAGTCTTGATTTTTAAGCAAAAAAAAAAAAAAAAAAAGAATAGATTTAGGTACAAGGGAAAACTTTGGGGCAGTAAGAGATATAGAACCCTATAACAGGTTCATCAAGGAACCTGAGAAAGTAAGACAAAGGTCCATTTATTTTCTTGGGTATTTCTCTCCAGACCTTTCTCACTTTGTGACATTGCAGAGAATATGCCAAGAGCCACACATGTGGATGTTCTAAGTTCTACCCTCCACCTCCACCACCGCTGCCAAACAGTTCAGGCTATCTGATCCTTCTACCCTCAGTGCATTGTATTTATATTCCAGAAAAGAATGAGGAATCCAAGCATACTTTCATGAGTCACTAGTCTTCCCTGCTGGGAAATAGTGTATTCAGTTATAAGGATGAACATATCTGTCCTTTCAAATTTCTGCAAGCGAACTGTCAAGTAATTTAATAAAATTCAGCAGTTTCCTTTTAAAAATGTAAACTATTTATTCTTTGTCATCCTTAGGATATTTTTATTTTCCACTCATTACCATCTATTTGTTTAAAAGTTTAATAGATGTATTTATATATGTGACATTACAATAGTTCTATACCATTTACAGAACATATTCATAGACACCTCTTTTCTACAGGGTAGGTAGAACAGATGTCAATTATCTCCATTCTGTAGATGAGGAAACTGATGTTGAATGACTTGCTTGAAGAGCAACCCAAAGATACCCAGCTTCAATTCTGTTTGTCCATCTGGTATACCACAATGCTTCACTTTGGAGAATAAACTATATTAAGGGCAGTTATTTTCAATTTAATTGAAGTGTTGAGTTGTACACCCTCACAAGTATATGTCAAAATTTATTATGTTTTTTGGGGGGGTTGTAGAGTAGAATGAGAATGAATATTCAATATCATAATAAAATTTCCTATTATAATAATAATATATATATAATATGTATATTATACATATATATATGGGAGTAGTGGGTGAGATTTTTTTTCTTTTAGCAAAAATTTAGATGACTTGGCGAAAACACAAGTTAGAGACAATAAAGGCAGCAAATTTAGCTATGAAATCTATTCCAGTTTTCCTCTAAATCTTTCTATCCTTTATTCAATACGAATGTGTCCTAAATACCTGAAGAGTTCTAAACATAGTAATATTACTCTATTGATTTTGTGGGGAAAACTTGGAACAGGTAGAAAACTCCCACAAAGGAATAAAGTCAGAGATGAATTTGTACTGACAAATATGATGAGGTAGTAGCAATCGGAGCAGGAATAATGGAAGATATCTTTGAAAAAGTGAAGGAAAGGATGAATCAGTTGGGATGGAATTACACACAGAGAGGAAGTGCCCATGAGAAGAGAGGAATAGCAGAATTCAAGTAAAAAGGCAAGGAGCAAGTTGTAAATTGTGAGCAGTTAAGACACCGGCATCACAAGAATGGGAACTTATTGGATGGTGAAGACAAAAATAAGTTGGAAAGCCTGCTGGTAAAGAGCGTTGACCAGTACGTCTAAAATTGAGTAGTTTGAACTTAATGGAGGAGACTACAGGATGAGAATGGAATGTGAAGTAAGTTATTCTAGTCTAGTCCAAGATGGTGGTTAAGGAAGGTAGACAGCAGGTGGTAAGTGAAAGAGACTAAAAAGGAAGTTTTGCACACCACAGTGACTCAACGAATGTGGGAGCAGAAGAAAGAAGTATAAAAATAACTGCACTTTAAGCAGTGCCTTATGAAAAGTGCCCTGTTTTATCCAAAATAATGAAGTACCCAAGAGGTATCCAGTAGTGTATTTTGATTCCAATGACTAAGAGAGGGACCAGTTAGCTTGGAACATGTTTTCATACAGGCCAGCAGTTTTAAACTTCTGCTTCATCAGCCTGACTCTCCTTCACTTGCACTTTGAAATCTCTTCATTGGGAATAGGGTCTTTATGAGACCAGCTCTGTTGGAGACCCCAAGCTCATCAGTCACTCCAAATTTGACCCATAGGCCCAAGGTCAATAGCCCTAACGCAGCTGGCCCCAATAGGGCCTGAAGTGAATGGCCACATAGGAAACAATGTAAACTTGCAGGCAAGACGGCAATGAAAATGGGTGCTTGGCTTCCAAACAAGATGCATCATTTTATTTTTATGGAAAACCTTTCCTTGGTAAAATTAAAAGTGTTTTCACAAGCATGATCTCATTCTCACAGTAGCCGTGTGAAAGAGGAAATGGAGGAGATGTTTTAATTCCCATTTTATAAAAGAATAAATTGAGAGAGGGAGAGATCAAGTGACTCTTCTCCCAATTCTCCCTCTTAAATAGGCCAACGGGGCTTGAGCTAGAGCCAGTTCTCCTAATGACGTCTCTTTCTGTGCTCTGAAGCCCAGTCTATCCCAGGACTTGGCATGGCACCATCAGATGGCATGTACCAGGTGGCTCATATTTTTATTTCACAACATGTCAATGACATCCATACAGCACAGTCTATAAATATCCCACCCAATTAGTTCTATCTGAACAGGCAAATGTTTGCTTACAAATCCATCTACAACAATTGTGGTATGACACAATGTCTAGGCATCTATACACATTTTTTTAAGTCAGCAGTTGAGTACTGTCAAGTTGTTAGTTTTATCCTGTGATAACTGACCACTCATCTTTTACATTCAGAAAGCTTCTGCACAGCTCTCTAAAGATATCACTTTATCACTGCTTGCTTGACTTGAAAAATTGCTCTGAGTGGAAAATATCCATAAATTTTAAAAGCAGTCTTACACTGCTTTTAAACCACAAATAGTTCTCATTCTGTTTCTAAATAGCAAGATCACATTAAAACTCAAAAATAGATAACATTAATCACTATAATTCAAATAACCACTCTCTAGACCTGGCAGGGAACCTGGAGAGCTTAGTTCTTTTTTCCTATGAATTTCTGGCATAGCATGCTTGGGGGGTGGGGAGTTTGTTAACAGTGTTTAAAATTAGGGAAAGCCTTAGAGGAAAGTGACATTTGTTACCTTCCTGTCTTTTATCTGCCCACTCAGAAACCCATCCTCAGCCTAGATTATGACTGGGGTGGGAATATCTTGGTGGGACTGTCCTGATTTTTATAGAAGGATATAACCAAGGACAGATAATAATTACTGAAATAGCAGTCATCCTTTGCATAACAATTTGCAGCTTACAAACCCTGTCACCTGCATGATCTCATTTGTTATTTCCCATAGAACAATAACTTGCTATTATTATTATTCCTCATTACTTGTGAAAAATGTGAGTCACAAAGGATTTAAGTTAGTTTTGAAAGTCACACAGCTAGAAAGTGATGAAGCTGGAAACTGGACCAAAGTCTTCTGACACCCTGTCCCATGTAATGTCAGCTATACCGTGCAGCCTCCCAAACCTACCAAAAATGTTGGATCAAAAGAATGGAGGTGGGCAGAAAAGTAATCAATGTGTTAAAAAAAAATGTAAAGGACTAACCAAATAGGAAAAAATGCGGAAATGAGATGTACTAAAGAGCAAACCCAAATGGCCAATAAACATATGAAAAGATGCTCACCCTCACTAGCAATCTTGGAAATGCAAATTAAAACCATGATCACACCCATTAGATCGATGAAAATTAAGTCTGAGAATGCCAAGTATTATATTAGATAGGGAGCAATGAAAATTCTGATATACTAGAAATAGGGGTGTAAATCAATTTGACCTATTTTGTCAGTCATTTGCCATGACATAACAAAGTTGAAGAAGCATGTGGTCTCGGCCCAGCAATTCAATGCCAAGGTCCATACCTCAGAAAAGTTCCACCATAAGTGCACAAGGGCCATGGAAAGAGATTATTAGCAGAATTATCTCTAGGAGCCAAAAATTCACAAGAACCCAAACATCGAATAACACAAGAATGGACAACTATTAATAAAGTAGTGATGTAGCCATCCAACAGATACTCTATTGCAAGGAAAATTAGTGAACTAGAGGTAAAAGTATCAAATAGATAAATATCACAAATACATTTGGAAGGAAATTACAGAAGATTAATAGGTATACCATTTACAATGATTTTAAAAGGTGCAAAACCGTATTTTGGGGGATATTATTATTTAGGGATTAAATTTTACTTAGGAACATTATTTACAGGTACCTGGATATGTCATAAAAGCATAAAGTGCATGTGAATAAAGCAGGACAGTGATTATGTTCGGAGAGGGCAGTAAGTGGGAGGGCGGTGCCACCTGGAGGACCACAACTAATATGTTCAATGTTCTCATCATTGAGTTGGATGGTCATACACAGTATTTATTCTTCTCTCAACCTTGTAATGTGTAAAATAGATGATCCTAACTTTAAAAATAGAAGAGGCAGGAAGAGAAGAAAAGAGTTTGTCTGGATCAGATACTTCTCTGGGACTCTGGGATGACCAGACCAGTTGAAAATGATGCCAAAGAGTCCCCATTTGCCCTGGTCCAATGGCGAATCATAGTAGCAGAGAAAGGATGCTCATCCCAACTCAGCCCTAAGTCCTGCTCCAAAATCCCCACCATTACACCAACACCCTTTCTGATACACATAATTGAAGTGTGAAGTTCCATCTACCCAATCACGGAGTCTGTGACATTTTCTAGAATCACACTTAAGCTGAATCCCAGAAAATGTTTGTTTGACTTTTCTCTTTATATCTTTAGCACTTTCAAGCAGGTCTCTAGCATTTGGGAAGAGCAAGTGTTAACTGAGTCTATGTTGTTGAGAGTATTTTACTCGGGAATGTTTTATTCATAGAATTATTTATTTTAGAATGCATAAAGTGGAGTAACCATTTTATATCAGACACCTAAGAAAAGCTAGAGAAGTATTTAACTCTGAAAGTTCAACTCTGTTTTTACATTTTTGATGTTTGCAATTTTGATGGGCAAGGATGTCTCAGTATGAAATCCCTAGCCATTTACACTACCCATTTCAGAATTATCCTGATAAATTAATACCTGCTGAGTTACTCATTTGACAGTCTGTGAAAACATGTCTTTTTATCCCTCATGTACTCCTCAGCGTAGTCAGGCACAATCTCAATTTACAAGCATAATTCTCAAATATTATGGTTTGTGAGAATAAAAAGATCAACCCATAATAGGGCAGTTCTCTAAAACTAAAACTGTTATTCATACATAATTGAAATTTTTGAACAATTAAACAAGCGTGTTTTTTTCCGTATCTTAAGGAGGAAATATTGTTTTTCAGAATTTTTATTTTATAATGAATAATTAACATTCAGGGCATTTTTAATATCATAAAGTTAACATCTAACCAGTGGACATCTGTAACTCTATGATAATTCATTGGGGAGAGAAGACAAATGGCTTTTTTAAAAAGATCTACAGAAATATTAATTAATCTAAGATCAGAGGATGAGTCTATGGCAGCCTTCTATTGAAAGCCAAGGTCCCAAATCCCCTCCAACTTATTTTAGCAATAGTAATATTAATAGTGGTCCACATTTATTGGGCACTCACCATGTGTCAGGCACAATGCCAAACACTTTTCCCGCATTATCTTATTTAATCCTCACAACAACTTTACAAATGAGGAACTGTGCCTCAAAGCAGGTACGTCACTAGCCCAATATCATGTATCTGCTAAGGAGTAGAGTCAAGATCCGGACCCAGATCCCTGATCCCAGAACCAGTGCTCTTGACCTTTGCTTATGTATACACAGAACCTTTGTAATTACATCTTGCTATAGATGGAGAAAATAAATGGGCAAAATCTTTCCTCTTCCATAAAAAAGAAAAGTAGCAGTTGACTCAGTCAAGTTATACCAAAAAAACCCATATACCGGGGCTTTCTTTTTCATCTAAAACTATGACCACTACTTCTCAATAGTTTGAAATTCTATTAACTGAATTGCACTGAAGATGGAAATGAAGATGAAAAGGAAGCATAGAATGTGTGCTTCCTCAATGTACAAATGCTTCTAAACTTTTCTTTCTGAACACAAAGCTGTTTCTGAACTCCAAGAATAAACACATAGCATTTTTTTTCATCATTTGATCATTGTATTTGTTGGCAGACCTGTTGGTAACCTTGAGTCACCTACAGTGAATTTAAATATTCTTCTAATTGGTTTTCTCACAGCTTACTGAGAAACAGAGTGCCTCTTTTACTAGTCTCATAAATAATTCCATTTCTCTATGTCAACTTTAATTGAACTTACCTCATGTTGTCAATCTCTTTCCTTTTTCCTTGCAGGTGATGTCATTGTCTATATTAATGAAGTTTGTGTCCTTGGACATACTCATGCAGATGTAGTCAAACTTTTCCAGTCTGTTCCTATTGGTCAGAGTGTCAACCTGGTGTTGTGTCGTGGCTACCCTTTGCCCTTTGATCCTGAAGATCCTGCTAACAGCATGGTGCCACCCCTTGCAATAATGGAGAGGCCACCTCCAGTGATGGTCAATGGAAGACATAACTATGAAACATATTTGGAATACATTTCTCGGACCTCACAGTCAGTTCCAGATATAACAGATCGGCCGCCTCATTCTTTGCACTCAATGCCAGCTGATGGTCAACTAGATGGCACGTATCCACCACCCGTCCATGACGACAATGTGTCTATGGCTTCATCTGGGGCCACCCAAGCTGAACTTATGACCTTAACCATTGTGAAAGGTGCCCAGGGCTTTGGCTTCACTATTGCTGACAGTCCTACAGGACAGCGGGTGAAACAAATACTTGACATTCAGGGATGCCCTGGCCTGTGTGAAGGCGACCTCATTGTTGAGATCAACCAGCAGAATGTACAGAACCTGAGCCATACAGAAGTAGTGGATATACTTAAGGACTGTCCCATTGGAAGTGAGACTTCTTTGATTATCCATCGAGGAGGTAAGATAAACACTACTCAGTAATAAAATATGCAGGTAAAATAATAGGACCTTTACAATACTATCATAAAAATGGAAGTTTTCCTCGAGTTGAATGAAATCATACTTCAAAAAATAGAAGTCAAAGAATAGGAGAGAAAAACAAGAGTTAAAAAATAAAAGTCAAAGAATAGGAGAGAAAAACAAGAGTCCAGGATGCGATGGGTTGTTTTTTTTTTAATTTTGAGAATATATGTTTTCTTCCAATTTTATATTAAACACAATAAAAGTAGTGCTTTCTGTCTCACAAATGTATCTTAGTATGAACTTGGAGGGTAAAGCCTGAATCCCCAAATATGAGTGGTTTATATTCCAAAAGTTCATTAATATTATCAGTTGTAGAGATCTCAAACTGGTTTCCCATTGACTTAATTAAGAAATCTGGTTCTTCCAATCGAGTCAATGCTCTGCACTGTGCTTAGGATTCTAGCTAGCAGGTGGAAGCTGGTTCAACCCAGTCCAAGTTCAAATATAGTCTTCATAATCCCCATCAGGACATTTGGGAACTGGTTGTCGCAGAAAAATCTTTTTCGAGTCATGAATTGGGATGCTTAGGAAACTTCTTCCACTACAAAGGTACTCCTCCAGCAATAATTACTCATGGTGCCTTCCATGACCTGGGCAGGAAGTCACGGAACAGGGTTAGGGCTGAAGTTCTAAGCTGGGTGTTCTAGGTGAACTATGGAAATCGAAGCAGTGAGGAGGGTGGTAGGAACTCTGAGCCCTGGGGGTTTCCTCCCTTCTACCTTCTGGGGAAGGGAATGGGGCTAAGAGGAAGGCCCCTCCTTCATTCCTCTGCTACTTTGCTCTTAACTATCAGTGACACTAGGGAGAGAAAGGAGGGAAGGGCCACAGATTGGAAAGATACTTGAAAACAGAGTATAAAGGAAAAGGCTCAGGCTAAGTCCTGGTTTTCTGCTTACCGGTTCTGGGACTTGGGACACTTAAAGTCCAGGAGCCTCAGAAGCCTCGGCTGTTATATTGGGATGATAATACTCCCTAACGTGGGGGTCATGGTTCTTCATATCGAATGGCCCACCATCGGTGTTCATGAAATGTGTGTTGAGAGTAAAGGAACGCTGAAGCTACAGCAAGGGTGGGGCAGAAGGAGCAGCTCTTCAAGGAACTCATGCATGAAGAACACAGTGTGGCCAACATATGTGATTGTCTATTCAGAGCACTAAAAACAGCAGGAGAGCCCTGTTGGTTTGAAATGCAAAGGAAGGCAGTCAAAGCTTGAAAGAAGCACCTTTTATGATTTATTTGGCACTCACTGCAGGTGTTTCCACTTCAAGGAAGTATTTACATTATTGATTCCTTGTGTGAAAATGGACACCAAATACTAGGCATTTTTTGAGCAACACTGTACAAAGTATTATGTTCGTATATTAAAAAGGGAAATTATGATAGCAGAAGTCTTAAATTTGACCTTCTTAAGGCGTTGTTACAAAATAGCACTTGAATCTTTACAATTAAATATTGACAGTGTGTTTTAATTTCTCCCATTGCTTGTGTAAGATTAAAACAAATATCCTTAATTAAAACCATATCTTCATAGCATGCAATTGAAAAGCAAATCTTTGTAACAGGTTCTTGATATTAAAAGGTATACTGAAAATTACTGTGCAGTATAGCCACTCTCTGATTCATAGAAACGAGTTTGTATACACATCCTATATAATGACTTTTTTAAAAAAGGCATGGCATATGGGGCGCCTGGGTGGCTAAGTGGTTGGGCGTCTGCCTTCGGCTCAGGTCGTGATCCCAGGGTCTTGGGATCGAGCCCCGTGTCGGGCTCCCTGCTCAGCGGGAGCCTGCTTCTCCCTCTGCCCTCTGCTCATGCTCTCTCTCTCAAATAAATAAATAAAATCTTTAAAAAATTTTTTAAAAATAAAAGGCATGGCAGAGCAGGAAAAAGTATTTTGAAATCACCTCTGTATATATAAACGCCCGCTATCAGCTAGACCACCCTATTCTTGCTCTTTTTTTCCCCCCTCTATTTTTCCCACCTCTCCTTTAATCCTCCAGGATGTTACATTTTGTTTGCATTTTGCTTGTGTTTGGGGGTAAGGAATTGGTTTTTATTTTGTGGCTAGTGTAGACCTGCAGAATGTAGGACCCTGTAATAAAGTACTTCTAGTCAAAAACCTCTTGTGTTTCCCCAGATTCCCACAATTTGCACTCATCTCTCTGAAATTATAAGGAACTAATACCATGTTTTTGTGATGAAATTTTTCGTAATTGTTTTGGCTTTTATAGATTCTTTCCATTTTCATATAAATTTTGGAGTCATCTTTTGCTTTTTCTTATTATAGGCTACTCAAAATTGCTCACAGCCTCATTCAGATACGTCCAGACCTTCAAGAGCAGAGTCATAGGCCTGGGTCCTTCTATCAGAATTGTGGTTCTTGTTTGTTTTAATTATTTACTAGGATTTTTAATTTTTAAAGCAATACTATACATGGTTTAATTTTTTTAAACAGTGTCAGAAGGTATTCAATGGAAAAATAATTCTCTTTCCTGTCCCAGACTTTCAGTCCTTTTTTCAGAGGCAAACATGTTTTTTGAATATATACTCCCAGAAATATTGTGGTCTTAACTAGCACATGCATGAATATACGTAGTATGTTTACTATAAATGATATGATATTATACATACATATGTCTTACTCTAAATATCTTGGTTATTAGGGTATATTTCATTTTTAACACACACCATTTTGGAGTAATTTACATAACATAAAATTCACCCACTTAAAATTTATACATTAATAAGTTTCACTAAAATGATATTTTTGTGTAACAGTCCCCATAATCCTTAGAACATCCATCATCTCAAGTTCCCTCAGCCCCAGAAAATCACTAATATGCTTTCTGGATAGTTTTGCCTTTCTGGAAATTTTTTATAAATGGAATCATACAGGAGCACCTGGGCGGCACAGTAGGTTAAGCGCTGGACTATTGGCTTCTGCTCAGGTGGTGACCTCATCATGGTCGTGAGATCAACTCTGCATTGGGCTCCGTGCTCAACTCGGAGTCTGCTTGAGATTCTCTCTCTCCCTCTGCCCCTCCCACTTGTGCTCTCTCTCTCTGAAAGAAATAAATCTTTAACTAAGTCAGTCAATCAATCGATCAATCAATGGAATCATACAATATATAGTCTTTTACATAACAGAATGCTCCTGTGATTCACCCATGCTGGTGCATGTGTGAGTAGTTTATTTCTTTTTATCACTGAGTAGTTAGTATTCCATTGTATGGATCTACCACTTTTTAAAATCCATTCACAAATGGATGGACATTAGCGTTGTTTTCAGGTTTTGACATTCATAAATAATGTTGCTGTGAACACTCGGATGTAAATGTTTGTATGTGCGTATGTTTTCATTTTTCTTGATGAGATACCTAGGAGTGATACTGC
This sequence comes from Neomonachus schauinslandi, assembly GCF_002201575.2. Lineage (NCBI taxonomy): Eukaryota > Metazoa > Chordata > Mammalia > Carnivora > Phocidae > Neomonachus > Neomonachus schauinslandi. The sequence goes on along the minus strand of NC_058414.1, from coordinate 22,030,188 downwards.
TGGGTTATATGACAAATATATATATAAATTGTTAAGAAATTGCCAGAATGTTTTCCAAAATGACTATACCATTTTACATTCCCCACTAGTAATGTATGAGGTTTCCAGTTTCTGCCCATTGTTGCCCTTAGTTGGTATAGTCAGTCTTTTTGATTACAGTCATTCTAGTGTCTGTATAATGATACCTTTTTTGTAATTTCAATTTACATTTCTCAATTTTTTATGTGTTTACAACATTCTGATGTGTTTATTAGCATTTGTATATCTTCTTTGATGGCATGACTACTCAATATTTTGCCCATCTGAATATTTATTGGGCTATTTATCTTCTTATTACACTGTATAAGTTCTTTATGTATTCTGATTACATGCCTTTCATAAGATATATGGTTTGCAAATATTTTCTCCCGTCTGTGGCTTGTCTTTTCATTTTCTTAATGGTTCCTTTTGAAGCACGGAAGATTTTAATTTTGATGAAGTCCAATTTATCAGTGTTTTCTTATGTGGATTATTATTTTGGTGTTTTATCTATGAAATCTCTGCCTGACCCGAGGTCACAGACTTTTTCTTGCTTTCTTTTAGAAGTTGTATAATTTTAGCTCCTGCATTTAGATCTATATTTTAAGGTCTGTGGATAGTGTGAGGTAAGGGTCTAATGCATTTTGTTGTATATGGAATTTAATTGTTCTAGAACCATTTAGTGAAAAAAAACTATCCTTTCCTCTTGGATTGCCTTGTGGCACTCCAATATTTTTTTAACTAGCATGAATGTGAGGGTTTATTTCTAGACTCTATTCTGTTCCAGTGATCTATATGTTTATCCTTATGATAATGCCATACTTTTTAGATTACTTTAGCTTTATATCAAGTCTTGAAATCAGGTAGTGTGAATCCTCTAACTTTTGTCTCCTTTTTCACAGTTATCTTGGCTATTCTAGATTCTTTCCACTTTCATATAAATTTTGGGATCATCCTTTTTATTTTACTTATCTTAAATAAAAGGACTGTGGAGATTATGGTGTTGCTCCAAATATGTAGAACAATTTGTGAAGAATTTCCAAGCTAACACTGAATCTCTTGATTCATAAATATGGTATATATCTTCATTTATTTAATCTCCTTTAATTCCTTTCAGCAGTGGTTTGTAGTTTTCGATGCACAGATCTAATACGTCTTCTGTTACACTTATTCCTAGCTATTTTATTGTTTTTGACATTATTGGGAATGGAATTATTTTCTTAATGTCATTTTCAGATTGTCATTTGCTAATGCATAGAAATACATTTGATTTTGTTTTGGATCTCATACATTGCAATCCTGTTATACTCACTTCTGGGTTTTTTTATAAATTTCATAAGACTGTCTACATAGATTATTATGTTGTCTGATGGTACAGTTTTATTTCCTCTCTTCCAATTTGTATGCCTTTGATTTCTTTACCTTGCCTTATAACACTAGCTAGAAGGGCGCCTGGGTGGCTCAGTTGGTTAAGCGACTGCCTTCGGCTCAGGTCATGATCCTGGAGTCCCGGGATCAAGTCCCGCATCGGGCTCCCTGCTCGGCAGGGAGTCTGCTTCTCCCTCTGACCCTCCTCCCTCTCATGCTGTCTCTCATTCTCTCTGTCTCAAATAAATAAATAAAATCTTTAAAAAAAAAAAAAACACTAGCTAGAAACTCAACTATGATGTTTCATGGAGGTGATTATGAGCAGACATCCTTGACTCATTGTCAGTTTCAGGGGGAAAGCATTAATCTTTCACCATTAAGTATGATTTTAGGTGTAGGCTTTTTATATGCCCTTTATTGGGTTGAGAAAGTTCCCATCGATTCTTAGTTTGTTCAGAATTTTAATAATCAATGTATCTTGGCTTTGAACAAAAGTTTGTGTTTTTTTTTTTTTTTCCTGAAACTATTGAGATGATCATGTGGTTGTTTTTTTGTTTTGTTTTGTTTTGTTTTTTTTACCTTTTATTAATACAGTGTTGGGAAGCCTGGGTGGCTCAGTCAGTTAAGTGTCTGCCTTCGGCTCAGGTCATGATCCCAGGGTCCTGGGATGTAGTCCCGAGTTAGGCTCCTTGCTCAGCAGGGAACCTGCCTCTCCCTCTGCCTGCTGCCCCCCACCTGCTTGTGTCTCTCTCTCTCTCTCTTTCTGACAAATGAATAAATAAAATCTTAAAAAAAAATACAGTGTTATACATTACATAATTTTTAAAATTTTTTACAGGGAAGGGGCATAGGAAGAGGGAGAGAGAGAGAGAGAATCTTCAAGCAGATTCCATGCTGAGTGTGGAGCCCATGCAGGGCTCAATCTCACCACGCTGAGATCATGAGCCGAAATCAAGAGTTGACACCTAACTGACTGAGCCACCCAGGCGCCCCTACATGATTTTTAGATGTTGAACTAATTTTTGCATTCTGATACAACCCCATTTGTGTATAATTCTTTTTGTATGTTGCAGGCTTTTTTGTTTATATTTTATTAAGAATTTTTGAACCTACTTGGGGAGAGATTTTCTTTAGTTTTCTTTTCACGTGATGTCATTGTCTGGCTTTTGTGTCAGGATAATCTTGGCCTTATAACATAAGTTGCAAAGTGTTCCTTCTCTTTTTTCTGAAAGAGTTTGTATGGGGCGGATATTAATTCTTCCATAAAAGCTTGATAGAATTCACCAGTGAAGCCATCTGGGCTGGGTTTTTATCTGTAGAAAGATTTTTGTTCACTAATTAAATTCATTTTCTTGATTTAGGCCTATTCCAATTTTCCAATCTTCTTCAATCAGTTTTTGGTAATTTATTTATTTCTATGAATTTTTACAGTTCATCTAAGTTGTCAAATTTGTTAAGATAAAGTTTTTAACAAAATTTCATAAAATTGTTTCCTAAGAGCCAGCTTTTAGATTCATTGTTTTTCTATTTTCTATTTCAATGTGTTCCACTCTGATCTACTTGCTTCGTGATTGGTTTACTTTGCCTTTCTGTCTTCAAGCTTAGATTAATGATTCTACTCCTCTCTTTCTAATAAAAGCATTAAAGCTATAAATTTCACTGTAAGCACTTCTTTAGCTTAATTTCATAAATTTTGATATGCTGTTTTCTTTTTCATCCAGTTCAAGGTATTTTTTTTATTTCCCTTATGATTTGTTTTTTGACGCATAGGTTACTTAGAAATGTGTTATTTTTCAAACATTTAGGATTTCCCAATTCTTTCCTGTGAATTTCTAATAATTTTTCCTTGGAGAAAAATATGTTTTGTATTATTTCAGTCCTTTTCAATGTGTTGAGACTTGTATCATGGCCTAGTTCCTTGCTTTTTTTAACTTAGAAATTTATCTTAGAGCAGTTAACATATTAGTTCAAAAATATATCTCATTTTTTTTTAATTTTTATTTATTTATTTGACAGAGAGAAAGACAGCGAGGGAGGGAACACAAGCAGGGGGAGTGGGAGAGGGAGAAGCAGGCTCCCGGCTGAGCAGGGAGCCTGATGTGGGGCCCGATCCCAGGACCCTAGGACCATGACCTGAGCCGAAAGCAGACATTTAATGACTGAGCCACCCAGGCGCCCCTATCTCATTATTTTTAATAGCATATTTAATTGGATACCCAATAATGGGTATTTTGGTTACTTTTAGTCTTTTTCTATTGTAAAAAAAACTCGTGTGTCTTTGCACATCTATCTCTGCACAAGAGAGTAGATTTATTCTTTCTTTCAACAAATATTTCTTGAATGTCTAATATGTACTGGGCACTTTTTTGGCACTGGAGATAAAGCAAAAAACAAAACCAACCACATTCTTTTACTCATGGAGTTAACATTCCATTGGAGGGAGACAAGTGAAAACTAAATGCCACATAAATATGCTTTTTGTTTACTTATTGTGTATCTCCTATCTCCCTAGAGTTTTATTCCTAAATATTAATTTTATAACCAGTTACTTTACTAAGTTATCTTAACTGTTTCTCATATATCTTTCAGTTCATTTCATGAGATTTGGAAGCATACAGTCCACGACCTACAAATAGCAATCATTTTGCTTTCTCCTTTCCTATTTGCATACCTCTGATTTGTCTTATTTAATACATTTGACTGTTACTTCATGAATACTGTTGATTAATAGTGGGAATTATGGAAATTTCTATCTTATTCCTGGCTTGAATGGAAGCTGTCTCATTTTACACAGTTAACACAATGCTGGCTTTTTATTTGAGATGAATATTTACCAGGTTAAGGAAATACCCCTCAATTCCCATTTCATTAAGAATCTTTTATCAAAAATGGATGGTGAATTTCATCAAAAACGACAAAAGGCAATTACAGAGATGATCAGTATTCTCCCCTTTGATTTAACACTTGATGAATTGAATTAAGAGATGTATTAGTATTGAACTATTATAGTAGTAGTAAATATAATAGTAGTAAACTATTATATTTATAATGTGCTGCTAGATTCTATTTCTTTATACATAACTTTGCACCAATATTCATATATGAGATTGGTCTGAAGTTTTCTTTTTTGGGTTTTGTTTTGTTTTGTTTTGGCTTGTTCTTTACTGTTAAAGTTTGCTATCAAAATGATGCTGGTGTCATAAAAGCAATCAATAACTGTACTTCTCTCTCCTCTAAAACAATTTAAGTAACATTGATTTTATCTATTTTTTGAAGATATAATACACCTTTGAAATGATCAGGTTCCAGGGGGTTGGCTATGTGTTTGGTCTGGTTTGGTGAAGGAGAATGATACCTTTTACAACTTTCTCAAATTCTTCCATAGTAATTAATCTTAGAGTTTCTATCTTGGCTAGACTCAGTTTTTATCATTTATATTATCCTACAAATTTGTCTCTTTTATTCATTTTTTTTAAATGTGTTTAAATGGAATTGAATCGGGTATTTTCTAATTTTGTCTTCTATTGGCCACATTACCTAAGAGTATTTCAATTATTCTCATTTCTTGTTGGTGTTATTTTCTTGATGAGTTTGGCTAACACTTTTTCTATATTAATGGCTCAAGAAACATATAGTTTATGTATAAATAATTTGTTGTCTGATGCTCAACCTAGTAGTTATAGGGAATCATTATACTTTCTACCCAAGGAAGCTGTTATTTGATGTATGGAATAAAGGAACTCCAGAGTGATTACTATAATCAATCCTTGTCATGTATTGTCCTCTTATTTATATTAAAATGCACAAAGTCCCCTACTTAATTTGTGAACCTCCCATAAGTTGCACCCAATCAGTATTTGAAAAATTTCCTTCCTATCTCTGGAAAACATGATCCCAAAGGTTTTCACTAGATCAGAATATTCTCTTCATATGCTGATAATGTAATAATTAACTAGTGTCAGTAATATACATCTTTTCTTTCTTTTACATCCAAGCAGAATTCAGAATATTTGAGAGGCAGCATATACTATATCAGAGCTGTGTTTGAGGGCAAAGCATAAAAATTAGGGACATAATTGTGTCTATGTAGAGAATTCTTCCTTTAAATTTTCAAAAACCGTATTATCAGACAAAAACATTCTATCTCAAGTTTTAAACTGCACAGAGAAAATAGTAAAAGCACAACTGTAAGAAGAACTGATATTTTTAATGTTGCTAACATTTTTTCCTTTTTTTGTTGTTTGAAATAGTTTTTTTCTCCTATCTGATTTTTTTTTTGTTTTTTTTGTTTTTGTTTTTTTATTATGTTATGTTAGTCACCATTCAGTACTTCATTAGTTTTTGATGTAGTGTTCCATGATTCATTGTTCGTGTGTAACTGTGGAAAGAGCCGAGGTGCCCTTCAACAGATGAATGGATAAAGAAGATGTCGTCCATATATACAATGGAATATTACTCAGCTAACATTTTTTTCTAAATTTTTTTTGTTTATGAAGTTTCAAATTCACATGAAGTTGTGACTATAGTACGCAGAACACCATATACCATTTACCCACATTGCTGGTAACATTTTGCCCCATTTGCTTAATAACGTGTGTTTGTGTGTGTGTGTGTTTCTGGACCACTTAAGACTAAGTTGTGTATGTCATAGCTTTTTATACCAAATATTCTAATATTCATGTCACTACTTATTTGGAGAAACGTATAAGCAGCTAGTTAGTTAAAGTTATAAAAGATACGATTTTTAAACTACCATTACCACCACCACCACCATAACAAAAGACTTTAGAAATTACTAAAAGAGCGTCAATACTCACCAGTAATAAGGATATGTTACAGGACTCTTTTTGGAAGAGAAAAGGCATGGGTTATTTGAGAAGAGTGCTATCCAGAGAGATAAAGCAAAAATCAAAGTGGATATCCCACAGTCAATGTTATGTAATCCAACTCTCCACTTGATGTCAGCAGAAAAGAGCGTGTACGACACAGCAAACCAAGTAATAGATCCACACCATGAGGCGAGAACAACCATGGCATGCTGGCTGCTGTATTAACAAATATGTCCTGAGGTTCCAAATAAAAATCTATTTCTCATTCATATGATTTCCAATGCATGTTTTCCTGGATAGCAGATTTCCTGGGCAACTCTTCTACACACAGTGGTTCAGGGAACTAGGCTTCTTCCCTCTGGTGGATCTCCATGCCCTAAGGCCTTGAAGTCCCCCACTGGGTTCTCTCTAACCAGCTGATATACATCACTTCCTCCAATATTCCATTGACCAGAACCCAGCTCTAGATCCCATTAACCATAAAAGGCTAGGAAATATGGTATCCCCGTATGCCCAGAAATAAGGGACTGGTTTGGGGTTACGCATGAAGTAGCCATTCTGCTTTTGATATTTCTTGTATGCTCTCTGCACCTTGACCTGCATATCAGGGACATATAACTACGAATTATGTGAAACAGAGATGAAATACTTTTTGTAACATGATAGTGTAATATGAGTCATTGTAGGCTTTTGAGGTACACTCAAGCCAGTGGTGTATGTTTTTAAATTCACAAGTTCTCTTCACATTTTCTTTCTCAACCCAACTTTCATGGATAAAGAAACTTAGACCCAAGGTTCAGTAATTGGCCCAAGTTTATTGAATGTGTATCTAGGCAGGGAGATGGACAACTTATGTCCTCAAATATAAGAAGTGTGGCTAATTATCAGTGAAAAGGATGGAAAATGCCATGGATCTCACGAGATGTACACCAAACAGGGAAATTATTGCACAGATGATCCATAGGGTGAGAGAGATGCTAGGAATACTTGTAGAGTTGTTATATTGCTTAGAAGTAGCAGAAACAGAACTCAAATCTCTATCTTCTGACTCTAATATTAGAATTCCCCAATTTTATGCAAAGGAAGTTTTGATGGGTTTTGCTTGGATATGTAGGGTTTATTCATCCATGTGTTTATTCACTTCCTAAGTATTTGTTGAGGACCTACTGTGTGCTCAGCTCTGGTTTATGTGCTGGAAATATGTCAGTAGTCAGAACAAAGTTCCTGCCTCAAGAAGCTTACCTCCTAGGGGGAAATTAGGTAATAAACAAAGAAATACGTGTTAGAGATAAGAATGAAGAAAAACTGAGAAACAGGGTAAAGGAAAGGAGTATGATGAGCAAAGGAGACCATTCTCTTTTAGAAAGAGTAGTCAGGGAAAGTCATCTGTGAGAAGATGAGTGATGGAGCTAGCCGCATGGATGTCCAGGGACAAGCATCTCAAGCAGGGGGAAGGCCCTGAGGCAAGACTGTGCTTGATGTAGACAAGCAACAAGAAGGAAGCTCGTGGGGCTGAGACAGAGCGGGGAAGAGATGGAATGGCAGATGAGGTCAGAGAGATGAGGTTAAGCGTCTGCCTTCGGCTCAGGTCATGGTCTCGAGGTCCTGGGATTGAGTCCCACATGGGGCTCCCTGCTCAGCTTCTCCCTCTCCCTCTGCTGCTGCTCTCTTTCTCTCTGTCAAATAAATAAATAAAATCTTTAAAGAAAAGGAAAGAAACTGTCAGTAGGCAAGGATGGAAACAGGCTTACTTATCTTACTTTCTACCAGTGAACTCATGTCAGATCAACTTCTTATCACCAAAAGAACTAACATCCCTATTTGTTCTCATGTCTAAGTTAGTGAAATGTTGTCCTGTGGTAGGTTCCAAAAGGAGGAGCTATTATACGTAATATTTTAGACCTCATTCCAGGGCTTATAGGGGGAGGAGAGGAAGCCATCCATTATATCCAAGAGATTCTTGGAGACAAGTGACTTCTTCAGGTCTTTATCATAAAGTTTATGTACCATAAAAATAAAAATCTTAAAACTGCAGACTCTCCTTAACCCAGAAGGTACCTCACTCCACCCCAACCCGCACCACACACATCAGTTAAATAGTTGCGTTAATGTATCAGTTTCTTTTTTAACTGAAAGATGTATCTGTTAGCCATTTCTAAATGTAAGTGGAAGAGTGGACAGAAGTGTCTTTTAGATGGTAAATCCAGTCTGCACGTGATAAGATATAACTGTTAATTATTGATTTCGTATTTACTTTTTATTTACCCCATTTACTAATTTGAGGACACTTAAGTGCAAAACAAAAAAGGGCATGTTAAGACTTACACTCCCATAGTCCTCAATATAATTGTAAATAATTGCTGTAAGTGGATATATACAGAAATGCCAATTAAGAGAAACTGCTGATTCTTTAAATGCTAGCCAATTGCCCTCAAAAGCAAGGACTGTGTCTTATTTGTCATTTTTCCTCAGAGCTTGGCATGTACACTTGTTATATTATTTTATTGTTATAACATTAAGAAGAGAAGGATAGTGACAAAACAAAAATCAGGAAGATGCACATGTGAGTCACATAACGCAGCTGAGTGTACAAAAATGGACAAAACTATTTTTCTACTGATTTTTTTCTGTCTGGGCTTTTAAAGTAACCTTGGCATCTCTCCTTTCACTTTGGTCATGTACCAAATTTTGCCTAACTTGTCTCTCTTCTTCTTCTCTATTTATTTCACAAATGTCCCAGGTGCTGTTCTAAATACAGGGATATCCAGTGAACAAAATAAATCCTTGTTCTTGTGGAGCTTACTTTAAATGTAATGGGTAATAATAGATTGATCCTGTAAATTAATCCATCAACTGTGCCAGTTATTTGACTGTAATACCTGCCATACAATGTCTTCACTCACAAAAAACATACAGGCTTACTGGCATGAGATGATGAATGACTCATTTAACTAGAATCAGCATACAGTATGATGTGAGCTCCTAATTCACATGGCTAGTTTGAGTGTGTCGCTTAGGTCCTCTGGCCACCAGCTCCCCATTTGCAGATTGAAAATCACTGTAATGTTCATACCTCTCAAAAACTCTATACAGTTCTCAATGTTCCTGAATCATGGGCTTATTTGCATTCATTACATTATATACATTCATTAGTTGGGGGCCCCAGGAGTAAGGAGTTGTAAAGAATACTTTGCTTTTCATGTATTAACCTGTAAACATATTCCCTGCACCCTTCTAATCCACAGTGGTAATTTCCTTGAGCTCACAGCCCAGAAGTTTACTAACCTGATACAAATTTGACAGTAGCAAAATCAAGAGATTTCAGAGGGAAGAAGGAAAAAGCAATAATGATTATTAGCCAACAATTCTGAGGTGACAAGAAGTAGTCCCCCCCAAAAAACAAAACCACATTCCTCACTATCTGCCACTATGGTGTAATAAATTATATTTAGGAAATCATGCCAGTCATATAGAAAATGTGCCCTCAGCTTGCCAATTGCTTATGCATAAAAGCAGAAAGTTAAATGTACTGAGTGCAGTTAAAGTTATGTGCAAGAGAATTCCAGATAGTAAACTTAGAAAATCTTGCCACAAAAACTATTGAATCACAGCACCTACATGTAGGCTCTTACTTGTGAAATAAATGAATAAAATCATCTACAGCATTATCTTGCTATAAAATACAAAGTCATGTTCATTTTTTCATATTGCAGAATATGAAACTGTAGACTTATAATGAATATAAATTCTACCAAAAGTGCAAATGAAAATAATTGCAGTTATTATACCATATTAATGAAAGTTATGCTAATTGCCCTAAAATTTAAAGAAAATGTATTGTTTTGCCTCTCCTCCTAATTAATGTTATTTCACAATGGTACATTTATGGAGAATTTTGTAATGCATTAGATAAATCAGTTTTACATTTACATTTCCAGGAGAGTGTGTTTTAATGAACATTATAATGTATTTCAGTTCAGAAACAGTTTTATGTTACAAAGCATCTTCTACGGGCAGATTGGAAAAAGTTGTACCAAAGTGACACTTTCACTTAAAATTTGGAATAAAATTTAGTGAGGGAAGCATAGATGAATCCATTTCAGTTAAACGGCTCTAAATTTGAGATGAATGTTACATTATGGCTATGTATTTTTTTCTGATATTAAAAAAACTACCTAAACTACATATGCCAGCAGTCAAAAATGAGTTTGGGGGCCTGCTAAATCCCACATAGAAGACCCTGCCATTTGATGTGTAAGTCCCAGCTCCTGTATAAAAGTAAATGGAAATGAAATGAAACCATTATACCACTAAATACACTCATTAGATCCACATTAGGTGAAGCTAATCTAATATCCTTCATCTTAAGTGCTTATAGATAAGTTCCCCTACCACATCCCTTAGAAACAAGCTCGTAGGGGCGCCTGGGTGGCTCAGTCGGTTAGGCGTCTGCCTTTGGCTCAGGTCATGATCTTGGGATGCTGGGATCGAGCCCCGTGTTGGGCTCCCTGCTCAGCGGGGAGTCTGCTTCTCCCTTTCCCTCTGTTCCTCTCCCTGCTCAGTGCTCTCTGTCTCAATAAATAAATAAATAAATAAATAAATAAATAAATAAATAAATAAAACAAAAAAAAACAAGCTTGTATAGGCCCATCCTTTCTTCTTTCCCTCTGGATTCAAAGAAAGACTTGGTGGGTCCTCTTTTCAGACACCGATTTTACGTTGCTCTGGAAGGAAGCCACTGCCATCCACTCAGGGAACTGCTTCATCAATATTCTCTTTATCATGGGCACTATTATAACTTCCTTTTTCCTTTGGGCACCTAACCCTTAGCCTACAAACTTCCTGGACTTCATCCCATACATTAAGATGGTTTTCTTGATTCTGCATTACCGTCCAGCCATGCTCTTTCACTTTTCTTTGATTCTCAGACAACTTTCTTGAAATATTATCCATGTATGTGCCTATATATATCCCACTTTATTCCATAATTTATTTAAGACCATTATTCTTGGAGGAATAGGCTTTACTTAACATCTGTGCGTTTTTTCTTTTTAACCAGACTTGCATCTCTCAACCTACTGCTATCTGGTTTCTTTTCCCATCATGCTATGGAAAATGCTCTCTCTGATGTTAGCAGACTTCCTATTTGTCAAATGAATACTTCCCATTTCTTCCAGAATGTCTCTTCCCTTTGGTTCCAGGACACCAATTTCTTCTAGTGATCCTACAATTCTCTGTTTCTTCTCAGACTCCTTTAATGAATCCTATTTCTTTGTCCATTTTTAAAAAACTGAAATTTCCCAGATGTGGTTGCTTGTAACTCTTGGTTTATGATTGTAGCTTCACCACCACTACCATGGTCACCCACATGATCTTATCAACTTTTATGGTTTTATTTCTCCTCTTAATACCCTTGTACTTTTCCATGGCCTCTGGAGAACCAAAACCAACTTTTTATCTCTTTTTAATCAACCAAATCCTTCATCATCTGGGCCATAACAGCCTCTTCAACTTCATGTTGCATTCTTCATTCCACAAATATTTGTTGAACATCTACTATGTTTCAGATACTATTTGAAGTTCTATAACACAGCAGTGAACAAAACAGATTTAAAAACCCTACCTTCATGGAACTTATATTCTCCTAGCAACCCACAAGTGTTGTTTTATACTTCATTGCTGTAGCAAATTATTTATTTCTACATGAAAAAAAAGTCCCTTCTCTTTCATGATTTTTGGCAAATTCTTATTCACCCTTGAGAATTCAGGTCAGATGTTACTTCTTCCAGGAAGATTCTCCCAACATTCCACATTTCCCCAAGAAGCCTTGTAAATGCTCTTGTCATTTCTTCAGACCAAAATTTTCTGTTAAGTCATAGCAATGGAGTTGCCATTGTCTCCCTTCAGAATTTATCAAGAGAATCCCCAAGAGACACACTGTACCTTCCAGACTGAAAGATCCATGGCTTTAATAAATTGTAAATGGGCTGCTATTTCACCAGGTGGCCAGTGAATCTCTAATTGATAAGAGTCCATGCAATAATTGTGTGGTGTAGTTGAGAGGACAAACTTGCTCACATGTATTGGGAAAAATTAATAGATTTAATATGCCATTCTGATGTGTTAAAACTCTGCCGTTAGTCTAATTATGATGAAGTTATAAAAATGGATACAAATGCAGCACAATCGCTCTCTTCTTTTAACTTCTATTTGTCCATAAACTAAGGATCATTCTTTTAACAGAAGATGCAAGACCACATGACTTGGACTTCTATACCTTTTAGCATTTAACAAATAGTGTTTAGCTATTTCTCTTATCAGAAGAGCTATTAAATTCATTAGTTTGCTTGCCAATTTTGTTTTTGGAGCTACATACTTTCCAACAATCTACTTTAAAAATATACGATCCTTTTCCCTCCTTTTCTTCTATGTGGATTTTCTCTTCCAACAATGGCCCCCAACTGAAGTCCATCTCATTCTACCCCCTTTCCCCACTCCAGGGGTGTACAGAAATATTTTCAGGTTATATTCTGAAAAAAAAAAAAACCCTCAAGATCAGAGTTTGAAATACAACTCTTTTAAAATGTTATTTGTAAGAACTGCATTGCAGGCTCAAAGGAGGCTTATCAGTCAGTAGCTGGACCACCACCCTGTGATTCCCAACATAATTCAAATGACAGGCTTTCCTCTAAGGACCCTTCGGAGAATTGCTCTGTTTTCAACAAAAGGGAAAATATCAAGTAAGGGAAAGGAGACTTTGTGATACCTTCAGGGGATGGGAAGGAGGGGGTTTCTGTCATCATAAATTAACAAACTTGAAAAAGGCTATTTGAAGACAGTTGCTAGTACCGTACGGTGGAAGAAGTCACCATATTTGTCTAGTAAACCTTTAGTATATATGAAATGTTACCGTGCTTGTCTGATGATTCCATTCGAAACATCAGGAATCTGTTTCTTAGTTTTAATTTTAACTTCAAGAATGCATGACTTTAATTTCTATTTGTTATTAAGGCCATTTTTCTTTATCAGTTGTCATAATGCAGGGGTTCTTACTCGCATTTAGTGCCCGGAGCCAGGAACGCTAAAACATCCTGCTTCGAGGGACAGGCACACACATCCAAAAACTTTCCATCCAAAATTCTAAGTAGTAATGTCTCCACTGAAGAATATTCTGACACCAATGACCAGGGATCTTCTCTGCCCTTGTTGCCTCGGCTCCTTTTCTTTCTGTGCCTGGCAAAGCTTACGGCCTCCTCAGGTAATCTTCTAGCAGCACCTTGCTTCCTCAAGGTGTGGATGAGGACTGCCATCCTCATTACCTATGAGACCAGGTAATCTGGCAACCCGTCTCAGACCTACTGAATCATAATCTGCATTTTAAAAACATAACCAGGTGATTTGTATTCAAGTTAAAGTCTGCATATTCAAAATACAGTTGGTCTCTGGAATGGGTGATCCTGGCCTCATGACAGAATCTCCTAATTTAGTAGAAGAAATTTATGCCAAATTAGCCTCCCCTAAGGCTCCAAAGAAAGTTTACTTCAACAAATGTCTCTAAACTGTAGGAGTATGAAAATTTTCATCTTTTATAAAAATAATGACCTTTGTGAGGCATGTGTCTTAACATACTGAAAACCTGCCCAGGGAAGGCACAGAAAGACAAGGCGAACAAGACTTCTGAGACAGCCAGGCACACGGAAGGAAGGTCATGCTTCTAGGATTTTCACGGAAAACTGTGGCTGCCCAGAATCTGAGCTGGCATCAGAAGAAGGGATCAGAGACATCCCAATTACTCCTCTATCTTTTTTTTTCCTCAGAAGAATGAGTCACCCAAGCTTCCCTTGAAAGTATCAATACTTTTTGATGTTTTTGCATGAGAGCCTAGAATTTAAATTGATTCCTTCAGAAATTTGGGGAATGACTGATTAGGAACAGTAATCAGAGTGATAGATAATGTGAACTTTAGTTCACATATGTAATGTAAGTTATTTATAAATTAATATTTGTTAAAAAGTACTAGCAAAAGAAAGTTTTTAAAAACTTATATTCACCTTTTGTAAAATGCTTAAACAACATAAATTCTCACAGAGAAATAAAACCTTGTTCTACCAGAAGTGATCAGAAATTGTGCTTATCACTCCTGCCCTTTGAAAATATTATATTATGCTAAAAAACTGGCTCTGTATACTACACACAGTTGGACTTTAAATTGTCATTGTTATATCATAAAAGTAACATTATACTTTAACTCCAGAATATCTGAAAGTACTTTAATTCCAAACAGCACTCTGGGGGCGCCCAGGTGGCTGTCAGTTATACATCCAAATCTTGATTTCTGCTCAGGTCATGATCTTAGGGTCATAAGATCAAGCCCTGCATCGGGCTCCATGCTCAGTGGGGAGTCTGCTTGAGATTCTCTCTCTCCCTCTCCCTCTGTCCCCCCCACCCCCCTCTCTAAAATAAATAACTCTTAAAAAAACAAAAAAAACCAAAAAAACAGCACTCTCAAGTTTTGGGGAAAACTCATCTGGTCTACATCATCAGGCATGGTCTAATTAGTCCTGGTGTTATTCCCCTGAGACATACTTGAAGGGGTTCTTTAACTTGGGAAATTAATAAGGACCAAAAAAAGTACTGAATCAAATATAGTATTGAATCAAATATATGCAGTTTATCAGAAGTTAATTTAAGCACACTTAATACAGCCATGTTCAAATAAATGGTTTTTTCTTTGGATTGCCAATCCCTGTTCACTAGATATTGGTGGATCCCTTGGCCCAGAATGGTTGGGTGTCCCCTGAATCTGTGTCTGGAATCTGAGCTTTCATCTGATGCCCTTGTCCACTTCTGCCAGAACCCAGGTTCCCTCTCTAATGAAGTCAGCGGTGGCCCCTTTTGATGTCCCCCTCTTTAGGTGGAGGTCTTGCAAGATAGGTTTACTCCTAATGAGCCTGCTCTGTCATTGTCCCTTCCTATTAGGAACCTGTCCTGCTGGTTCCCAAACAAGCATTACTATCAAAGGAAAAAATATTGTATCTCTTCTTATCAGGGTGAGCCACAGCTGTCTATTGCAGGCTCCATGTCCTAGTAGGATAAAAGGGGGGCCTCCTCCTGACCTAGCACAAGGTCACACCAGAGTGCTGGCCTCTTTGCCATGAGGCTAAACCCATTTGCCAGAGTCTACCCAGCACCCAGTCTCTGGTTTCTTCCCCAGCTAGAGTGAAAGAAAACCCTCCAAAGCCTTGTTTCCCTCCAATGTGATGGTATTGGGTAGCCAATAGAGTTGTTAGGAGCACAGGTCCTGAGCTCAAATTTATGTCCTGACTTGACCTCTGGGATCTTAGACACATTCCTTATGATGTCGAAAACTCAGTGTCCTCACCTGTAAAATGTAAAACTACATGTGTGTTTGTCAAGAGGATTAAACCAGAATGTCCATGTAAAGCATTTATCACGGTGCCTGACACAGAGGAGCTACTCAATAAATCTTGGCTAGTAGTTAGACATGAGAGTCAAGCCCTAATTTATCCCTTGTTCCACACCTTTCCTTAAGAGTCTGGGAATGATTTGCAAAATGCATGTGATGATGGTTTGTGGCTCAGAAACTACCAGACCCATTCTACTCAGGTGGGTCACATTCCAGCCTCTACTGATTCATATTGGCCAAAGGGCCCCTGTGGGTACTGCATTCCAGATGGCTCTTCTTCCTAGCAGATGCTTTTTTATAATTCAGTGTTTTAGGTAAATGAGTTTATACAGGGTCTTTAGAAATGCATTATATCTGCCCTTCAGAAGTGTTTGCTCATAATGAAATAAATCATTTCTTCTGAGTTTGCCATGGATCACAAAGGGCTCACTCAGCTCCAGAGGCAGAAACATAAAGATGGTTTCCCTGTTACATTTTTCGTCTAACACACATTATATTTAACAAGGAATGTGAGTTCCTTTCCTTCTCCATGAATACGTTTCTATTTTTAGTAAATTTAAGTTAAATAAAGACTTCCCACATCTACTGATATTCCAAATAACATGTATTTTAAATGCAAATACTCAGAATTCCCAGGTTTTAAATCATTTGCATCTAAAAAAGTTTCTAAAATGCTGATTAAAAGCATGGGGTCCTTGTTGTTGATGTTCTTCCAGCAGGCTATAAGTCTTTTTATTTTTTTTAAGATTTATTTATTTATTCATGAGAGACAGAGAGAGAGAGAGGCAGAGGGAGAAGCAGGCTCCCTAAGGAGCAGGGAGCCAGATGCGGGACTCAATTCCAGGACCCTGGGATCATGACCCGAGCCAAAGGCAGACGCCCAGCTGACTGAGCCACTCTGGTGCCCAAGCTATAAGTCTTATAAAATAGATTCCTAAGGAGCCTGCTCTGTTATCGACCCATCTTGTTAGAACCTTGCTTCCTGGCTTCCCAGTACTAACTCACAAAGTTAAAGCATCACTACCATTCTAGAGGTGGTGATTCACACCTATGTGTTAGTATCCTGAATATGCTCAGAAATTCTGCTTCACTCGGTCCCAGATTTATATTCTCTATAACTCCCAAGCCTAGGTGATTCTGATGCAGATGGTCTAGAGGCCACAACTTTAGGAACAATGATGTAGGACAGGGGTTAGCAAACTATGACCCACCATCTGCTTTTGAATGCCTCTTGAGCTAAGAATAGGTTTTGAATTTTTTTTCAGCCTTATTGGGATATAATTGACATACACCATTGTGTAAGTGTAAGGTGCACAGTGTTGTGATTTCATGTATGAATATATTGCAAAGTAATTACTGCAGTAAGTTTGGGTAATGTACAATTTTTGCATTTTTAAATGTTTAAAAATATCAAATGAAAAATACTATTTTTGACATATGAAAATGACATGAAATTCAAATTTCATTGTCCATAAGAGCTTATTGGAACACAGTCACAGTCATTGTTTCTGTACTGACTATGGCCACTTTCATGCTACAATGGCTGAGTTGAGTCATTGTAACAAAGACCACATAGTCTCCAGAGTGTGAAACATTTACTTTCTGGCCCTTGACCAACAACGTTGGTATTCACAATGACTGATGATGCTCCTTAGGGATTTTTTAAAAGTCCCTGAGTCAGAGTCGATGCAGTGCTCCTGAGGCACCCCTTCCCTAGGTGTTGGGGGAGAGGGGAAGTGCCAAATGAGAGGCAGAGGGAAGATTGGCCAGGCTTTCCACACAACGTGAAAGAGAACGTTCTATCTACCTGTGAAGAGTACATCATTTCTTAAGGAGATGGAGTTAATGCACACGAACAACCAAGAAATAATAGAAGAGAGAATATACTTACTTAAAGTATAAATCCTGTGATACAAATAAAAGTGAGAAGACTCTGGGAGGGGAGACCCAAGATGGACAAGGATTTAAGGCTCAAAGGATGGAGAACAGGGAAGAGGACTTCCCACCTTGAACAGATTTGTTAGCAATGAGAAGACCTAGGACAGGTTCAAGGTTTTCTTTGGAGAGCAGCCCAACTCTAATGAACGTTCATGCTGGGAAGTAATTGGAGAGAATGTTGGGTCAGTGAGAAATAGAGACAGATCCTGTAGGGTCTTACAGACCCAGCAGGAAAGTTAAGATTTGTTCTGATGGGGAGTGAGGAACAAATGTAGATGCTTCATAAGGGAATTGTGTGATGAACATGTGTTAGGAAAATGTCTCTGGCAACAGTAAGGAATTAGATTCAGAAAAAGGGGGGGGAAAGTAGCTAAGAAGTCTATTTTTATTTTTAAATGAATATTCAGAGAGTTATACTTTTATAGCCCTTTTTACACCAACTGTACAAGAAAAGAATAGGAACACCAAAATTATGCAGGGAGGTGGAAGCCTTAAATAGACTTATGCCCTAAACTTTTCTTAAAGATCTTTTTTAAGTCTCTCTTTTCAATAATACTATCCCACAAAATATCCATAATCAAACTAAAGTCTGATTTTAACCAGGCTTTTCCAGGCCGTTCAATTACTGGCGTTTGCATCTTCTTATTTACATCTTATTTACAGAAGACTCCGTTCTGTGGTCTCACTGCCTTATATAAATATCCAGTGAAATTCCTGTTCTGATAAAAGTATCATCCTGACTGTACATTTAGCTAACAGTTTTTTTTTTTCCTTTGAGAAGCCATTTGTATGTTCATAAACCTCACAGAGGAAGACCCACACACATACACACACGTACACATACTCATACGAACTTTTTTTTTTTAATTGTTTCACCTGGCAGAAAAAGGTAGTTACCTCTAGAGTTTATAATGGCAGCTTTCCAAAGGCAGCCTGAGATACTATACAGTAGTTTAAGAGAAGAGCTGCAGTTTCAGTGGTGGGAGGCATTCATGTAGGTAGAGGCAATTGTCCAAATTGGACTTTGGCCAGAAAATCCGACTTAACTAGAAAAAGTCTCATTTGCTGCCAGTGGCATCGATCACTAATGAGCATGGACATGAAGTCCTAAATCCAAGTTGGTTTAGGGCCCAGGTATAAGGTTTAAATAAGGATGGCGATGCCTTGTATTTTGTCTATAACCGATTAATTTGCCAATATATCGAAGTCTCCATGAGAATTTCTTGCTGCCCCTTTCTCTTTTTTTTATACATGTTGATACCTTTCCTAGTTGTTCTCTGACATACAGTTAAACTGTCAAATGCTGGGGGCTCAGGCAGGAGCTCGCCCTGGACAACACTAGGGAGCACCATTCCATGTAATCTATGTCCCTGACCCATGGGTGTTGCTTGGAGTATAGTCCATGGACCAGTATCGTTTAGAAACTGATGTCACCAGTGCTCAAAAAAGATGTAAGAAATTGAGAGCAAGCACTTAAAAATCCAATAGTAAACTACTTTGAGTAGTTTTATGTCTGTTGAATCAAATAATTGTTTTAAATTGGGGTTTATATTTTTATTTAAGTCTTCTAATAATTAGCTTTCTAAAGTATTAGCTCTTAATGGATTAGAGATTTAAAAAAAACTAGTCTTGGGTGCCTGGGTGGCTCAGTTGGTTAAGTGACTGCCTTCGGCTCAGGTCATGATCCTGGAGTCCCAGGATCAAGTCCCACGTCGGGCTCCCTGCTCAGTAGGGAGTCTGTTTCTCTCTCTGACCCTCCCTCCTCTCATGCTCTCTATCTCATTCTCTCTCTCAAATAAATAAATAAAATCTTTAAAAAAAAAAAAAAAACAACTAGTCTTGTGCCAAAGATAATTTGAGAATTATCTAAGACACTGTCACGTCTTCGACTATCTATCCTATGCACAGTGCCCCCTGGAATTGTGCACTGTGGTCGGCCGGAGGCTGAAAGACCTGCCATTGGACACTCAAAGGACTAAAAGACAAGTTTTAATTTACTTAGCAATATTTTAATCGTGTGGAGGGAAGAGGACTAGGGAGAAATAAAGCCCTTGCCCAGAATGCTTCATAGATAGAGGTGTACAGGAAGAAACTGGCCTCTCTCTGACCAGCTCTTGTCCAACGTGAATTTGATGTTGGAGCAGTCTTACCCCAGCCAATATTCAGGCTACTTTGCTTTTGGAATTGTGTCCTAAAATAGCTTTGCTTCTAAAACTCTGGGGTGGAGAAAGATGGAACACTTGAAGCCAAACACATAGTAAATGCTCAAAAATATTTTTTAATGAGTACAGCTTTTATAAATTAAATAGGCAGAGGGCCTTCACCAGATGGCCATCTAGGTTGTTTCTATTGATGGTAACAAGCAGAGGCCTGGTGTTCTTAGAGATGGACTGACAGGCAAGCCTGCTTGTGTGTGTAAATAAAAACTTGAAATCTCAAATGGCAAGATTTCATATTTTTGATGGCTGAGTCATATTCCATTGTGTGATATATGTATGTATATGTCATATACATATATGTATCACATCTTCTCTATCCATTCATCAGTCGATGGACATTTGGGCTCTTTCCATGGTTTGGCTATTGTGCACATTGCTGCTATATGTTAACTAAATTGCATTTAGATACAAATATTTAAAAAATTTTTTTAATAATATTTTAAAATAAAAATTTTTAAAAATTATTTTAATTAAAAAGAAAAATGTTATGTACGAGAAAACACAAAATGCTAAAAGAGAAATACAAGATAATAAAAAAAATATCTAACAACGACAACAAACAAAAAAACCTTTGAAATCTCAGAAAATAAACAGGTTAGAATTCAAGGTGAAAGGTTAGCATGGACTGACAACTGGCCTTTCGGTGAGTAGTCAGCATTGGGTGGTGGAGTAGTAGTGAAATATCCCAAAAATGAACTCCAGGGAAGCAGTGCTCAGAAGTGCAGGCTGGCAGGCAATTTGCTTCGGGTATTTACTGTTCCCGGGCCAGCCTGGGTGTCTGAGTGCATTGAAGTGGACAGCGAGCAAGAGGAGGGGAGGAACCGGTCTTAGAGGCGGATATCAGGCTGGGTCAGGAGGACACAGTGGCATGACCGGCAGCCACAGGAACGTGAACTTCAGCGATGGGCCAAGAGGTAGTAAATTCCCAGACAGTCACTCACCAAGAGGCTTTTCCTCTTTAAAATTGAGACTCTTGAAATAAGGCAAAGTAGGAAAACAGTCTATTTTTTACTGATACACTTCTTACCCAAAAAAACATGTTCGATGAAATAAAACCCAAAAAAAGCATTTTATGACTCACTCTGTAAAATGTAAATGGTTATGAAGAATAATGAGTGGAGGTCTTTCTTTCTAGCCCGTACAACCTAATAACTCACCTCAGAAGTCATCTATGGGTAAAAAACAAACAAACGAACAAACGAAAAATACCTTTCCTTTTAACTAGTCTAAGAACAGAATAATAATTTCTTTTGCTCCTACATAAACTACACTGTTCATTGCTCCTGTACCCCAACCCCAAGATGAAGTAGATCAACCCAAAAGCATAAGCATACC
Source organism: Neomonachus schauinslandi (assembly GCF_002201575.2). Taxonomy (NCBI): domain Eukaryota; kingdom Metazoa; phylum Chordata; class Mammalia; order Carnivora; family Phocidae; genus Neomonachus; species Neomonachus schauinslandi. The sequence continues at coordinate 22,009,054 of NC_058414.1, read as the reverse complement.
AACTGAGCAAACTCTCCCGTTCCACGATGACATCTGTGTACTCTGCAGTAACCGAGAACAAGGAAGTATCAGTGTAACACTTGCCTTTGACCCAAGCAGTCTAGGGCTTTACGTGATTTTAATCCAAGGGATACTAAATGGACGGGAAAGCAGTAGCTTCTACAAGTCAATTGTACTGAGTCTTTGTGAGCTTAAAAGATGTAGGAACAATTTTGTTTTAAAATAGTGTTCTAAGTGCCTGGGAAAAGCAGTGGCTCTGATAAAAATTGATTTAATAATAATAATGAATATAGCGGTGATATTTTATACTCATCCAGTCCCTTTCCAGTTATGGATTCCAAAATGCATAAGGGTTGTGCGAGGTAGCTACCGGATTTTATACCATAAATTTCTCTGTTCTCATCTTAATGCAAAAAAAAAAAAAAAAGGAGGGAAAATATAAAATACTGGCCATAAATCATAAGAGAGACTAGCGGCATTAACACTAAATGGTCTTGGTGAAATAAATTGTCTCATGGGTCTTTATCAACATTTTGAGGGTGATCTTTGATTACTTAGCGTATTTATTAGTATCATTTTTGAATTATTACCACTTTCTCTCACTCTCTCAAATAAATAACATCTTAAAAAAAAAAAAGGAAAGTTATTCTCCTCTCTCCATTGGATTGCAGTACCACCACTTAAGACTTCCCTCTTTATAAGTACTTACAGAAAACAATTCCAATTTTCCAGAAATTTCAAAGCTGACTCTTATTAAAAAATAAAAACAAAACAAAACATCTCTGAATGGTTCTCCAGACCCACAGGTCAAGTATGTGAGAGCACTATTTTTTTTTTCTTTGGTGCAAAAGGCTCTTGAAAGTGGAAAGCATTTGACCAAAGGTGAAAGAACAAATGGTCTAGGGAACAGAATGAGAGAACATGCATGTTTTTCTAATCTTCCTAAATGAAGAATGAGGTAATGGAATAAAATATAGGCTTAGGAGTCGCAAGTCTTAAAAGATAGAAGCCCCACAGAGACTGCTATGGAGTAGGCAGAGAAGTGAGAGGGCCTTCTGCTTTACCTCCTTGACTGGGCAATAATTAGGTGATTTATGATCTGCAGAAATATGGACATTTGTGTTGTCGAGGGTATCAGCCCATGATCATGTTTCACAGGGTAGGCTTTTTTCCTTCTGGTTATTTTCTGATTATTTCTTCAACCCTGAGTAAGCTTTATGGGTTGGGGTTGAGTTTGATTTTTGGTTTTATCATAAGCACTTTTCAATTAATGTTAATTATCTGAATTTTTTATGGTTTGAGGAATATCCAAGCTTTGGGTATCAATTCCCACTTTATCCAAGGAGATCCTCTTTTCTTTCTTTTCATATGTTAGTTCAGTAAGTGCCCCACAACAAAAGAAGCCTCACGTACTAGGAAGCATGAAATGGCACAACTCAACTCCACCTCACACTCCTGTTAGACTTCTTCTAACAATCAAGTAGAGATGTAGCATCACAGTGTCACATTGGCCATTTTCAACCACATTGTGTTTGTAGACAATAAAAACAGTGATTAAGAGTACTGGGTTGAGGGACGCCTCGGTGGCTCAGTCAGTGAAGCATCATCTGACCTGAGGGTCATGATCCCAGGGTCCTGGGATGGAGTCAAGTTGGGCTCCCTGCTCAGCGGGGAGTCCGCTTCTCCCTCTCCCTCTGCTCTTCCCCCTGCTCGTGCTCTCTCACGCTCTCTCTCAAATCAATCAATCAATCAATCAATCAATCAATCTAAAAAAAGAAAGTATTGGATTGAGACCTAGGTTTAAAATCCCAGTTTTGATCTCTCTGAATCTTCTGTTCTTCATTTATAAAACAGAATGGTAAGACAGCCTACCACACAGGTTGTTGTAAAGAACAAACAGCATAATGTGAACCGCTTAGCACGTTGTCTAGCATAGAGTAAGAACTCAGGAGATGTGCTTGTTGCTTGAAGTTTTCCCGCTTTTCCTTATTTTGTGTTATTTCTCTCCGTAGAGCTAGCGAAGCTGGCAAGCTAGGAAACTTAATGATAGATTGTGTGTATGAGTTGAAACAGCTGCTGAAGAGAAAAAGAAATCAACAATGATTATTTGCCATCCCATAGAACACATGGTGCATTTCATTTAAACCGTCTAGGATTTGGGGATATTTCGGAGAAACACACTTGTATAAGTAGACAACAGGATGTGTACACCCAACACGGGAATACTCAGCATGAACCTCTCTCCTCTCTCAAATATCCAGGGCTTTTGAAAAAGCTACATTTTGCATTTTTATTTTTTTAATTAAATGTATATTCACCATCATTTAAATCACTAGTAATCACACGCTATCTTCCAGATGTGGAAGATAGAATATGAGTATAATAAAACAGCCTGGGTTTTCCTCACATCCTTATAATTATCACATTGTTCACTGTGCATGTATGCTTCTACTCTCTCGATTTCATGTTCTTATTTCACCTTTTGGTCATGATTTGGGCCACACCCAGTTCCCCACAGCATCATGCTAAATAACTATCTTTTCGTTCCAAACAATGAATTTAATCTAGTTCTCTAAGTAAACACTTCAGAGATCTCACAATGTAAGTAAGAAGCAAGAGACAATAAACTCTTTGGTAGCTTTGGAAGGGTGAGAAAGAGGTGCCTGGGGGATAACGGTACTTCATGAGTAAATGGGAAAATTGGATAATGGGTGGAGTAGGGCTAAGGGTAAGTCATGTAGAGGGAGCAGTCAGCCTGATGAAAAAGCCATGGGAGAGGCCTCCTCTTAGAGCAAGGAGCAATAAGAGGACTATTGACCTGTCTTAGGAATTTAAGTCTGATGGAGCCATTAATAGGTCAGAGGACCATTTTGAGGACAGTTAATGTAGTAAAGGTCAAGAACCAAGGAAGGCTTTTTAGGCATTTCAGGAGATGCTCAAGCTCAGAGAAACAACATAGCAACATGTCAGAGTGGACCCCCCCCCCCAAAATGTGCATGTTCAGTACAGGTCCAGTAGCACTAGAAAGGAGGGGGGACCAAATACAGTATATGGGTCATAGCCTTAGCAACTGCATCCATCTGCTGAGACCAGGGGTAAAAATCTATATGTGACCCACAGCAGTGCCTGGCACATAATCAAAGCTCAATAAAAACTACTTCTCTAATATGACAGGGTGATAAGGCCACTGAATGAAAATCTTGTCCCAGTTCTGCCATTAATTAGCTATGTAACCTCATGGTACATCTGTATAATGAAAAAATTAGAGAAAATGTTTGCTTCAGTCCATTCTAGTTCTAAAATTCCGCAATTCTCTTCCTTTACAGTCTCATGGTCAAGTTACTTAAGGTAATGTGTGCCTCGTGATGAAATATAAGCTGGCTTTCCCTTGTCCTGATCTTCCACTGAAGGGAAATGGAGGGCATGAACCATTAACAATAAAATAATAAAATATTTTAACAATAATTAATTATAGCTAACAATAAAAATAATTTTTTAAAATGGACAAAATATCAAACTATAGAATTGTTTTTCATAATAAATATCTTTGTAATTTATTTATTTGGCAAGCATTCATTAAATGATTGAAAGTATCCATTAAATACCTACTGATTTTGTAGGCATTGGGGATGCAAAGATAAATAGAATAGGACCGCTACCTTCAAGACACTTATATATTCTAGTCAGCAGTCTAGACTGTGGCACCTAATAGACACAGTGCCCTAATCTTATTGTACTCTCTGTTCTGACCTGAAGGAGACCTAAGAACCCTTTGTCTTTCTGAGTTTGAATCGCAGCCTTGATGTGGTCCTTCTTGCTTTATATCCTTATCTCTAAAGTAAAAGTGTGTAACTGTTTCTTGGTTGTGTTGGGTAGTATTGGGATAAGATTTTAACTGGATATTCTTAAATTGCTTTTACAGTAAACGAAATTTATCATCTTTGAATTAAAAAAACAAGTGCCCTGATGTATTCCAGGTACTATGATAGAGGTGCAGCCAGGATGCCATTGAGGACAGAGATAAGACTGGTCAATTCTAGGGTACCTGGGTGGCTCAGTTGGTTAAGCATCTGCCTTCGGCTCCGCTCATGGTGTCAGGGTCCTGAGATCAAGCCCCACATCAGACTCTCTGGTCAGCAGGGAGCCTGCTTCTCCCTCTCCCTCTGCCTGCCACTCCCCCAGCTCATGCTCTCTCTCTCTCTCTCTCTCTCTCTGTCAAATAAATAAATAAAATCTTAAAAAAAAAAAAAAGAAGACTGGTCAATTCTAGCTGGAAGAGAGAGTAGTGAGACCATTTCACAGAAGAGGTGGGCTAAGAGCTCAAAAGAAGTCATTTGTTGCCAGGAAGACAGGATGAAGAGGGAATTCCTGATAGAAATGGGTGTGGCGGACAGAGCAAAGATAGAGTTGTCAAACATCCTGGGTATTCTGAGAACCACGAGTGGAGTGGGACAGATGGAGCGAGGGATGTGAGGTGAGTCTCCATGAACAATGAGGCTGCAGATGCCGGCAGCCAGCTCACGGAGCAGCTTGTATGCTAAGGAGTTTGGACTTCATTCTGCAGCAAATGGGACACCGGTATAGAAGAAAAGAGAAGTGATGTGCTCAGATTTATGCCTTAAAAAGGGATTCTCTAGCATCGATAGGAAAAATGATCTCAGAGGGCAAGAATAGAGGGAAGGGGTGACCAGTTAGTTAGAGGTTATTTACAGCAATGTAGGCAAGAAGTTATGAAGTTCTAGAGTTCTCAAGGCTCCATGAGGATGGAGAGGAGATCAGTACAAGAGATATTCAGGAGCTTGAACCACAGGACCAATGGAATGTGGAGGGGTAGAGAGGACAGATTTGCAGAGAGCCCCAGGTTTCCAGCTTGGAGGACTGGATGCCATCTATGGACTGAGGGTCTTTGGAAGGTGGAATAAGCCATAGGGGAAAGAGACTGCATTTATCATTGGGCATGAGCCCTATAGAATGGCCAGCGTAGATACAGATGGATACTTGGGCTTGACCTCAGGGAAGAGATGGGCTGATTTGGAAGCAGGTTTAGAAGTCTTAACCAATAGGAGAAGCCCTGGGGGATAAAGAAGCTCATCCCAGAGAGTGTGTGGGTGAGAGGTGGAAAAGGGGTGAGGACAGAGGAAGCAGGTGTAGCAGATTCAGCAAAATCAAGTAATGACTTTGTCTTAGCCAGTAAGCTATCCAGAGAGACAATGCTGGGTCTGCAGTAGTCATTTGGTAATATCTGTTTCATGATGAAAAAATAAATGAACAAGTGAGTGAATGAGTAAGTGAGAAGTGAAGGGCAGATGGGGCTGAGGAGTGTAAATAACAGAGGTCAAAAATAGAAAGACAACACTACAGATTATTCTCATGCAGACGGAAACTAAAGCCACAGAGCGAAGGAGACCCCAAGGGAACAAGAGTAAAGTGAGAAAATGAGGACTTAGGAGTGAACCCTGATCTCATTAAAGAGGTAGATGCGGCAGGTTCTCCATGCTTCTCTGTAAAACATGAGTCATCGTTAGTCAGAGCAGCCCGTCAACAGGCACAGCGGCTGGAGTCCCAGCTTGACCTTCATCCATACAGAAGGAAGGTAATGTTCCAGTTCCCATTCATGTAGGAGCACATGAGGACAGAGGAGGCATGAAATATTGGCTGTGATGAAGTACCAGATTCAGTATGAGCAGGGTACCAGTTGTGGGGACACACCTGCTGGGCTGTAAGCTGCTACCTCTTACTGTAAAGTTTGGTTCGTAACTGATTAATTATACTAGGGAAAAATCTAGATGTAGCCTGTCTAGTCCCCAACTGAAACTGTGTGGAGAATCCAAGGTGAGAATGAACCCGTTGGCATTAATTTGGCTTCAGAAAGCAAACAGATCCACAGAGTTCCCAGGTGGGTCCAAGTGACATAAACACGGTGTGTTACACACAGGTGACAGAAGATGGTTCACACTTTTTCAAACCCTATTTATTTTTAGATAGCCAATGAGGTTGTTAGAAGCCTGAAAGTCTCCCTTTTTCACAGGCCTCTTTTTTTTTTTTTAAGATTTATTTATTTTTGAGAGAGAGAGTGCGCCAACAAGAGACAGTGGGGGAGGGGCAGAGAGGAAGGGAGAGAGAGTCTAAAGCAGATTCTGCCCTGAGTGCAGAGCCCAATGTGGGGCTTCATCCTCAGATCACCACCCTGAGATCACCACCTGAGCTGAAACCAAGAGTCAGACGCTTAACCAGCAACACCATCAAGGCACCCCAGTTTCTATTCTTTTAAGTGACTTAAAGATAATGGGAAATTACTCAGAAATGATCTGATGACTTATTGGAATTTAATCCAACTGAAAAATATGTATTGTGGGCTCACTAAGAGTTCATTGTTAACAAAAGATAGTTCTGCCAGTGCAAAATGTTGTCCCCGCCTTCACTAATTTTCTTAAGATTAAAACCCAAACAAAACAAGGTTTTATTTAGCTTAGAGGTTGACTAGTAGGAAGAGAGTTTAAGAGGGGATTTTACCCCCTTCTCCGAAAGTGTCACGTCACTTGTGATGTTCACGTGCATCTAGCGGTTAAGTCAGCAGCTCTGTGATGATTTGCTGAGACACACTCTATGACTGCATCTGTAAATTGAGGAATCGGGTGGTTGGAAGGACCCTGATGGCTCCAACATGCTATCAATCCAACATGCTATAATACATGGGTCAGGGCCCAAGCATGGCATATTGCTGACAGCCCAGGAGACTTCCCTTCATCCTGTCATCTATGAAACCCCAAGGCGATACAATGACATTTTGGAAAACTTTGGAGTTCTGGAGGGCTTTGTTCTCTGCCCAGCACATCTGGCTCCTTCAGACCCAGATGTCGGTGTCTATCCTGCTTTTCCGCTTGTCCACTTCTGCCCATGTGAGACTTCACAGGCTCTCTGTTAACTTTCTTTCCTACGTAGAACAGCATCTTGGGATGATGTTCCTTCCAGTGGAGTTTCTAAGGAGCAAATAAATACATAATAGGTCATGATGCGCCTAGTAACTCATCCTTCACTATTACAGCCCCCAGGGTCATGGGCCTCTAGGCGGTCACTGCTGCTGGCCACTTCTCTTCCACTGAATGTAAAACCAACAAGCAATACCCAAGTTGAGATTGCAAGATTCTGGAAGAGCTTAGGACAAGATCAGAGCAGTTAACTAGTCTGCTAATTGCATAATAACCTGTCATCACGCTATGACAGACTGTTTGTGGGAAAGGAATTTTAGACTGGGAGCCAGCGAGGATGTGGGCTTAGTCCTGGTTCTGCCACCTCCTTCTTGCATGCCTGTAGGCAGGACACCATCAGAACCTTGGTTCTTCTGTGAGATGTGTGTAATCATTCCTTCCCCACCTCCTTCACAGGAATTTCACAAGGAATATATAACAATATGCCCCAAAGTGCTATTTAAATGATAAACTGCTAAATAAATGTGAGATTTTCCTTGGAGAGAAATGCAAATTTTGAGTCTTGGTAAAAATGCATGTTGACATTTCTGTTATTCATTCAACAAATATTTAGGGAGCACCTGCTATTGCTAGATACTGTGCCAGGAGCTGGAGAATCAATGATGAACAAAAATACAGATACGATCCCTGCCATCTGGGAACTTTTTAGACTCATGGCAAAGAGAAAAGGTTATCGATCATAAGAATTCATACCTTTACCAGTAAATGGTCTCAGCTGTAAAATGCGAAGAAAGGAGTGTTGAAGAGAGGTTCTTGGAGCCCTGAGAGATTCTAATCATGGGATTTGGCTTAGAAAGATCCAGAAAGCCTTCCCTGAAGAAATGACACTGGAACCAAGATCTAAACAGTAGACAGGAGTTAACTTGGTGATACAGGCAGGAAAGCAGGTTCAAAGGCCTCATGGTGAGCCAGAGCCTCAAGGGTTTGAAGGACTGAGAGAAGGTTCCTGACCCCGGAGTAGAGAAAGCAAAGCAGGTGGGCATCCAGAGTAAGGTGAGGCTAGAAAGATGGATGGGGAACAGACTAAAGTTCTCTAAAGGATTTTCCCTTTGTTCTTACATGCAGTGGGAAGCTGATTACAGGGATTTAAGTAGGGGAGCAACATGATCAGATTTACACTCTGGAAAGATTACTGTGACCACAGAATGAAGAACAGATGGAAGGAAGTTCATTGGCTGTAGGGATACCAGCAGAGCCTGATGGTAGTTTGGACTCAGATGCATCACTGGAGATGAGAATGGAGGAATATTTAGGAAGTAATAACCACAAGACTTGAAATCAATTTGAATTGCAATGGTACAAGTTATTGAGATTTGATATTGTACTTATTCTTAGACTCAGTTAAAATCATGTCCCAGGGTATATGGCAATATTTTCCTCATTAAGACATTATGACAGATGAATTACTTTTCCCCCCACTTGAATTTAATGACTATTTTCTTCCTCCAAGACCTTTTTTTTTTTCAGTTTTATTGAAGTATAATTGACAAATAGAATTGTACATTGTGATTTGATACACACAAAGAAAGGATCCATGCCATCTAGTTAATTAACATATTCATAGTTGTTAACACTGAATTGTGTAATTCAAATTTGCGAAGAGAGTAAAACTTAAGTGTTCGAGCCACCCCCCTACCGCCAAAATGAACTACACTTGTCTCAACATTGATGCTATGACTAGGCACCGACACCACTGAGCATTGTCTGCCTTTGATCCCTTCTATACTTTCCCGTTAACACCATGACCCCATTTCATTTTGTACATATCTGTGAGAAAATAAATTAGCATGTTTACTTGAAACATGTAGCAAAATGACAAAGCTAATACCTGTTGTAACTGCTGTGCCTTTGAAGTTTATCCCGATACTGTCTTATTCATAACATTAATTGGAGAATCCTCCCAGTAACTGAAGACACTCCACATGCTGTGCATTTTGAAAGGTCAAATCTGCAGAAGAATTTATTGTAGTTCATTAAAGATGTCTCAGTCAGCACTTACATTAATACAAAAAAATAGTCTCCACTTTAAAGCAGGGTGGGTAATACATGGCTCACATGCCACCCTTCTGTCCTCCCATTTCCATGTCTGGGATGCTAAATGATAAAGATGCCACTTCCTACCGAGCCTTTTGAGAATCCTCCTCGACACAGCACTCCAGGCAGTCAGGTGATCAAAGCCGGCATGAGAGTCGATACTCATTTGCCATCCCCACTTTAACACGATGTAAATCCTTCATTCCCCAAAATAATCACTCTAAGTGCATACTTACTTGGGTTTTCCTCCCGCCACAGATATGGTCTGCTTGTTTTTGTCAACAAGATCTGCTACTTTGTATCTTTTCCACTCACCTGAGTACAGGCAGCTGTGGACGTTTCCAGCAAACTGAGAGTCCTGCCTCACACACTGGAGTCTCTTATTCTCTGAGAACTTCCTCTGGCCCTGCGGGTGCTTCCTCGCCCTTACGCAGGGACAACCCAGAAATGGGGGAGAATTATGAGGAGCGATCCTTATCCCCCACCGGGCAAAGGAGAGTCAAGGATACTGAGCCTCACCACCCCACAGTGGGAAGGTTCTGATGTGTGGGTTCCCTACAGTTGCTCAGAAGTCCAGGGGCATACAGTGGTTCTCTGCTCATTCGCGGGTTTCACTTCCCTAATTCACTTTCTTCGTTCTTTATTCATGCTTCCTAGATCACTCAAGTCGCCATCTCGGGGTCTGCTTTTGGGAGAACCCAAACTAAAGCAGCATCTTTTGTCTTCACTTTATGTAAAACATTGATTTACAAACTACGGTCAGTGAAGTTCCTTCCGATGACTCATGTACTGAGATACGGACTATGACTCTCTGCTCCATGGTGGATAAGTTAGAACCATCTTTCCTTTCTCTGTGGAGAGTCCCACAGGAGAACCTAAGGGATAAGAAAGGGGGGTGTGAGAAAAAAAAAAAAAACAAACTCAATTGCACCAAGAATTCCTACGACAAAGCAAATTTATTTTTATCTCTGTTCTGTGATTTTGATTGAAAAATACATTCCAGGGGCAATCCTGTGATGCCATTTGTTCTGTATCTCCAACAGCTGTGCCTAAGTGATGCTAATCAGGGATGCCAGGACCTTAAATGAAGATTTATTTCAAGCCTTAACTGGTTAAGTTAGTCAAAACAGGAAATAAGCAAATGTCAGTTCTGCCTATATATCAGACGTTCGTTTATAAGCAGTGTGTATATTATGTATATATAACATACAAACAAGAGATAAAATTGTTCTTTACATTAACAGACTAACGCTACTAAGAAGTTCTATTTAAAATGACATCAGGTCAAAAAAATCTCCTACGTGTTTCTCCCAACATCCCAGTAAAGCACTAAAAAAACATAGAAAATGTCAAGATTCACAGATTCTAGCAATCATAAGACTGCTTAGGTATTGCTTTATAGGGCAGGGACAGTTGTGTTTAAACCTCTTCCCCACCCGGGATGACCAGGTGGCTCAGTCGGTTAAGCGTCTGCCTTCGGCTCAGGTCATGATCCCAGGGTCCTGGGATCGAGCCCCGCCTCGGGCTCCCTGCTCAGCGGGGAGTCTGCTTCTCCCTCTCCAGCTCCCCCTGCTTGTGCTCTCTCTCTCTGACAAATAAATAAATAAACTCTTTGAAAATAAATAAATAAACCTCCTCCCCACTGAATAACCAATCACTCTCTTTTCCCAATTACTCTCTTTTAACCAATTCTGAAATCTCAAATCCCAAAGCACAGCGTAACAGAAAGCAGAGAAAAGAGGACGGTGACAAACGGCTGCCTGGGGCACGTGGCGCTATTACATGGAGCACTGTGGATGGAGGCAGAGCTGTAAGAGGCCTAGAGGCAGTAGATAGCGACCATCGCAGATTTTTTTATGACACAAGTGTTTCTTCCCAAAGCAAGCAAATAAAATGGGAAGTTGTGTTGAGAGAAGGTCTCCCCACAGTCCAGGAAAGCTATAGGACACGGTTGCCGATGGAAGTCTGGCAGCAAACTGGGCACGTGTTCACTGTTGTGTGAAATCCAGAGCTGGTGTTATGTCACGCAGTCGCTCACGCGGGCAGCAATGGAGTTCATGAGCCTGCATCTGGATAAGTCTTCCCTTTTAAAATGAATGGAAGTTCTAAAAGTCAGCATGGGTATATAACAAAATAGGGAAGCATGTAAGAAAGGGATCATTATAATTAGCCTTAACGATTAGGAGGAACAGCATGACATGGAACCAGATTTACTGCAGAAAACAGAAGAAATGGAGAAAACGTGCTTGGAATCCTCAGATGCTAGAAGATGTAACATTTAAGAAATAACAGAAATGGGCAGAGCAGGCTGAAGTGCAAAAAAAAACAAGCAGAGTGATGCTTGACTGAGTGAAAAGGCCATAATAAGGAAATCTGGGAGCTTGGAATTACCTCTGAAAATTAAAATATTCATTAGAGTTAGTAAAAGGCGAAACTGATCCTGCAAGAAATTAATGATGGAGAGACCAACATGAGCAACTCTCCAGTTATGGAGCAGATCTCGAGCTGTGTTCCATCTCAACAGCAGTCCCAAGCACAGCATTCTGCTACCAGCCACGCTGCTCTTGACGTGGGGTCTCAGTTCTGAGGCCAACTCTAACTTTGTCAGACTTACCAGAGGAGGGGAAAAGGAAATGAAGTGTGAACCAAGAGCTTTGATTATAACCCCTTGGAAGAAAGGGAGGGCATGACCTACTTTTGATACATGTTAATGGACAAAGAAAGAGAAACTGAAAAAATGAAGCAGTCGAGATCAAATCTACTACTAGACTATCCTTGATTCATATATGCATGGGAATCATCTGGGGATCTTGTTAAATTACAGATCTGATTCAGTGGGTCTTGGGTCTGAGAGTTAGCATTTCTATCCAGCCCCCAGATACCAAATCTTGAGGAGAAAGACTTAAGAGAAAACCTGAAGCAAATGCACTCACTATATTCTGGGAACTATTAAAACAAATTCACACCTAAGTATATTCTAATAATTTATGAAGAATTTAAAAGGATAAAGAAAATGTTATACAGTTATTCATATAAGAAAATGAAAAGTTAATTGCAAATAAACAAAAATTGAATGGATCCAGGCTTGTCCTTGGCATTACTAAATGTCAGAGAACAATAGAAAAAAAAAAATCCCAGAGTTTAAAAGAAAGAAATTGTGGTATCAGAATTCATTAATGAAACTAGAAAGTGCTTAGAAAAGATACTACATATTTAGGGTTCCTATTATTGCTACAATAAATGACTGCAAACTTAGTGACTTAAAACAACATAGACTTATTATCTGATAGCATGATAGCTCAGAAACCCAACACGGGTCTCACTGGGTTAAAATCAGCATGTCAGCATGCAGGCAGTCTTTTCTGGAATCTCTAGAGGGAAATCCATTTCTTTGTCTTTTCCAGTTTCAGTTTCTAAAGGCCTCCTGTATTCCACAACCTGTGGCCTTTTTCCTGTGTTCAAAGCCAGTGGCAAATTGAGCCCTCCTCACCCCACCATCTGTCTCCACCTGCAGCCAGGAAAGGTCTCCATTTTTAAGGACTTAGATGATTGGATGGGGCCCACCCAGATAATCCAAGATGTTCTCCCAGCCTCAACGTCCTTAACCTTAATCACATGTGCAAAATCTTTCTTGCCGTGTAAAGTAATAGATATACAGCCTCCAAGGATTAAGGAATAGACCCGTTGAAAAGACCACTATTTTAACTATGACATCATATATGCTGTTTCTGAAAAATTTGAGGACATATGCCAACAGAGGATCAAAATTCAAAATCCAAAAATGGAGAAATAGTGGAACAAAATGAATTGTGGTGAGCATTAAAACCAGTTTATTGGTTAAGTCTAAGTAACCATTATATAAATAGTTATAGGAAAATGCAAAGCTAGAAACAATTCATAAAGGAATAATTACAATGTAATCATTACAAACTGAGGGTATAGTTTATATTGGGGCATAAGGACTGTTGAGTGAGGTCAGTGTGGGCTACCTTACTTCTCTAGCCAAGACCAGTAGGAACTTGATGAAAAACTAATGGGATTTTTTTTTTAAAGATTTTATTTATTTATTTGACAGAGACAGAGACAGCGAGAGCAGGAACACAAGCAGGGGGAGTGGGAGAGGGAGAAGCAGGCTTCCCGCCGAGCCGGGAGCCCGATGTGGGACTCGATCCCAGGACCCTGGGATCATGACCTGAGCCGAAGGCAATCGCTTAACCAACTGAGCCACCCAGGCGCCAACTAATGGGATTAGAACAATAGTTTGCTTTGTTTAAGGCAAAAAAAAAATTTTTTTTTTTTGTTTAAAGCAAATCAAAGCAAGCCATACTCCACAGAGCAAAAGGCAGCTTAAAAGAACTTAAAAGGAAGTTTAAAAGAGCAAAAAGCCTAAAACAACTAAGAAATTAATATGCACCTGTTGTGACAATAAATTGAACCTCTTTCTGAAAAACACACCTCTAATTTGTAGAAAAAGAATTTAAAATGCATCAAAAGCATTAAATGGAACTGTGCACCATTTTATATTGATAATATGTAAAGTGCATTAAGTTCTCACTAAAATAAGACCTATTATTATCTTTACTTTGTTATCGATAAGGAATCTGAGCTGTAGAGAAATTAGGGGATTGCTCATGCTCACTCCAGTAGGAGCCACTAAGCAGACCCAGGGTCTCACTCAGAGCCCAGGAGTCAATCCTGGTAGTAGATGTCACACGAGATGACATTAATAGTGAGAAATGGAGCTGGGACTGGAATCCAGGTCCGTTTTATCCCATGCTGTGTGTGCATAACTTCTCTGCCATACTGCCTTGGAATTGTTCTTCTGTTTACATCTTTGCCTCATCCCCTGAATACAGGTTATTTCTGTTCTCTCCTCCAGTCTACCTGCATGACCAGAACCCCTACGAACCACCCCCCCCCCATTGATTTTGCCACTTTCAGCCACTGTGAGTGAATTCTTCTATCCAGTCCCTTCCCCTATGGGCCCCCCCCCCCGCCCCCCACAGGGTAGACCCTGGGGAATTACACACACACACACACACACACACACACACACACACACACGATCTGCTCCAGCCTCTTGATGAGAACTTGGATGATGCTTCTCTCTCAAGGTCAATTCCTCCTTTTGTGCTCTAGATCTCATCCTCTCTCCTCATGAAATAATTTCACCAATTATCCTGAGTCTTCAGACTATCTCTGTTCAGATACCTTCTCATCTGAATGTAAGCATGCTGTCCCCCAATCTTCCTTTGATGGGGGTGGGGGTGGGACCACCATGACATTATCCCTTCAACCCCATAGCCATTTCTCAGTTCCACTTCCTCCCTTACCTTTCATTCAAATCCACTGAAATCTGATTTCTGCCCCTCTCATAGGAATTAAACTGCTTCTACAGAGGCCACCAGTGACCCTCCTGTTTGATGATCCACTTAAAACCTTGTTCTATGAGTATTTTCATTTATGACTTCTTGAAACTTTCTCTTTACTTGGCTCTCTATTACTTCTCAGGCACTTCATTCACTCTTCTGCATACCCTAAGGAGGTTTCATTCACGCTGCACAGTATTTGAAGTTTAACCTGACACATTACATCTCTTATCCTGAGCCTTCTGCCAATCACCAGACAATAGAGCCCACGACTCACAACTTCTTGGCCTGAACCCAAACTATCAAAGGTGCCCCAAACTCATTTCACTATACTCCACTCACAGAAGCTTCTTTTCCTGAACTTTAGCTAATGACACCATCATCTATACAGATTCCAAAGCTACAAATCAGAGAAGATTTCATCTTCTCCTTTATATCGTCCTCCACCCCCCACAAATCACCATGCCTCATCCGTTTTCTTAAGTATCTTACAACTCTGTCTCTTTCTTTCTATCCTCCTCACATACCCTTCACTACTATGATCAATTCATTCAGATATGTCTGTTGAAGTATCTACTATGTGTCAGGCATTGTGTAAAGTACTAGGAATACACTGTGAGTAAAATAGATATTATCCTTCCCCGGATGGAATTTATACTCTAGTTGGGGAGATGGGCATTAAACTAATAATTTCATTTTTTTTAAAGATTTTATTTATTTATTTGAGACAGAGAGAATGAGAGAGAGCACATGAGAGGGGGGAGGGTCAGAGGGAGAAGCAGACTCCCCGCCGAGCAGGGAGCCCAATGCGGGACTCGATCCAGGGACTCCAGGATCATGACCTGAGCCGAAGGCAGTCGCTTAACCAACTGAGCCACCCAGGCACCCGAAACTAATAATTTCACAAATATAATTACATGAATACAATTTT
Organism: Neomonachus schauinslandi; assembly: GCF_002201575.2. NCBI lineage: Eukaryota > Metazoa > Chordata > Mammalia > Carnivora > Phocidae > Neomonachus > Neomonachus schauinslandi. The sequence goes on along the minus strand of NC_058414.1, from coordinate 21,993,731 downwards.
GTAAATATAGAAAAACTACAGGATCAATGAAAAATTATAATAGAGAGCTTTGATTTAAAATAAAAGGTCAGGGGGCACTTGGGTGGCTCCGTTGGTTAAGCGACTGCCTTCGGCTCAGGTCATGATCTTGGGGTCCTGGGATTGAGCCCCGCATCAGGGTCTGTGCTCAGCAGGGAGTCTGCTTGAGGATTCTCTCTCTCTCCCTCTTCTTCTGCCCCTCTCCCTGCTCATTCACTCTCTCTCTCTCCCTCTCTCTCAAATAAATAAATCTTTAAAAAAATAAAAGGTCAGGGACATCTTCTGTGAGGAGGTGTTGTTTAAGCTGATACCTAAAGAAAGAGTTAGAGATAGCTGTGTTGAGGGTGAGAAAGGGTGGGCAAATGAGGGAGCCTGTGCAAAGTCCCTGTGGTTAGAAAAGTCTGACTTATTCAAGGAAATCCAGTGAGTGAAGGGCAGTGACCCATGAGGCCTCTGGGGAATAGTAAGTGGGGACCAATTGATAGGTTTTGTGTTTTATCCTAAATTCAGTGGGAATCCATTGAGAGATTTTAAGCATAATCAGATCCTGTGACAAGAGCAAATTTGTTGTTGCTTCGATTCAGGCAGTAGATGATGGTGAGTGTGGATTACAGTGGTGGCCGTGGAGATGGAAAATGCACACCTGAAATAGATTTGGGAGGTAAAATCGGATTTGGTGATAAGGAAGTGAGGGAAAGGGAGGTGTTAAAAGAATGACATTCAGGCCCCTGTCTTTAAAACTCAGAAGGGCAAGTGACATTTACCAAAATGAGGAACACAGAAGAGAAGATTTGGGGGAAATGATCAAGGGTTCCACTTTCACTATGTTGAATTAATGGGGCTTGTGAGATACCCACAACTCAATAAATATTTAACGTTGACATAAAGTGAAACAGACATTTAATCTTTCTGAAACTACTTAAAGATGTTTCTAGACAGGTTTCTCAAAAACAAAAAAATACTTGATGCTATGTATTCATCGTTTTTTAAAAAAATATTACTCTCAGAATTGAAATTTTCTATTTGCGAGTATTGCTATCCTTCCACATTTCCTTTGCCAACTGTTTACAGCCTGCTGTAAACAGACAGAGCAGTTTATCTCTTCGCTGCTCTTGGTTCTGTTCAGAACATAAAGAAAAACCCCTTTGTAGTTGTTAATATGTTCTGCAAGCCTCACCTCACTCTGAGTTTTAGCCTCCCTGACACACTTCTTCCTCTTTCCCTGCAGGCCTTTATTCCTGTTCGAGGCTATTCACATGGCCTGCTTTATTTTGAACACATCCTTTATGTAGCTGAGTTTATCAGAAGACAACATGTGCAGACTTATCCTTTCTAGATACTCATTGGGATTACTTTAAATGGTCAGACTGCTCTCTCCATAAGGAACAAAGCCAGGGGGAAAATGCTATCCGAAAACAGCTTTATGGTGCTTATGAGAAAAACACTTTTATTTAAAAGATACAGAAAGGATCATTTTTAAAACATTGCAGAGAGAGCCTCAGCTTACCACATAAAAACAGATTCTGGCCAAAGATGGCAACCAGTTTGAATTTTTCTTTGTAAATTGAGTATTGTGATTGGCTGAAAGTTGGTGATAGGAGGTTTGGGTACCACCGCCAGCATACTTGTGTAATGGAAAGGTTGGGGGGCGGGGTTTGGCCCAGGTCACTTTCATTAAGAAAAAAAATGCCCCTTTCTGACTTTGAGTAGCTTAAACAAATTACCTAAAGGAACTGCAGGGTTTAACTCATTTAATGAATTTTAATAAGACATACATGAATCAGTCAAAACCCAGGAAAAAAGTGAATAACATTGAACTACTTTTTTTTTTTTTTTTTTTTTTTGGTAGTCCTTTGGTTACCCTGCTGGCTTACATTTACCAAAGGCTGAATTTTTGATGGAAAATTTGCCAGGCTGTTGCATAATGCGAGAATCCTTAAATTAAAGATCAACTTTATTAGTGGTATTTTTCTCCCTCAAATTAGCCCTAACAGGACATTCTAAAAGCCCTGGGGCATTTTCCCCCTTTGGGAAACTTCAAAAAAATGATTCCCTCTATTGGAAGACTTTCTAACAGTCCCTGGAATATTTTCAGAATTGTAGTAAGAACATGAGCTTCCTTTATTGCCTCTAATCCTTTATGAGACAGGATAACTTTAGAGGTGGAAGGGTCTGTGTGGGTGTCCAGGTGAGTTTCCTGTCCTCCAGCAGGATACCACAGAAACTGTGAAAAAGAAATTCTCTTTCTTATTCTTTTATTCTCTCTCACACACAGGCAATATGCGCATACTTTTGTTCTGCTTTTCTTCTTTTCCCTCTTTTATGGTTTTCTTTTAAATAATGGTGAAATAGACATAACATAAAATTTGCCATGTTAATCATATTTAAGTGGACAGGTTCAGTAGTGCTAAGTACGTTCACATTATTGTATCTTCCTTCTTTTTTAAGCAAAACAGAACACAGCTCTTAAAAAACCAGGGCATGGACATCTGCAGTGAAATGGGTTTTTATTTCAGAGTGCCTCCTACTTCTTTTCTATTGCTTAAAGAAAAAGAGGAATATAAAATATTTCCCCTGCATCTCTATCATTTTTGTAACTGTACAATTCCCTATAAAATACATGAAACTGTAATGATAATCTTCAAAACCAGAGTCATATGTTGTACAAAGTACTTCAGTTGAAGGAGAACCCATTTCACATTCTGCAAATGGAAGTTCAATCTGTCAAATGGAGTATAGAGGCTTATTGAAAGATTTAGTTCTGTTTGGCGAAATTTCTAGAAATCTGGGGGGGAAAATTGCCTTGGCATTTTTCCAAATTGAAGATATCATCATGGAACTCTCTGATCTAAGTTGTTCCTCATTGTGTTTTGATCTCTTATTCAAACTGGGGTGATTTTAAAATTTCAACATGTTTTTTCTGTGTGAAAATAAATAATAAAAAATCTTACCAAACAACCTAAAACGCACACTAGAAAAGGGCTCTCCTTCAGAGCTACTGTAAATATATTGATATTTTTTCATTCTGGGTATCATGTGTCAGAAGTAGGTTTTGAAAAGAGCCACTTTGAGGAACCTTCCTCTTGGGACAAGGCAGTGTTGCCAACCAGTCATCAAGCGATTGGAAAACGCTCACATTGGCCACGGAGTTTTGCATCACATGAGGGAAAGCCTACGTCAAGGCTGCTGATGGACAGACAACCAACAGAAGCCAGTAATCTGCATAGCAGATGGAATGTTCTGCGGTTCCTCTAAAGCAAGATTCCTAACAATAAAACATTGGATGGGGTGCAAGAAAAGGAAATATTAAGTAATTTCTGGGTTTCTTACTTAATTGAATGGGGTATTACCTGCAGTAGACATTACAATTGTGTTTTTGTTTTTAAATGGACTTATATAAAGTGTTCCCCTGATAGGGTGTTCAGATTTAGCAAATAAAAAATACAGAATTCTGGGGCGCCTGGGTGGCTCAGTCCATTAAGCGTCTCTTGATAAGGTCATGATCTCAGGATCATGAGACTGAGCTCCACTGTGGGTGTGGAGCCTGCTTGAGATTCTCTCTCCCTCTCCCTCTGCCTCTCCCCGCCCCACTCCCATGTGCGCTCTCTCTGAAACAAACAGAATTCCTATTTAAATTGAATTTCAGATAAACAACAAAAATTTTTTTATATAAGTATATCCTATATAACATATATCTCATACAGTATACAGGACATATTATACTAAAAATTATCATTCATTCTCTATCTGAAATTCCAATTTAACTGAGCATACTGTATTTTATCTGACAACCATCTTCCTGTAGTTTACTAAAAGTTGTATTTATTGACATGTAGAATTCAATTCAGGTTTCAATATGAAATCAGTGTTTTCTTCTCTTCCGTTTTCAAGTACTGAAATTTCTCGTCTAAGCTCTTTGCACTGGGCTTCTGTTTCTCTGCCCATCTCGCTTTTAGGTGCAGAATTAAAAATGTATTTTACTTTTATTTCTAACAAAGACAGATTTTAGAAACCTAGCTCCACTTTGAGCTTCATATTAAATGTATCTAAATTTTCTCATTAGCTGCATCTAAGTTTTCCCATTATTCTCTTATTTTTTTCCCTTTTAGGTCCCGATTTATGGTTTGTTAGCTTATAACTGTATCTTAAGGACTTTCACTTTTGTTGTCCTAAGAGTAAGGATTAAATAAATATGTTTATATTTGTGTGCACACAAACATACACCAATAAATAATTAATATGGAAAACGTGGGTCATTAAAAAGAAATTTTATTCCCACAAGGGAACATAATATACTGCTTTCTATAGAAGTAGGGGAAATAAAGGCCAGAAATAAACTAAAACATAAAGGTGACATTACTATTATTTTGAAGAAATACTCTTTTTGTATGAATTAGGTTCATAGCTCTGAAAGATTAAGAAAAAGTTATCTAGATCTTTGTTCTGCTTCCCTATGGAGATGGGTGGTGGGAAACCCAAAAGTCATACTCCGAGCAAACCAAACCTAACTTGCTTCTGTGATCTATCCCCAACTAGAATGATTCCAGAAAAAGAAAAATTACAGAACTAGGGATTTAAAAGTTTTTCCTTTATTTTTGGTGTTTTTATTTAAATATTAATTGGAATAAACTTGGTTTCGAAGAGGGGCCATCCTACAAAAAAACATATTGTACATTTGTAATATATGCTAGTTTTTTCCACACTATTATAGCATTTCTGTAGCTCTTCCAATGGAATTGAACAGAAAGTTGGACTTCAATCATGTAGAAAACTTGACCTTCTGGCTTAATCAAACCAAATCAAGTATACCTGAGATAGATGTTTTCTATTTATCTTCATTTAAATGTTTATAGCATAACTGATAATTTGCCAAAGAAACACAAAGGGCCACATAAGTTATTTCTATTTGGGGAAATCTATTCTGATACTATTTCTTACTACCTGAAATTCCTTACTCCTAACAACCAGCCTCTTTTTGACAATGTCTCAGAAAGGCTAACTATTGCTTCAGACTGAAGGCACTGAGGCACAGGCCAGCATTAGGAATATTCCAGAAACTGCCGTAATAGGAGCAGGAAGGAAGCCCTGGGTCACGCCAATGGTCTGGGGTCAGGCTAAATGAAACAGCCTTAAGAGAATGGGAAGCCAAAGTACCTCTGATGAAAGGTGGTGACATTAAACATCCCTCTCTCCTTGTCTGATCTTGACCAGTGGCCCTCTTATGCCATTTTAGTTCTGACACCATAACCACTGAGAGGTCAGGTGATTACACATTTTCCGGAGGAGGAATAATCATCTTGTAGCATAATGTCCCACGCGGAGGCGAGAGCTCCATAACAGAACGACCATTTTCTTTTTTTTTTTTTTTTTAAAGATTTTATTTATTTATTTGACACAGAGAGAGGGAACACAAGCAGGGGGAGTGGGAGAGGGAGAAGCAGGCTTCCCCGCGGAGCCAGGAGCCCGATGCGGGGCTCGATCCCAGGACCCCGGGATCATGACCTGAGGGGAAGGCAGATGCTTAACGACTCAGCCACCCAGGTGCCCCCAGAACGACCATTTTCAATATCTTTGTATCAAAGTCTAAGAAACTCCCAGCATCTTACAAATATAAAACAGCAAATACTCAAAATCCGTTCTGGCGCTCCAGGAAGAAGGTGATGATGCAAAGAAAGCAGAGGAAATAATTGAATGTTTTGACATTTTGAGAATGTACAAATGACATCTTTTGCAGAAGACCTGTTGCTGGCAATTGCATAAATCAACAAATAGATTTTATCCTTCACTGAAAATAATGGTTAATTGGCCAATAGGTTACATTTTTTTTTTCTTTTTCTGTAGACTTAGCGGTCAGTTTGCTTTTGTTGGCATTTTTACAGAGTAAGTCAAGGAGACAAATGTATTTATTTATCTGTAATTTTCCCTCTCAGCTGCTTCCAAAAAAAGATGTGATTAGATCCTTATAATTAAGTTACAATCGAACCACATGTCGAACAGAATTTTTTTCATTAGTTGGAAAGAGAGATAAGAACTTACAGGATTGTAAGATGAGCTGATTCTTCTCATCTCCTTAGGTAGGATGGTTATTACATTTGAGCATTAGATTTAACTCTGGGTTCCAAAGAAAACAGAAACCTGATAGGTTACATACCTTTCCCTCTTTTCATTAAATGAAGTATCAGGTCTTCACAACGTGCATTGAGGTACGGTTAGTATTTACGCCGTGCCTGTGTGGGATTGCTTAAACATCTAGAGAATTGGGTGTCCAGATTTCTGCAGGTATTTCCTATAAATGGGCTAGTTTTCAACTATTACCATTTTATAGGATCCCAGTTTTTAAGGTAATAAACACACAGTATGTGGTTTATTTTTAATATTTCACTTTTATTGGGCATTTTTCAGATACAGACTAACATTAACATGAGCAAAATTGTTCTGTTTTGGCTTACTAGGGCCAGTATATGTTGACCACCCTCCTCCCCACCATTATTTTTAAGCTTGTTTTTACTACTTTTTAAAAAACTCATACCGTATGATGATAATAATAAAAGGAAATAAGGAAAGGGAATCAATCTGCGTTTTGCTTTTCATTATCTAAATGGTCATTTGGATCACAACAGAGACAGTCCAATCTGCATACCACTTGTGATCATAAAAGTTGCTCAGTAAATCGGGGTTGGGGGAAAGCACGGCTTTGTTGATACATGAGTCATTCAATTAACGAACAGTTTGAGCTGCTTCTTCATGCCCAACATTGCTGGCATTAGCATAATAAATAGATACCTGCTCAGAGAAGGTCTCTGTGGGAGAACAGTCCCCAAAGAGCTATGCCTTTATACACTAGAATCTGATTCATAATACAGGTAAAGACATTATTTTTAAATTTAGGGCTAATGAGCTCTTCCATAAGCGGCCCAAGGTGATCTCTCAAAACAGTTCGCTTTTCACTTGACCCAGAAAACCCTACAAGATCATGCAAATCAAGAGGTTCAAATCTCCATGGTCACTTTAAGAACACACGTGAAACTGCCCAGGCCATCAAGGGTGTGCAGATCCGAAAAGCTACCGGTGTCTAAAGGACGTCCCTCTGCAGAAGCAGTATGTGACGTTCCGTGGCCACACTGGTGGAGGTGGTGGGTGTGCACGGGCCAAACAGTGGGGCCAGACACAGGGTCGATGAGCCAAAAAGAGGGCTGAATTTTTACTGCACATGCTTAATAATGCGGACAGTAATGCTGAACTGAAGGGTTTAGATGTAGATTCTCTGGTCATTGAGCACATCCAGGTGAACAAAGCCCCCAGACGCAGCGTGGAACTTACAGGGCTTATGGCCAGTGGCCAGGTTAACCCAGACGTGAGCCCTCCTGCCACGTCGAGATGATCCTTATTGAAAAAGAGCAGACTGTTCCTAAACCGGAAGAGGAGGTTGCACAGAAGAAAAAGATACCCCAGAAGAAACTGAAGAAACAAAAACTTATGGCCCGGGAGTAAATTCTGCATAGAGTAAATGCAAATAAAAGTAAAAACAGAAAAAAAAAAAATGTAGGGCTCATGAAGGCCTGTCGATTCCTTTTTAACCACATAAAGAAGGTACACAAAGCAGAATTATTTTTGTACTAAGCAAAAGTATTTATCTTGAAGAATTTAATTTCTGTCTATATTCTCTCTGTCCCTCTCTCCCTCCTCCCCCCCCCACCCTGCCACTTTTCCCCATTCTCCAGCTATGGCCGGGACACAGAAATCCCTAAGGATGGCTCAATCTTAGATCTCGTAAAGCAGCTGACCATTTGCCATACAGTTTACCTTCTCTGTGCCTCAGACTCCTCAGCCGTCAAATAAGGAAGTGTTCTTAGAATAATTAACATAATTCCAGTGAAATTATTTGGGCTCCTTGAATAAAACTATAGCATACTTTGTCAGGCAACTAATTAATATTAATGCAATCATCTGAATATCATGCCACCCATAAGTGGTGGCAGGTTATATTTTTGAAGTTCAAATATTGTTTTCTTTATTACAGGTTTCTTTTCTCCATGGAAAACTCCAAAGCCTGTAAGTTGGAATTATTATGCTTCCTTCTTTATTTTTGGTTACTATTGCAATCCCATTAAATAAGAGTTAATTGGGTGACCGCAAAATCTCTTTTACCTCTGAGATTCTGTGATGGCAAAAGGACAAATCCTGAGTCCCTTTGTCTTGTACTACAAAAATAACATGTCTTACTTTCCTGTAAAGGCAGTTCTTCCTGTTTTTTAATAAACTTAGAAAATGGGCATTAACACTATTCAGTATGGTGTACTATAGAAACCTTTTGTTTTTCCCCTGTCAGGAATAACTATAGTCTTTTAATATGGAATTTTTAGACACAGTGCAAATGATAGGCCTAGAGGTCTTGAGCTACAAATTAAGTCTGGTGCATAAGAAATTTAACTTTGTATATATTTATATGTCTATATTTACATTTGAACATATATGCTAAATATGTGTGTGCAAATATTGCAGAGACATACATACTCCACCAAACCTGGCAATCACTCAACTTCTGCATCTCCTTCAGAAGCTGGTGATCTCCATCCGCCATCACCTAATCTCTCTGGGCCTACTTCCCTCGTGAATCATCCTGAAATGTTGATGCCGATATAGGACTGATGGATTTTAATACTCTTTTGTGTGGCTGGGTTAGCCAAGGCGGCTTCACAATTAGAAGTAGTTTTTCCTTGCCGTTAGATTGAAACTAGTAACTGGCCAAGTCCCCAGAACTGGCACTGGTTTTCTGGGATACCGTTTCATGGAGGGCTAGAATACCGTGCCCTACCTGGGATGTCTAAAACTCACAACTAAAAGAGAACTATAGCAAAGTGATGCAAGTCAAAAACAAAACTCGGGGAATCACTTCTCCCACTATCTTCTTTTCTTCCCTCTCAATTGAGCAACTCAGATGAAAGTGGCCCCAAGTCTCGCCAGTGAGTAGGGAGTTCTTGGCTTAACTTATGCAATTCTCCTATTTCTTTCACTGAAAAGCTATTTAACTGCTTGATTTTCTCCTTTTACAAAGGGAGGTAATATAATTTTGTGTGCTTTTCAAGCACAATAACTGGCTTAATTAAATAATAAGCCTTGAAATGGTTTGAAGATGTGAAAGTGAAGTATTATTGAGCCCGGTCATATGCCCGAGCTCTGGGTTTCTCTCAAAGAGACATAAGGAAACCGGGAGCTGGAGATGAGGGACTGATCTCTCAGAGCTGCAGAACCTCCTCACCAGGCATGTCCTCCTTTGGGATTGGTCTCATCTGGTCCACAGAGAATATCAGATGGGGAAACTGAGCCTATTTAGGTTTAGTAAAACATTTAGTGATGTGTGTGGTTTGAAAAGAGGTGGTTTTAAAATGTTTAAAATGAAATTTGTTTTATCTTGGCCAACATTTAAAGAGGTAAATATTTAAATAATTTCTTCCTTTCATCACCAAAGTTAATCTGTGCTCTGTGGTTATACATGTCTTTATCTAATTTAACAAGGAACCTTGCAACTTCATCATGGTGCTACAATTATGCTATTTAGTGATTTCCTTATGTGTACCACATTTACACAAATTATGCCATTTGGCATAATTACAGCATTTTCTGTCATTTTAGTAATTACATCCATAGTCAATAATTCCAAAAAAAGGTTTTATGGAACTTAATTTACAATTAATCCTGAACCTACACATCCCTACAAAAACTAAGGCTTGGACTTCCAGGTTCTAGACTGAGTGAGGATATAGGACTGTCGATTTAATGTCCTCCTGTATCCACCAGAAGCTCTTTAGACTAAGGACTGTAATGAGAAGCAGTATGATACATGTTCTGGGGCGCAGGCTCTGAAGGCATACTGCCTGGGTTCAAACTTTGCTTCTTCTCCTTAGTAGCTATATGACCTTCAACGAGCCACTTAAGTTGTCAGTATCTCCAGTTCTTACCTGTAAAATGGGAACAATAATAGTACCCCACTCATATAGTCATCGTGAAGAGTCTCAGTCCATGTAAGTTGCTTAAAACAGTACCTCTAAAATATATTGAGCTCAAAAATATAAAGTACTGTCATCCTAGAGAGCAAACACTCCATACATGAAACCTTAATAAATTAATGACTCTATAAAATGAACATAGTTTGCTGAAGTATTCATCTAAACAAATATATAAATATATACCCACAGTATATGGATTTATAGACTCTCTCCTCTCAGGATTGATGACATCTATAGTCAGGATAAGGAAATGTTATCCTGAGTGAGATCTCTCCTCCTCCCAGTCCTGTGTCACTTCCTAACCCTCTTCTGTCTTACTGATCTACATCTTAAGCTAATCCATGTTGAGATAGTCATTTTGTAACAAGTAATATACCCCTAATTGTAGTGAGTTCTCATGCTCTCCATCCGAAAGGAATCCAAGTTCATTCTTCAAGTACAGAATCAAATCAAATGCCTTCATATCCCAGCCCTGCCCTAAATTAGTGAGGGGGTACATTTAGACTACCCCAGCTTCTATAGGAAGCAAACAGTTTCTCAGTAGAGTACTTCGTGGGAGGTGGGGTGCTACCTCATTCACAAGCCCTCTACTCACAGTGTGCTCCCGCGATCAGAAGGTAGTTACATCATGATTCAGTTTTCCTGTTTTACCGTTTGAGGCCATGTTGTGGACTACATGGCCACTCTGTCCACTGATAATTCAGTGACTGACTCTGCCTTCATACAGTCAGGCATTCATTCATTCACCAAAGCCAGCAGAGATACAAGGTTTCTCCCAGATACTGAAAACAACCTCATTTCCATTTTTACTTACCCTAGTGAGATGCCTAGGTTTGAACACCACTGGGACGGTACAAGGCCCATTCAGAAGCCTATGAGAGGTAAATGTCTGGCAGAAGCACAACTCTAGACAAGCCAAGGTCAGGAAAACACTAGGTGAAACAAGTGAGGTCCAAGGGCCCGGGCAACGCGACAGGATCAGAATCTAGGGCGTTCAAGAAGGTTGAGAGGAACAAGTGAGCAGAGTGTCCCAGCTGGAAAGCAGAAGTCCGGAGACCACGTTGTCTAAGAAAGTAAGAAGTCAACAGAGCGCACCCTTCAAAAGATGCTGTCAGATCAGCGCACCAGTCCCAGTGAGCAGAGGAGGACCTCTGACCCCAGGGCAGGCAGTTTGCGCCATGGTCTTTGGGGTCGAAGCCAACAAAGAACTCAATCTGGGGGTGAGGAGCTACAGGACTGCAAGTCTGCTGCTTCAGTTATTTCATGGGCGCAGTGATTTTCTGCTCTACAGTCTTTTAAGAAAGCCTGACAGAGTGACTCAAGGGTTGATGAATGTCACGGCAAGATGTTGTGGAGGCTTTACTAAGCATGAACCGGACTATTGACTAATTCCCCTGTTTCTGTGCTATAGAAATTGTAGAACTTGTCACTCTGCCCCTGTAACCTTCCCAACAATGCCCAAAGCATTATTTGTTCTGTAGTTTTAAGAATGCTTTTTAGAAATACTAATATTTCACCTGAAGCATGTTTGCTCCAACGATTGCACATGAACAATACATACACCAGCAAGACCATGCGAGTATCAGCTCACCCTCAGTAGAAAAGGAGAGAAAGAAATAGACATTTGCTGAGGCCCTCTGATGAAGAGTGGGATTCTACAGCTACTCAGGCCACATATCTAACTTATTTACTGTGTAGAATTTAGTATCTTACATTTAGAAACGGAAGGGAGAGAGTCACAGCCACAGTGCATGCACATGGTGCCTAAAGCCAGTAACTTTGAAAAATTAAAAAAGAATACGACTTTAGCCACACATGTGGGTCTTCTCATCATAGCAAAGACACAGAGAATAGATGACCAAAGAAACCCAGAATGGCTTCCTAGATGAATTTTGCTATCAAATGAATTATGAAGTGCAGATTTTTACTAAATGGGAGCAAAAGGCCCACTAAGCAGAACATTAGCGAAAATTCTAAGCAAATTTGCCAGTTATTCCCCTCAATGTATTATTGTAAAAAGCAGTCCCATTAGAGTTACAAATTGGGTTGACCCGGGGTCTGCTGCTGACAGCTGCTGGACCTCTTTGCGCTTTCGAGATTGTGTTTAATATTAGGGAATTGAGCTCAACTAGGGATTTTCCATCCTCATTAGGTATAGAAACTTTGTTCAAATGAAATCTTGGTCGGTAGCCCATTACAGAAGACAAATGAAAATGGAGCCAATTGTCTTAGTGCCTTCAGACTGCGGTACCATAGACTGGGTGGCTCCTAAACAATAGCAATTTATTCCTCAGAGTTCTCGAGGCTGGAAGTCCAAGGTCAAGGCGCTGGCGGTTTCAGTGTCTGGTGAGAGTCCACTTCCTAGATGTCCATCTTTTCTTTGTAACGTCACCTGGCAGAAGGGTCTTCGGGACTCTGAGTCTCCTTTAATAAAGGCACTCATCCCATTCATGCGGCCTCCACCCTCGTGACCTAATCGCCCCCCCCGCAAAGGTCCCACCTCCTAGTACCATCACCTTGGGCGTTAGAATTTTAACATATAAATTTGGGAGGGGACCCAAACATTCAGACCATAGTATCAGTCTTACTGAGATACAGGTCAGTGACCCATTTCTTTCATAGTTTGCTGGCTCGCTCGACACCTGCCACAGCCCCAGGTAGGTGAGCAAGTCACAGGGAACTTTGTTTTACAAAGTGACATGCACACTACATGTTATCTCACATTCCCTCAACTTTAAAATCTTTATAACTGATACGCCAGAGCTGGTGTAGGAGACCTAACCGAGGTATAGCCAGCATGGAAACAAAAGCAGGGCAGGTCAGTAGGGGACAGAAAGTTATAATCCTGCCAAGCTCAAAACAGTGTGTATCAAAGCTAGTTTGTTTGTTTTTTAAAAAAGAACAGTTATGAGTCAGCTAGATTGGGGAAAAAAAAAGAAAAACAGCTGACCATTGATGATTTCATTCATTCACTAAATTAACATTTTCTGAGCTTACCATGTGTTGGTAACACAACAATGAGGAAGACTCTGTCCCCAGGATCTGTCCCCAACGCGTGCTATTTGAGGAGACATAGGTAGACTTGCCATTATCCTGAAGTCTCATGAGCGTTGGGTGTGAGGGGTGGGTAGAGGTGCTGTGGGAGCATCCATCACCAGTTCAGGAATGATCAGCAAAGGCCTTCCAGAGGAGACATCTTCTCTGAGTCTAGTAGCCCCCAGGTAAAAGGAGGAAGGGAGGTGAAAAAGTGGAAAATGGATAAAGTTTGCAGGTAGGAGGAGAAATGAAGAAAGCACGCGAAGGTTCAGAGGTAGGAGAGAATCAACGGATCCTGGGGAATGAGAGGAGAGACCATTAGTGAGTATGAGGACAGTGAGCAAAACTGGGTCATGAGGAGCCACTAATGCCCCAGCGGGGAGTTTAGCCTTTAGCCTGAAGACCATGCTGACCCAAGGCAGAATTTTCGACAAAAGGATAACCTGATCTAAGTTCTACACAGAGCAGATTTATTCAAAGCAGAAAAGTACAAGTTGAGTTTGAATCAGTTGACTATTGAATGAAGGTGAAGTTGGTGGTACGAACAGGTCATCCCAGTTAACCCGGCTTTCTACGTGACAAAAGGATATTAGTCCTTGCCTTAGCTACCTCACGGGGCCATGGTGCAGGTCGAAGAAGGTACAGTGTGTGAGAAAACATGGCAAACTGGGAAGTGTTCTAGAGATCTTTAATAAACTGTAGTGGTAGCAACCTCAGCAGTAGCATTTTGGGGAAGAAACTGCCAGATCGGCAGAAAATGAGGCTTCACAGAAGAATGAACAATTCATAAATCCCAGATGGTTGCATGATTACTTCAAACTGTTTAGGTATAGGAGATTATTAGGATATGTGTAGGTGTCAAAAGAGACCACTTTATTCTCTTCTGTTTTAGTAAAGATGGGGTAATGTATCAGGGCCAGTTCCACACATTTCTATACACTTACGTGTAAAGCTATCTTGAGACCCATGTCATCTTTCTCGTGTAGGAGGAAAAAACGCTCAGAGAGATTAAGTGATTAGCTGGAGATTACCAGCAATATGTGACAAGGTTATATATGTTTGCATTCAAAAGTCAGGCACCACTCGTGTTGAGTACCATCTATGGTACTTTAATATAGAGATGCAGAATCTTTTCTCACACTTACTCCCAAGTTGTAAATGGTTCGTGGAAGAAACGTCCACAGGGCAAGAAGGTCTAACTAAGGAAAGTCCACAGGGCAGGAGAGTCTGATTTAAAGGGGGAGGATTGTGGTATGTGACAAGGAAGAATTCAGCATCTTGTGTTCTCTTTCGCTTTCCAGATAATGGACCGCTGGGAGAATCAAGGCAGTCCTCAAACGAGTTTATCTGCTCCGGCCATACCACAGAACCTGCCCTTCCCACCCGCCCTTCACAGGACTTCCTTTCCTGACTCAGAGGCCTTTGACCCAAGGAAGCCTGACCCATACGAGCTCTACGAGAAATCTAGAGCGATTTATGAAAGTAGGCGTAAGTGAAAGCCACATAAAACACGGGTACATTGATAATAGCTGAAGCCCTGCCAAGAGATATATTGAAGCTGAGATGATCTGGCGTGATTTTATATTCTGAGGTTCAAAAAGTATCTCAAAAGTAGAGCCAGCTGATCTAAACTTTTCTTTAAAAAAAAAAAAAGCCTGTCAATTCAAAAAAAAAAAAAAACCCACAAACCTTATATCTTTTGGTTTTATATTTTATTTCCTACTGTTTTCCCTCAAAGCCTCCGAGGAAAATCAGGAATGTATTTGGTGGGAAGGACGGGGGGTGGGGGGGGTGGCAGAAGAGGTGGATAGTTTTGTTTAAGTCACCAAATAATAAGATAAATGTTTGGGATGTTTGTGTGCAATCTGATCTTGAGTCTGCAGCTTAGATTTTTTTCTTGAATGCAGTCATTGAAGAATTTAGGGCCATGAGTAAACGTTAAGCGAGTCCTTCCAACTCACAATCATGAAAGTAATGGTTCTGAAACCAGCAGAGAGCCAGGTGCCAATCATTTCTACCCAAAACTTCTGTTTCTCATTTAACACAGTGGGGCCCCTTTAATGCGGTGGGGCCCATTCAGTCATAAAACAAAATAGCGTGTATGCACTTGTCATCCTATTTGAAGGTCCCCTAAGGTTATTTCATTGCACTTTATAAATATTAGAAAACAAAGGTTTTGAATATTGCATATATGTTCCTCGTGCCTCTTTGCACCATCTGACAGGTCGTCTCTTCCAAATGTTAGAGGCCAGGAATCTGAATGGCATGAATGTATAATCTATGAGAGAAATGCACAGTATAATATGAACCTAAATAAACGGATCAAGAAACCTAGTCCAGTGAGAAGTGTTTGGTCCCCCGCACTCCCTTTTACAGTCTGCTGACTTCCTTTGTCTCTGTGTTCCTCCAATGTCTTCTCTCCAGCTTTATCATCTGAAACATGAATAGCAAGTCTTAAACTGTGTGTGACCACAGAGGATCTGAAATCTGTTTATTCTTTATGAGCTCAGGGGCTGAGAATTATGCACCCAACTGGTAAGGGGAAGAGGAGACAAAATACTTTTTCCCCATCCTCTATAACCCTCTGTAAAAGCAATCTTCATTGATAAAATAGTTAGGACAGCAGGGCAGGCATTGAGAAATCATTTTCATCAAAATGAACCCCCCCACACACACACATACACACCTCTTTATTTTAAATAATCAGCTCCGACAGGGCTACTGTACTTCATCATTTCCCTTCTGGATGAGCAACTGAAATGTCTTTAAAGGATTGTGAGGTTAGAATATCTTTGCTGTGTTAGAGTAAGAACAAAGTAGTATGTTTAGCTGTATAATATAGGGTGTAAATTCAGGGTGCTGATGCTCAGTAAATAAAAAAAATGAAAGATTTGAACACAGTTCTTAATACCTTTTCTGTTTCAATATCCAAGTATCTATGGAATACCCACTTAACTCTCAGTACCGTGGAGAGATACCAAAGATGAGTAATACGTCTTATTCTCACAAATTTAACTGGGCAAATGAGAATAAGTATTAACAGGTGTAGATACCGAGTTATAGTAGAAGTTCTAACTTGGAGGATGGAAATGCATTGCAGGATGAAAATATCGTCATGTCCTTGGCTTGTTTAAACTTTTGATTACTTTTAGGGAGCTTCAGGAGATGCTTCCTCTTGTTTCTGTCCCTTCATTAATCATTGGCTCCCATTCTTTTGTAGTTTCCTGACCAATGCGAGGCTTTATTATTCCGGACAAAGGCAATGTTGGCCTTTATTCCATCTTCCCTTCATGGTGTCTGATACTGTGCTGCCCTCAGTTTCTGAGCAGGAATTGCGCATGACCTTCTTTTCAACCCTAAAAGAATTCTGATTTCTTTATCCAGCCCCTGCAATGCTGTTTCTGTTCATTGCCTTTCCACTGCTCACCTGTAACAATCCAAGCAAACCAATCCACCTTAACCTCCCCTACCTTTCTTTTTCAGTCCTCCCCTGGGAGCTCTTTATCCCCTCTGCTTCCGCAGCCACACCAACACCCAACAGCCTGACTCCCCCGCCCCGGCCCCCTCCGCCCCATCCGTGCTCCACAGATGCCACCGCTGCCTCTGCTCTAATGGGGTCCCCCCTTCGTGTTTTTGTCGGCTCTTTAATGTTTCTGAGGTCACAGCAGTGTTTTCAGGGTCACAAGTCTTAGGAAGCCAAAAGAGGGCAAGCTTATTTTCTTTCCCATCCTTTGCTTTTCTATCATGTTATTTCATAAAACTAAATGGATTGTGAAAGAAACAGGGAAATCATGTCAAGGGAGGCAAAGCTCTACCCTGAAGATTAAGGAAACCAAACAAGCACAGGGCTACTTTCTCAGGTCCCTGGATAGCTGATCAGTTCATTCTGCTTGTGGACTTGCAAGTGTCTAGAAAAAACAAAGCAGCCCTTTGCCCTCTCTACATTCCCTGTTTCCAATTATGAAAAAGTTTCATTCTCTCACTTACATGTTGGGAATGCCAGAAAATCTTTTTTTTTTTTTTTAATGAATTGGGGGAAAGCTCAGTGTATTTCCCATCATCTCCCAATAGCTTTTCTTTAACGATCATGAACTATGTGCATCCATACAATGGAACCATATTCAAAATTTTGATGTGAACCATGCCTTATTCCTTTGAATCACATGCATAACATTTAGGTTTCACTCTGTTTATCCTTGTGTCCCCGAAAGCTTTTTCCTGGGAGAAAAATCCATGGGGACCGGGGAAAGTATGGAAGGGAATCCCAACCAGAGCTTGGCTAAACCAAGCTCTTTGACATTTTCCCTGGCCTATAGCAATTTCATGGTATCTTCCCTTCCAACCGGGTCTAAAGCTAAAGAGATATTTTGCGTTCTCATTCAAAACTGGGTTGCAGTAACCGAAAAAGAAAGGATGTACCTCCACCCACATGCTTCTGCTGCACAGAGTTCCAGAATGTTTGTTATATCAAGGCTGTCAAGAAGTATTTGGATTCAAGTCACCAGTCCCCTGCAGATGATGGAAATTTATCAAATGATGTAAATGCTGCTGTGCCTCATTTGGCTCATAATTAGATTATACTGACATTTTAATGTGCATGCATGGGACATCTTAATAAAGATGTATTCCCGAAAAAAAATGGAGTGATTTTAAACAAAGACAACCGTAGGAGACTAGAGCCTGCATGAAACAGAACATGATGGGCGCATGCCTATGAGAGAAGAGCTGGCAATGCCTCCCATCTTCATGAGAGCTCAGGATGAGATGGAACCGAAGAAAGCGAGAACAAAGGTTCTTCCGGCAGGCAGGGCGGTGTTTCCAATTTCAGAGCGGCACACAGAGTGTCTAGAGGTAGTGCCTCCGGGCTCCACATCGATCAACAAGAATGTCTGAAACATGCAACACGTGTCTAGGGCTCTGCTGGGCACTCCACGAGGAAAAAAAAAATCACGAGAAATAAATCCCACTTGCACAAAACTTCCACCGAAATGAAGGACACAAAAACCGAGGAAGACAATTCCCGAATGAGACTGCAGGACACAACCCAGCAGATCATATCAGCATTTCAACCGGCGAAATTGTGCAGTAACTGTAGACAACAGTTCCAGTGTAATTAGACAATTAGACCAATGGTTTCTCATTCCGTGGGCAAAATTGATGTTTAATCAGGAGAATGTCATGTGTTCAATATCTTCTAATTATCAAAAATCTCATTAGTCCTTACTGGAAAATGCTGTGCGGAAAGAAATTTGTTTTTTCTAACTTACTTCCACATAAACTTAAAGCGTCTATATCTGAAAGAAACATGCCCCCCAAAATCCCAAAAAAGGTTTTGACCGATGGGCTTTTTTGGGTTTCCATGTTAATAACTTAAGCATTGGCCCTCTGGCATTACCAGCAATTCCCAGAAAAAGGCAAAAATCTTTGGATAAAGACCACTTTTCTCATTGTGTAATAATAGCCTCTGTTGATAACTGACTTCTTGCTTGTCCCCATTACTTGTGTTTTTTTAAGTTGAAAGCAAGGAAAATACGCACCTTTGCACAGTGGGATAAGCCAGGCTATTTTTTACTTCTCCCTTCTCTGTCCTTTTCTCGGGACTCTCAGGAAAGAAGGACTAATTTTCTTTCCAATCACAAGAGGAAGGGCTTACATTTTCTCATTTTGTAGGCTAATCTTGAAAAAGAAACTATTGTTTACCATTTCTAACCTTGAAAAAGAAACTGCTTCTAAAGGCCCTCGCTGCCTCTCTTCTCTCCCATCTTCTCCTGCCATTTTCCCGATACGTGATGGTGTCACGTATTTCTGATATGAGAAGAAAGAGTTTCGTAACAACCTACATCCCCATGGGGTGACGTAGGTGGACGACATTTACCAGTTTGCCTGGGACGGTCCTGCTCTGTGTCACCCTGGCATAATTACTAATAGCTTCCCTTTCACTCTCCAGTTTGTCCTCAGTTGAATGATGAATTATATTGTTTCCCTTTACTATATAATCTATTAAAGAAATAACATCATTACTGTCCAAGAAAAGCATATATCTAAATGTACAGATCATGAATAAAAATTTTCATACCTACTCCGATAAATAATTTCCTTCAAGTTAATTTATTTGGCTGACTGTATTTTTCCCTTACATGCTTTATTCCTAATTTGAGGTATAGACACATGTGGTGGCTTGTCTCGGTAGCCAGACTCCCAGCAAACTCCCTCCATACTCAGAAAATTGTGCGTATGTATAAATCTAGAGCATGGCAAACGAAGTCCAAAAAATAGGCAGCAAGGCTTCACTCATTTAAGGATTATGCCATGGAGTTTTCGTTCTTCTCACAGACAGTAAATCAGATTCCACATCGCAATAATCGCAGGCCCAAAAGGGAGGTAATTTTGTCTGTCTTCCTGCCTCTAGGAAGGATTATACTTACATAACTTCGGAACAATGGCTGTCGTGACTCCTCCTCTGGATGCCAAGCAAGGCAATAAAAGTTCTTCCCAAAGAAAATGGAATCACTTTAGAATCTTACAAAATAAAGTTCTGATCATGCTAAAGAACTTGGCGATCTAGGAATGAGGCCGCTGTCCTGTTGCTTCGCTTTGCTTTAAGCCAGACTTACTGTTAAGGTTTGTCTCATCATCCTCGGTTCATGGGGCCATTTCTTGAGCATACTCCTCACTGCAGCCTCAGAAGCCAGAGCAACAAACAGATGCAAACAGGAAGAGACAAGAGAAGAAAAATCCGTGTTCTCTGAAACCCTTCCCTCGTGATTCTGTCCCTTGGCGTGAACCCAAGTTGAATTATGATTGAAGTTGTCCACACTTTTTTTCTCTTCACATTGAACCTTGCTTATTATAAATAAGCAATTTATGAGGTACAACGTGTCTATGCTCCCTTGCAGTAAGACATCACTCAAATGTAGAATTATAAAAGTGTCAGGGATCCGTGTGGTGTAATGTGCCGTATGGTGGATGGAACCTCTTTAGAACACAAATTCCTCTGGAATTTCTTCAAAAAGCTCACGTGATCAATTTTCCTTTCCAGAAATTAAGAAGAAATAACCCATATTAAGCAATGAGTATTGCCACGAAGGTAGCAATCAGAAGTAACCCCAGGCCAGTTGAAGCATGATGGAGGAGCAAGGTGGTTTTTAGTACTATACTTGACAAGAAATTATACTTCATAACTGTTCAAAAACAGAATCAAAAACATCTTTGGCTTTTATCCTATGGTTTGTTGTCCATTGCTCATTGCAAAATTCTTTCGTTGTTCAGTATTACAATGCACATATAACTTACGGCTAATCACAAATGGGTGGTTGTATTTCTAAAGTAGTAGTTTTTCTGCAGCTTTTTCCATGTCATCGGTGAGCAAGGGCTGTAGTTGGCACTGTTCCTCATCCTAACACGAGAATCACTTGGAAAGACGGAGGTAGTGTAAAAATATGAGCCACCCAGTGCAGGACTTGAGACTCTAAATGGAAACTGACAGTGGGAGCCACATCACACAAGGTGGATATGCAACATCCAGAGCTTGGAAGCCTGTTGCAAGTGCTCCTGCTTGAGCCTTTCAGGCTCCAGTCTCCCTTGTCAATGTGATTAAACATCTGATACAGTCAAGCTGGAAATGTCAATAGGTTTAAGAAAGGTTCTGACGCATCATGGATGCCATAGCCATAGGCAGCTCTTAAGCGATCATGGAAGGCCACCTTGCCTTCCGAGAGAACCCGCACATCTGAACGCTGCTAGACCAAGCCCTGGCCTCACTCGCTTGGACATTGCTGTTGCCCAATGGCTTTAATGTTCTTAACAAACGTTCTCTGGTGCACTATCTTATTTTAGTGAAATATTAAAAGAAGATGATACATAAATGTTAAGACACTTTTGTCAATGACTTTAGCATTAGAATCATAAAAGGCTAGAAAAAAATTTAATAACATTATCATTTAAAATGTCCTCGACGATGCTATGAAGGTTAATTTCCTGTACCTTTTTCCCATGGGAAAGCCATTATTGCTGGCCTTCACATAATTTATGTTATGGTTTAATCTGTGGAAAAAAACTGCCTTTCAGCTAGAGTTCTAGTATAGCACATTATGTGTCACTTTCCAGTTATAATATATTGATCAAGGAGATCAGTCATTCCAGTGAAGCTGTATTTGCCATTTTTAATATGTGCATTTTAATTGGGAAATCTAATTTCAAAAACAGTACTTTGGGTAGCTTTGTAAACAATTATGGTAATATTTATATTTCTAACAGGTCCCTTTTAATAAAGAAAGTTACCATGACATGAGCTAAGAAATAAAGATAGTGAAATAAATAGGTTGGGGACACATTTTTCCCATGTATTTTAGAAATGAGATCCAATCTGATGGCTAATAAATTTATTTCATTCAATAGTTTAAAACTTAATGCTCCTAGAATCAGAGGATGGGGGGTGGGGGGCCAGGGGAGGTTGTGAGAAGTAAACTCTAAAATCAGTCCTTGACTGAAAGTTCTTTAGTATGTCAGAGCATTTTGTTGGTAGCACAAGTTGACAATGCAACCCAAAGTACTTTCATGAGTAAATATGAGACCATCAGGACTGCAGTAAACCGAATGTAATTGCTGGATGGCAAGTAGGTCCTAGTGAGATTATGATAATATAAAATGGCAGTTTTCCAACTAATGGAAGTGTTTAGAAGGTAGCAGCCTTCTATCCCTGATACAGCTCTATCTTTCTGATGAAAGGATATTTCTCCATTTATAATTCTATACAGTCATACTATACATGGTGGATTTTTAGGAAATAACAGTTCTGGAGAACTAATTTGCCTTTACTGCAAAAACACAGATTACCTGGCAGGATGATCATTCTGCCCTCAAGGAGAGAGCGTGCAGGGTGCTGTGCAGGGTATGGTCGGAAACACCTGTCAAACCCAGAAGGCCAGTGACACTCTGCCTTGTTGTCACCCTCAAAAAGCTTCGATTTCATTTTTGTTGTTGAAGAGTGGAGAACTCTTTATATGAAACAAAGCTCAATAAGAAAGCAATCAGAATTTGGTCTTATTTTAACTTTTATTAATGTAATAATAAAATACAGATTTTATAGTGCCTCATATATCTATTACAGTCTGTACACAGTATTTTATGCTCATGTCCACAAATTTTTATGTTATATGTAGCAGAAATTACATCAAAATCCTAATGAAGGATCTATATTGCTAACAGAAACCGATGTAACTCAACTACTTCTACATCACTTCAACTGTCCAAATAATTGGAAGTATCAAAGTATTTGGACTGATGGACATAAGTCAACACACTCATTGATTGAATTTTCCACTTTTCATCTCAGTACTTGATGACACGATATCTTAACCTGATTTCAAAAACCTCTATTTATTTTGTGCATAGCTCAGGTTCTGGATTGACTTTACTTCTCAATAAGCATTTTTTAGAATGAGAATCAAAGCTTAATTTTTGAAAAGGAGGATCTTTTTTTTCTCATTCTGATCTAAAAGAATTCAGATTTTTCTATTTTGCTGCATGTAAAAGAAATATATTTACAGACCTATTCATATACATAAAACAGGGTGTGTCCTGTCCACTAACGTCCATGGATTTTAGAGAAACAAAATCATTAAATTGGAGCACCAAAGGTTGGGGGTGAGTTATAAGAGCAACAACAAAAAAAGTTAAAGATGAATTTTAAAATGCCGTAAATGAATTTCAATTTTAATTCCCCATTTTCCCATCCAGAACAAGTGCCACCAAGGACCAGTTTTCGAATGGATTCCTCTGGCAAGTATACCCACAGTCCTGTGAATGAAACGTCTTCCATCATGTGTAACAAATCATTCTTCTGAGTAGTATCAGCTTATTAGTATATAATCACTGTGCTAATTTGATTCACCCACATACGCACGTATTTAAGGTAGAGAGCAAGTCCCATCAAAGTGGGTCTACTTGGCTGCCAAGGAAACAAACAAAAGAGAAGGGAAGAGAGTCATACTCATTAATTACTTTCATAAAATGCTTTAGTAAAAGACTAGACTAAAAAAACCAGGTGCCAATAAAAGCCACCAGACTGACTAGGTCCATGATGCCTGATAGAGTAGCTTCTGGCCACATTAAGCTAGTGGGCAATGGAAATGTGGCTACTCTGAACTTAGATATGCTTAAGATGTATGTAAAATCCATATTGGATTTCCAAGACTTCATACAAAAAAGAAATAGAAATGTATATTATCTCACTAATTTTTTATATTGATTAATGCTTAAATAATATTTTGGATATACCAGCTTGAAATCCATTATTAAAGTTGATTGCACCTGTTTCTTTTTGCTTTTTAAAATGGGCTGCTGGAAAATTTTAAATTACTTATGTAGCTTCCATTTTATTTATACTGGACCATGCTAGACTAGATAACTAGAAATAAGCTAGAGTATCTCAAGAGATTTGCAATTTAGATGTTTCCAAAGAACTTACTGGAAATTTTGCTAATGTGGGATGAAATGATTTTTACATCAACTAAATATCTATGTCAGTTTAATTGTTTTAAACCATTCCACTTACAAAATGCAACATTTCAATGGTATTTCAAGTTAGAATAGAATATCATAGTTCAAAAGGTTTCAGTAAGAATCAATTAATATACTTAAAAGGAAAAACATTTTTTTTTTTACCTAACGGTTCTGAAAATACTTACCAATTTTGGTTTAGGCTGAAATATTTAATGTTATTACGGAAATGAAGGAGGAAAAGGAAAATTCAGATTTTTTTTTTACTTTTAGAAAGTGCTTTAAACAGCTACTTAGACCACTGGACTGAAAGCCAGAACACTAAAACAATTGCAGAAAAGCATGTTTCATAATAATAGTACTATTTCAGATCTGCGGGCTCACAGCACACATCTCTAGAGTGTTTCCATGATGACAGCTCATTATCCATCTCAGCATGTTCTAACACCCCTTGGAGAATATATGTGCTTGAGATCATTTCATTCTGTAAGTTTCCATGTCATTTTTTTTTTTTTTGGATATGTAGAAAATATGGAAGATACTGCTTCGCATTTTGTCCTCAAGTAAAGTATAAAGTATTTGTTTAGCTTGGCCTGAAAATTTTTAAACTATGATTATTCTTATACATTGACTGTAAAATCCTTGTAATTTTAAAAGATTATCTTAAGCCCAGAAGGAAAGTGAGACCTAGTAATTACAGTTGCAAAATGAAAGTAAGATTTAATTTGAGATTCTAAATCTCTATTTATTGGCCACAGTAAGCACATTTCTTGAAAATCTCAGCTTCTGAATAGACTTTATTTAAAAACAAAAAAAGCAAGAGAGGAACCACCTAATAGCATAGATTACATATATATATATATATATATATATATATATATATATATATCTGCACAATACTTTCGCATTTCAAAAAATATGCATTAGTTAAAAGAGAAAAGTTATAATAATGGTTTGCTTATATTATACCACTATGTAGTCCACATCTTCAGGAAAAGAACCAATCCAAATATTTATTAAATGTCCACACAAGTATCAAAATATTCTGGAAAATCATGACTACCTCAAAAATAAATGGATCTCCCATACTTCTTCTCACATTTATAAAAGGTCCTTTATCAAATTATGTGTCATAATTTTTCACTCAGATACATTTATCATAATTATAAGGTATTTATTAGCTTTAGCTGCCTATGATGCTTAAGTACAGAGGCAAAACTGATAGTAGGAAGTCCTAAACAATGTAATTATGAAAAGAAGTGATAACTCTACCATAGAATAATGCTGTGGTTTATCAGGTGTACTAGATTGGTGAGTATCTTAATTAAATTCAAGAAAACATTTATTTAGCAACTCCTACAGGCTGTGCATAATGGAATACTACAGATGATAAGGATAATTATTCCATCATCGAGGAAGAATGATAGTGAGAAACAATACATCCGTAGCCGGGACCTTTGAATGGATAACTTCACCCCAAGCCAAGAGAGCCAGGGTGTGGATTATCACAGAAACCAAGAGTAGAAATCACTTCCAGGAGAACTCTCCTTGTTTAGAAACAAAAGACATCAGGGGGTCAGAAAGGGTGTGTCAACAATGTCAAGTGAGGCACAGAAATCAATCAGAATGTGGAAATGGAAATGGCTGTTTGATGTGGTCATTAGGATGTCATCAGTGACCTTAAAGGGAGTGCTTTCAGAAATGCTGCCACAGCAGAAGCCAGACTGGCAGGAGTAAGTCACAGATGAGAGACTGGGGATGGGGAAGTAAAAGCCCCACTAGAGACTACTCATCCAAGACAGAAATGGGGAGCACGAGGGGGTATTTGGTATGGGGAAATCTGAGTTGATTTGAAGGCTGAGGGAGAAAACCCACAGAGTGGGAGTTGGCTTCTATATAGCTAAAATGTGTCTGGCCACATTCATATTACCAAAGGTATAAAGGAAAAAAGTAAAGAGAAGGCATTCTTTTAAAGCAAAAATGTATTAGCTACCTATCTGGTAATATTAGATTCAAGGGATAGAAACTATTTAATTCCTACTTAACTCATTCTGTATCTGGACTGCTTTGAAAGTTCAGAGACCAGGGACCTATTTAATAACCACCTTTGATTCCTGATTCCTTCCTCAATCTCTTTCCTAGATCTCTTTACAAGGAAAAGCCAAATAACTAATGCTCTTTCCAGCAGGAAAAATTGAATGAATTCATTCTCTGTGCCAAACTGATAATCAGCCCATGGTACTTACATTTTAATTAAAACATGAACGGGGATTCAAGTACCGAAATTTAATTGACATGTTTGCAGCATCCCATGTGCCAAATTAATCCATAAATGCCGTTCTTTGCATTTGTGAAGCTTGAATCCATTCATGAAATTAATCAGTTGTGTTCAGTTACCCACCCTTTTCCCTAAAACTGTGCACAAAGTCATGCCTTTCCAAATCTAGACCAAGGATACATACAGCATGTGAAGCTTCTGGAGTCTTAGTGCAAAATAAGAAGCAGCTTTTGAAATTCTGCTTTTCTCTCTTATGAGGGAGGTTGTCCTTATACCTGGATATGGCCACCATTAGCTACTTTTAGTACTACTAGTTTTTCAATATTAGTGGGAGCCCAGGATAAATCAGGACTTATCCAATCTGGTAGTTTGCCACAGTGCTCATGGAAAGTCCCCATCTGGGACAGATGTCTTTAGATGATTTATTTCGTAATGCCTGAGGATCCTGGGACCCAACTTCTAAAGAAGAAACAACAGTAGCCAGGAATGGCCATTGAACACACAAATCCAGAGTGTTCTGCCTCTCCTTAGTCCAAGCAATGCCTGAGAGTATCCCTGACAGTTCTGCAAAAAGGGCTGAGGAAAAGGAAGGTAAACAAAGAGCGTGGAAAGAGAATAACCAAGAAAGCAGAAAACAAACAAAAAAAAGGATGTTGGTGGGGGCCCGGTTGAGTGACATCAAAAGTGACTCAGGTCCCACTAGGTGTCCACCAGACTCCTTCATCAAACAGCCTTCCGGGTGCATGGTTAGCAAACCAACAGGGGAAAGAGGTGGTGATTGTTAAATTCTGTCACAGTGGGGTGAAGAGTTGGCCCTTAGATTTCTTTGCCTTACGTTTGTGCATTAACAGGGGAAGAGACAAAGCATGATCTGGTAATTTTCAGTGTGTCATCAGGCCAGGGCTCCTGGGTGGCTCAGAGGGTTAAGTGTCTGACTTCAGCTCAGATCAAGATCTCAGGGTCTTGGGATTGAGCCCCACAGGTCAGGCTCCCTGCTCAGTGGGGAATCTGCCTGTCGCTCTGCCCCTCCCCTTCCCCCCCCCCCCCCCCCCGCTTGTGCTCTCTCTCAAATAAATAAATAAAATCTCTAAAAATAATAAAAATAAATGTGTCATAAAGCCAGAAGAGCAGCTAAAGGAAAGTATCAGAAACATCATAAGCTTACAAGAGAGCTAACAAAGCAGGGGGGAAAAAAGAGTAATGTCTCTCAGCTTTGTGCATATAATTTTAGTTATTTTTTAAAACCCAGACTCAAAAGGATGGGGAGGGCAGAGGAAGAAACCAGAGAAAAATTATCCTTCTAAAAGCTCTTATTCCCACCCCACAAAGAAGTACTACTGCCTTAAGGCAAAATCTATCATTTAAACTTTTTTTTCCAGTGACTGTGTCTCTAAAGTTTCCATGCCCTGAAGCCTCTGAGTCTATGTTCAAAATTAACAAAGAAATTTTTAAAAATAATATGTGCTGGCATCCGTCTCCAATAGGTCTCTCTTTGCCTCTCTCAACTTGTTCACGTACCATGTAGCTAGTCATCTCTGCCTGGAAGAGTGGAGGGTGGAGATGACATGGTTGGCACATATCACCCTACATTCGAAATCAGAGTGGCCAGAGCCTCGTCAGGAGATTGTAATGTCACCAGATTGCACACAAAGAATAAGAGGAGGAAGATAAATGTCCCACTCACAGCTGTTCTTCAAAGTCAAATAAAATTAACCAGCTAAAATCTATATTCTTTCTACTAAAAACAAGAGTCCTGAGTCATTCATTAAGGAAACACTTTCCAATTCCTCTGGGAATGACAGCATTCGCTAACACAAGACAACCCCCTTGTACTTTGGCACATCTCAAAATTCTGTTACTGGGATTCTCATAATTTCAGCATTCTCTTGGGGGAACGTTTTATTTAGCAAATAAAATGGATTGCAGAGTAAACTCCTTTTAGAGTTCCCCATGTAATATGGATTGCTGCTGAAGCCATTGGAAGAACAGTTTCCCACCTACCTTACTCACCAGTGATGCAAAAATGAGAATATTTATAGGAGTAGATGGAAAGTTCTGGTTATACATATGCTAGTGCTATCATTTTAAGGGTCAAAAATATATTATCTCTTTGTATTTTTTGTCTCTATGTGTTTTATATATGGCCTAGAGTCCTCTAAGCTTAAAGTAACCTAGAGAAGAGATTGCTGTGAGCAGTAGAATCATAAACAACTTCTAAAGATCTGTAAGTGGTTGGGCATTATCTGTCATCCTCCCATCTCCTCTTGCCTTTCCGCCTCCCCCGGGAGGAGTACCTGTGCTTGCTGTGATTTTATAGGGCTATTACATCTGCCTGGAGTCCCAAAGCCCCAAAGGAGCACACACTCCCAATGTGTGATTTCATACATGATGTTGTAGACCCCAGGAATAAACTGAGTTCAAAAGCCAATTGTGACTCATAGAGTATAGGGCAAAGTTTTCATCTTCCTTTTACCACCCAACTGAGTTCTCAGTTCTCATCTTTCAAATATGAACGATAATACAATTTCTAAAGGATGACTAACGCATGTGGAAATCCAGTTGGTTAGTCTTCTCTGAGTTTTATATTAGTCGTTGAATGGAAAGGTCTTTGGTTTTATGTGCATCTGCTCATGAAAGGACATGACTGGTTATGGATTCTTACACAATGTATACATATATGCAAATGTACTTCTGTGCTTGACTCAGTCTTGTTTTGTCTTTTGAGAACAGCAACACATAATCAGCTTATGCCTACATTTCAGAAATGAATGAGTTGCCTTTTGTATATCACTGGAAATGCACAGCCCATATTGGAGGGCACCATGGTAAACCCAGTGTCATTGTGCCTTGTTTACTGGCTCACTTCAGCAGCCCCACTTACTGTAGAGCCTGAGAAAGACTTGCCTGGCCAACATTCACGGAGTCTCTCTCCAACTATGACTAGTACCATATATCCAAATGGCTCAGACACATCTTCCTGTCCCAAGAGAATCATTCTCTGAAATCCCATCCCAATTTCCAAAACCATCCTGTGTAAGCAATTTAATATTGCTTCTATAAATTCTAATACCTCCTTTAAACCATGAAGGCCTAGGATCACTAAATTCTTCTTAAGCAAAGGATGGCATCAATAAGTATTTCCCAAATTTGCTAACATCCAATGGTATCCCAACAATGACCACGAAAGTATGCACAACTCAGTCAAGATGGAGACTTTACCCCCGTGAGAAGGATTCAAAGGTCCAGGGGTAATGCGTAAGCATAAATCACATTCTCCTTCAAAAGTCAAAAGAGGTCTTACACTTTTCATGTATTTATCCTAGGATTGAAAACATTGACATCCAGGAGTCTTCCAGCTTATTTTTAACTACATTTCTGTTCTTTCAGCTAACTGCAGAGAAGTATCCCTCTTCTAGTTTATCTTGAATACACTAGTAAAATCAGTAGTGGCTTCCACATTGTAAAATGTTTGGGGAGATAAGAGTTCACTTACACCAGGCAAATTTCTACCCCTGAGTTATTAAAAACCTAAAGGAGTTTGTCTGAAAATAAAAACTTCACTCAAACTCCCAATACAGAAAAGTTTCAATTCTATTTTTTTTCTAATGTTTATGATTCTAAAAAAGACAATTAGGCATAAATTTGTATCTCCCCCCACCCCTGCCTGACACACACGAAATGGGATGCATCGAGACATAAAGAGATATTTGTAAATTACTAGGCAGTACTCTACCAGGTAGTTCCAGGATGTCATCTCTTCTCTCATGCTTTTGAAACAATGGTTCTAGTCAGAGTAAACATCCTCAAAGTAACAGCCAATCTTCTTGAGAGCAATCTGAATGCTCTCGGGAAAATAAAGAATTATAGAGGCATCGTTTTTTGTTTTTTGTTTTTTGTTTTTGAGTCAGGAAATTTGTATGTTCTTTCTGCCTGTGGTGATACCCTAGTAATGCACTTGTTTGATCACTGTTAATCCAGAGACTACCTAATTTTGGAACTTTTTTTTTACCACATTTTTTTTATCCTCTCTGCTCTCCACCAACTCTAACAGCACTCTCATTAATCACATCCACAAAATTAATTTATCATTGATGTGTTCGGTTTCTCAGGGAGCGGGGAAGAGACAGGATTCATTACTCAATAGGATCTCCTTTATACCAGGTCCAGATTATAAGGAGCTGGATGTTCACCTTCGCAGGATGGAGTCTGGATTTGGCTTCAGAATCCTCGGGGGAGATGAGCCTGGGCAGCCTGTAAGTTGAAACCACTTTATTTCCACACTGTGGGCTATATACTGTGTGTGTGCATCAGGAGAAATATCATTCATTATGAATCTAAAAGAAAATCTTTGAAGGCTCAAAAAAAAAAAAGTTTGAGGTTTGTGTTCTTACTGTTTAAGTTCTCAAAACATGTCGGTGTTTCCATGCCAATATATCATCATAAATTAATGTACATACATTAAGAGGGGACGCTACTCTTTCTCAGAATGGATTGAATTCCTCTTGAATAGTTCAATTTTGTATTGCACCCCTGGTCACTCTGGACAGTGATTCAAGGTAAACACATGGTATGACAGAAGATACACTTGAAGGGGTGATTTGGACCAGCAGAATTATGTACGTTTGCAATCAAAAGTACAAGGGAGAGAAAACATAGGGATAAACAGAAGTAAAATCAAGCTCAATGCTGCAGAATCTCAGCCAGATTCAAATTAAGGGATTACCATGAGAAGATGTTCACAAAGCGAACTTCAATTGGCACAATATTGAGAATTTGGGAAAGGCTCTGGAAAAATTAAAACTGCACGTGCGTGCACGCACACACCCCTCATTATACACCAGAGTCAAAGCATAAAATAATATACAGAAAACTCAACAAAGCTAGATTTATGCGCGTGTATCAAAATACCAGCCATAAAATACTCATTGTAAAAGATGTGTCTTAAATGGTACCCAATATGACTAAGTCAGGTCCATGGAAGGTTTGAATAAATGACACCCATTCCAGCTCAGGTGCCTTAACTCCATTCCAGCTCATGCAAGAGATTTAAGCTGTAAGCCTGTTTCCTCGTCTGTAAGATGAAAAACACAATAGTCCTCTCTCACAGAGAGAGAGCTTTAAGAATTAAAGATAGCATAGGCAAACCTCTTGGTATTGTGCCTGGATCCTATCAGGTGTTGAGTGCATGTTTATCATCATCATCTGTCTTGTTGGTCAGTTTTTCCAGAAAATAAAACCAGAACCAAAAGTGGGCAGAAATCTTCAGGAGAAAAAAGTTAGTCTAACAAATGAAAGGAATCTGTAAAAATGAAAACTGTCCCAAAGTGAAGTCCATTGTCTTGGTAGACAGTGAGCTCCTTCCCCACGGAAGTATTCAAGCGGAGCTGACGAGAACCTGACAGGAACCCCAGAGAGGTTCCTCGGCCCTTCGAGCAGAGTTGGACCAGATGATTGATGAGATCCCTGACTAGGAAGAATGTTGAGAAGCTGAGCTTAGACTCCAAGGATGAGGGAACTCCAGGAAAAAAGACTTATTTCCTAATTTGGGGGGGTAAAATTCGGCATCAGTCAACCTCAATATCACTAATTCCCTAGCTGCCAGAGATGTGAAAGTGCATTTACCATGGAGGTTCTCTGAATTTCCCAACTAGTGCTTTGGGAGGAAAGACAGTGCTAAGGTAAAATATAGGGCACAAATAACTTGGGACTTATTTATCCAGAGACTAAATTAAGGATCTCATGTCACAGGCAGAAGGAACAAATCTCAGTTACATTTCGCTCCCTTTCACAGACGTGTCCCCCTCTATCTGCCACCTGATTCTGAGTTTACCAGGGATCCTCGGTCACCTGGTCAGGAGGCAGCCTCACTCCTCTCTGTCTAGAAAGAACCAGAAATAGTATCCAGTTCCTTCATGTATGTAAACATTTAAACTTCGGCTTCCACAGAGTATTTGTCTGACTTAGTTTCCTTCAGGATCATTCTCTAACCTGTTCATATGTCTCCCTATTTAGTTTGAGCAGTGGGATTTAAAATTCCCCCTAAGCAGGGACTTCATCCTTCCCTTTTTATTCTCCGTCGGTGTCCCCATAAATGAATAGTGTGCCATCAGCCAAAGTGGAGGTTAAGGTCACAGTCCTCCAGACTGCCAAGTCTGCCCCCATTCCTGACAATGGCTACAATGATTTTGCAAAGTCTGAGGGAAGAATCTGCCTCACTTCAGACACTAGCTGCAAATTTGGGGGTCCCATGGCCTCCTTCAGATTTGATAATTCACTAGAACAACTCCTAGAATTCAGGAAAGTGCCGTACTTATGATTACAGTTTTACACTGAAAGGGTACAAATCAGAACCAACCAAAAAAAAAAAAAAAAAAAAAAAGGTCCATAGGGCAAAGTTTGGAAGGGCTCTGCGTGCAAAGCTTCCATCATCCTCAGGGACGAGTTATCCCTCCTAGCATCGATGCCAACCAGGGATGCTCACCCAAGTATTGGTGTCCAGAGTTTTTCTTGGGGTCTTGTTATGTGAGTACGAGTGATTGAGTCATTGAGGTGGTTGAGCTCAATCTCCAGCCCCTCTCCTTCCCAGAGGTCAAGTTGATGTCATAAGGTTCAAAGGCACAACCCTCTAATTATATGGCTGGTCTTTCTTGTCTGGTCGGCGCCCGCGCCCCACCCCCGCCCCCAAGACTGGGTGTGGCTGCTCCACCCTGAGTCATCTCCTTTAGCATAAACTACTGGTACCCACCATGAGTCTCCTCATTAGCATAAACTGTCAGGTTCAGTACAAGGGTCTCACAATGACCAAAGATACTCCTGTTCCAGTGGTCTAAAGGTTACATTTCAGGAAAAGCCAGACCTCTGTTTGGGCTCAGGCTAAATTCTTTATTGTACACCTATATGTTTAAAAGACACTAAGTGAAGGAAATAATGGCACTTTAAGGTGATTTTTATCACATTGTGGGGGATACTGAGACTTTTGTAGGGCATATAAGGGTAAATTCATTAGAATCCATTATACTCGTACTAACATAATGCTTCAAACTTACCAACCTAAGGGATCTCCACCAGAAAGACGAGGTTCCTATTTGTTCCAGAATGCACTGACTGACATACTTTTTCCCCCCTACCAATCTGTGAGCTCCTTGAAGGCAAGGACCATGTTTTGATGGTGTTTGTATCTTCCAAGCCCAGCACAGAGCCTGACATAATAGATATTTGCTAAACGGAACTGAAGAAAGAGTTCTCTTCACCAAGCCAAACTGTCACCTGAACCTCTCAGGAAAAAAAAAAAAAAAGGAATAATCTGGAGTTTACATTTTCTGAGGCCCCTAGATGCTTTTACAGGCTCTGTAGAATTTAAATGGTGTCATCCTAGAATCAGGGATGGTGTCCTAGGAACCCTACAACATGCTTTGCTCAATCCAGTGTTTTAAAATTGTGCAATACCAACTAATTTCACATGTTTAAAATTCAGATTTCCTTATATATTCTCTTGAAAAATAGATCTAGCAACATTGGGCTTATTATCTTCCTCATTGACAATAACCAGCTGGAGCTAAGGGGTGGTCCCTTCTAAACTGAGCATGGCCACAGTTCCCAAGACCCCCTCATGCCTGTGTTATTCCTTTAGTCTACTGTCTTTGACACTCCCATCCAAGAGGACTGGACAAAAGATGAGTATTTTGCACCAAAGGAATCTTCAACCAGGGCCAGATCATGCTTTTACAAGCCCTAAGCATATCATCAGGTTCCTTCCCTTATATGATAAGGACAAACAAGAGATTCATTTATTTATGAAATAAATGTAAAAGAAATAAAGTTCCAATTCTTCCCATGGTGCTTACTTCAGTACAGTCTTTGAAATATGAAATTCTTATGTTGCTGGAACCCCTTTCCCCCATAGGCTCACGCTTTGTCGCTTTGGAGGTAAACTAGAACCACATTCAGGAAATACTGTCTTCACCAGTCTCTCCCTCCTCCCCCAAGGGTAGGAGGGACTGCATGACTGCTCACAGGGAAGGCGTGGTCTCAGCTGGCTCAAGAAGGGAGGGGTCTGGCTGATAATTTGCCTGGCACTGTAAAATTGTTGCCCAAATAGAGCACATTTACTCAAAATGAAGCTCGGGTGTGTGAATGTGGCCTCTGGACAGTTTTGCGCCTGGTCAGTCCACACGCTCCCAGGTTCCCAACCCTTCTGAACATTGACTTTGACTCCAGAGTCCTTTCTCCTTTGCAGTGGGCAGGCATCCAGTATCTATGATAAGCCTCCTCGGATTACGTGGATTGTTGGTTATCCCCGTTGTGTTTATTTAGATTTATTCTGGTTTGTTCTTTCATTTGAATGATTTAAGACACACGCAGGCTGCAAGTTACAATTTTGACCCTTAGGCCATTGAAGTAGAAGGCTGAATCTTCCTAAAGCAAGCAGAGGCAGAGAGTAATGCCTTGAAGACCAGAAGGTTGCCCCTCAGAAAGACCATGTCAGAAAGAGAATCTACTGTAAAGATTTCCCATAAGCCTTTCCTTCCTGCTTTCCTCCATTGTGAGCCCAGAGATAATATATAAACAAAATGTGCTGACCTCATTTAATTGCTGATGTGCTACAAAGGGAGAGGCGCATGAGGTGACTTGGTCCCCAACCACAGGAGGTCTCATAAATTACATCAAACAGGTTTCTGCCTCCATATACACGAAATGGTACTGACATCTCAGGGTGCGCATTAAACACGACAACATAGCTTTCGGCAAATAATGAACAGCAGGACTCCAACTCCAGCAAAGCATATGGGCATTTTTCCTGCGAGAGGAAATACTTTTCACAGTTAAATAACAATAGAAATAGAAAGAAATGAAAAATTGCCAGAAAGGAACAAAAATGGGATTTCCAGCTGTGAGCCAAAAAGAGATGGGAAGGCATCAAGGTGGAAAGATTTAGAAAACGCTGCAATGGAGAAAAACTGTTCATAGAAAGAAGAGGTAATGATAGACAGACTCCTTGGTCAGGGAGTCTGTGCAAACTTGTGGAGAAGTTTCAGAAGGCAGGAGCCTGAAATGGGCTTGCCACATTGTCAGGTTGTCCCAGGATATAATTATTGCAGCTCAGACCTACCGGGGTTAGACTTGCATAGGTAGGGCAGGAAAGATTAAAAGAATTAAAAGGACTGCACATCTGATTTTGGTTTTGTTTGTTTCTTACTTGTTTTCATTTTCCTTTTTTTGTGTTAGCTTTTTCCCCTGGCTGACGAGGGTACCAGCCACTTGAATGCAAATTGCGATTATTTCATATCAAATACTCCGTTTTGTTCCGTGTGCCCTCCCAGCCTGTAAGATAGAGTTGTGGAGTTGTGATTCTTTTGTTTTTTAGAGAAGGCCATTGAAAAGCCAAGGCCATGGATCGGTTGTTCATGGGGCCAGGGGGCAGTCTTTTTAGAGCTATCTTGCCACAAAGTTCTTCCTTCAGGGCCAAAGCAGTAAGGACAAGATAAAGAACTCCTCCAAGAGCGATGAGAAAACTGATGAGTGGGTCTACACAGGCTGAAGGATCCAGTGAGGCTAGAAGAGAGGGGTGTGTGGAGTGAGGACAGGGCTCCCACCACCTCAGCCACGTGACTGACACCCACCCACCACCCCGCCTTGCTCCCTTTTTTCCGTGGTGCATGCCTGCTAGCATACAACAGAACTTACTACACTTACTATCGTCTGACCACTAGACTAGGAGTTCTATAAGGGCAGGGATCTGTATTTATTGTTCACAGATGAATTCCTAACACCCAAAAGTGCCTGTGGGTTCAATTAATACTTGCTAAATCAATAAATTAATTAGTACTCATATCCCAGCAATGCGGCAGAAAAGCAGATGTTTTACTGGGATTTTCCTTTTAACGGGTGATATAGTTTAGGTGATGCTAAAACTGGTATCACCTAGTAACAAAGAAGATAACTTCAAGGGCATCTGTGTATCTTTGCTGTCTGCTTACAGCAAGGGAGGAATGGGAATTTTCCAATGTGAAATTTGGGGCCGGGGGTGGGCGGTTGGTGGGGTGGTTTTTTTTTTCCCCCTAGGTGAAATTTCGTTTTTACTATTTTTGTAGAGGGCCGAATTGGAGCCATGGCTTTCTCAGGTGTGACCTATATCTTGGTTCATTTTTCTCAGTGAGAGTCAGAACTATAGCTTCAAGTTGATAATTAACCAGCCAAGAAGCTCACGTGCCATTTTCTTCTCTGTAACTAGCTGTAAACTCTCTCACTAAAACACATAGGAAATCTAAAGTTCGAAGCATTTTGGGGGACTAACCCAGCTAAATACAGCTTTTCACGGGGCAGTGGAGAAACATAAACATTCATTTTAACTGGCTTTCGCACAAAGCACTTAGCAAATCTTTGAGGGCTCCTTAGCGGGTTCAGTCTTTTGAAGAATAGACTGGAACATCTTTAGAAAGAAACTCATAAATTCAGGTTGGCATGACAGTAAGAGAAAGGGAGAATGTCAGAAGCAAGCATGCCCAGCTGCTGGCCTGTAGGAAATGGGTGAGGAACGTTGCAGGGGAAGAACCTCACCGTACCCTGAGGTTTTCCTTGTGACGGCAATAGTGAATCCCTCCTCAGAGCACCAATATTCAGTGTGGAAGCAAATCTATCCCCAGCCCGCCCCCAGGAATAGGGAAGAAGTAGCTGTAGTCATAGAGAATTGTCATTCCTATGGATAAAGAAAGCTGTTCAGTGGACCAAGGCTAGGAAGTCTTCAGGAAAAGAGAACACTCTTCAGCCTCTGATTTTGCGTATACCCAAGACGTCCTGGGCATTCACGTCAGGTTGCCATGTTGACAGGCCACACCAAGCAGTGTGACCACGTAAGAATGAGTCTGTTGTCACGCCTGAGACACACAGCCTGCGGTCATGATGGGGCAGCTCTGCAAAAAAGCTGGGATCCACGGATCCAGGGTTTGAAAGAGATCATTGTGCCTGAAAGAAATCCATCTGTGAGCAAGGGATCCTTTTATAAAGACTTAGAACTTAGACGATAGCTTCTGTAATATGATCAGGCTAAGGGGTTACGACTGCCTACGGATGCTATATGGCTAAGCCACTTGGCAAAAGAAATAGGATATCCATTGCCCATGTGTTGGAAAAATCGTAGGTTAAACGGTGAAACTAAAATATTTAGTGCTGTTGTTTTTTCTCCGAGAAGGAAAAAAAAAAAAAGCCTCGTTATTGGACACTAACCTGAGTGTTTCTAGTGGGAAGTGGGAAATCTTATATTATGTCTTTCGTGACAGTCCCTGGCTCAGGGTAATTCCCATGCACATATTTCCCAGATATGTTCCTCCTCATTTCTTGGTGTGAGGAAGCAGAAGCATTTCAGGGGACAGGCAAAACTGGGAATGTCCTTTACACAGGGGACAGTGCTCCAAGGAAATATTCAAAGGAATAGAGCAAAAATCGGGAGGAGGTTTGACTGAAACTTTTTTTAAGTCACCTGGCCAGAGAAGCCAACTGTGAGTTTTACTTTGTTTTATTTTATTTTCCCCTTACCTCCAGCCTTGCAAAGCAAAAAAAAAAAAAAAAAAAAATTGAACCATTATCAGTTTCATAATATGCAGCAGCTAGTTTCCCCTGACATTTTTTGAGCACTCAGTATGCGTCATGAGCAAAGTTAAATGCTTTACATGCATTATTTCATTCAGTTCTCCCAACAAGTCCATAAAGCAGCTCCCACTACTTGATTTCCCCATTTTGCAGATGAAGAAACTGAGGCTCGCGGAGGTTAAGACTTGCCCAAGTCCACACAAACAAGAAGTGGAGCCAGGATTCAGTCCCCAATTCGTTACATGCACAGTGGCCAATAACATCAGAGTACTTGGGGTTAGAATTTTCCTGAAGGGTGATAACTGGTGCACCAGGAAGCAAGTGTCCCCCAGACCTCGTGGCCATCAGCAGCGAGTTCAAAACGTTTACTTCTCTGAAAGGAGTTAACAACCTGGAAGAGTGGGAAAGGCCCCTCATTTTTCATTTTTCAAGTACATGCTCAGGTTTGGAGTAAGGGGTAGAATGTGGGAATAAAACCTTCCACCAAGTTGTACATACATATAAAGAAATTATATGTATATATGATATTACTGTCTAGAATTATATTTATATATAAGGAAGTTATATATAAATATTATTATCCATGATTATATTTACATAAAGAAATTATGTGTGTGTGGGGGGGAAAAAAGTTGAAATGTAAATATCCTTTCCTTCTCACGCTTCCCTAGATTTTGATTGGCGCTGTCATTGCCATGGGTTCAGCCGACAGAGACGGCCGCCTGCACCCAGGAGACGAGCTTGTCTATGTCGACGGGATTCCAGTGGCTGGCAAGACCCACCGCTATGTCATCGACCTGATGCACCATGCAGCCCGAAATGGGCAGGTCAACCTCACTGTGAGGAGGAAGATGCTCTGTGGAGGTGTGTGGCTCAAGCCAGCAGGGAGGCTTGGGGGTCAGGTGGTGAAATGCTTTTGTGGGACATGGTAAGGACACTTGAAACAAAATTTTAAATCAGTTTCTATATTAAACAAGGACAAAAGTCAGCCTAGATCGTCCACATGTAACCATGATTTTGAAAATGCAGATTTTCACCCCGCTATAATTCCAAGCAGTCTCTCAGCCCTCCATTTTCCGTGCAGTCATTAAAAATTTCTAGCAGAGCCTGGGGCTAATTTAAGATGTGTATGCTCTTTGCTCTTTGGTGGATGCTGGTTATAAGAGGAACATTACGGTAGCAGAAAATATAGCTTTGGAAAATGTTCCTCATTGTGTTTACAATCCAAGAACCACAGCATTTCGATACCATCGTAAGGCAACTAAGATGGAAAATTAGCCTCCATTGTAGAGCCTGATAAAAGGTAACAATAAAACCATTACAAAAATACAGCTCTACGTCACTCTGAGAAAACACAATTCATTTAACTCCAAACTTATGAAACCCGTAAATTAGAAGTAATTATGCCCTTTACAGCTATTCCCTAACATCATAAAAGAATCCACCAAAGACTTCACTTTTAAAAGTCTGTCTTCACAGTCATAATACAATTCCACCATCTCATTCCCCCCCCCCAAAAAAGGTTTGTATTTTTATGAATATGTCTGTTACAAAAATCGACTATTTTTCACAATCTAAGCCCTCAGTAACGTTGATGGTAGGGTCCCAAACTGCCTGCACTTTGCCCTGCGAATTACAGGAGGAAAGCACCAATGATGTTCTGTCACCTGCCGCCCTCATGGCCCTTGGCCTCTCTGCTCAGTCCCCTGGCTCTCCTCAGACAGATTAGGAGGGACCTCGGCGTCAGGAGCTCCCTCGTGTTACAGATAAGGAAACCGAGGCCCAGAGGTTGGCTAGATAATGCAGAGGCTCTTGGCTTCAGCCAGTGCTTCTTGCCGTATCCCACCTTCGGGCCCCCTCCCAGGGAATTCAAAGACGTGAGACCAACCCTTAGCAAATGTCACTCCCTAACCTAAGTAGTCCTCTGTATGTGTTATTGTTATAAGGCATCTGAATCAAAAAACGGGGGCAGGTGGCACTGGCTAATCACAGGCTGTGAATGACTAGGGAAGATAAGGCTTGTTAATCGAACTACAAACTGTTTTCTATTCAAGTCTTCTAGAAACTAGACTTTGATCAAGGGCAATCATTTAAAAGGGCAAGTCAGAATTGTCAGCCCTCACCAATAGAGACGCTGTGTATCTTGTGCCATTCACCTTCAGAAATTCATGGCATACCAAAGAAGTAAAACACCTTGAATTATGCCTCATCCTTGGGCAAGCTGCCAGGAGGAAGACAGTGTTTGCTTGGTTAACATTTAACTGTCTCTCTCCCTAAGAGTGATTTTTAATAAAAAGTTTGCTGTGCTATATGTTCTGTAACCCAAGATAAATTAAAAAGATACCTGATTTACAAGGAAATATACTGCAAGGTGCAAAACCAATGCACCAACATAATTTCATGCTCCCTTTGCCACCAGCTGATTATTGCAAATTAAATTTTGTTTTAATCAACCCAAGCTATTGGAGTGTATGCCAAATGCTGCAAAAATGTATTCTTGCAATTTGTGGATCATGTGACTTTCGTGAAGCTGCTCTTTGCTGCATTTCTTACCAACTTTACTCATTTAGGCTTTCGAGTGCATTTCAAGTGCATTTCATTTTTGAAAATGTTCAGCTGCAGACCGCTTGTTCACACTAGGAGAGTTTCCAAGTTAATTCAGCTCACTCTTCCTTGAAAGCTTCATCAGTATTGCAGATGATTAAGTTCAGGAAAGGATACTTTGATAGTAAAGTAAATGCCTAGAAATAGGATGGAACAGATTTTTTAAAGGCATAGGAAGGCAGCTTTTCTTCATAGCTGCTGTTTCTCTAACAGCGAGAAGGGATAGCCACAAATGGATGTGACAGTGAAGATGCCTTTTCAAGGGCTGTTATTATTATTATGCTTTCCCAAGCAAAGACAGTGGGACGTGTGAGCCTGGCTTACAATGAGATGGTTCAAAGCTGAAGGAAGCAAGCAATCAGCTTGTGAAGAGACAGAAGAGGGGTGAGAAGAGAGACAGTGCCACCTTCTCGAACAAAGGAGCGGTATCAGGAGCTGGAAAGAAGGGGGGTCATAGAGGTTAAAGCCTTCAGCCTCATGCTTGCCTCGGCTTGTACAAATGTCCTGTCCCTCCTCAGAAGGCACCAGGCACCGGCTTCCAAGTCACGCTCAAGAGAGAACCACTCAATCTATTAGGAGTGATACCGCCTGGTAGTTACATTGGGCAAAAATTAAAGTAACACAAAAGCCTTCTGCAAATATTAAAATATTTTAAAAGTGTACTCACTAAAGATAGAAAGGCAAAGTTTTCAATGAGGCAATGACAAGGTAGATCCTCAAAAAGGAGAAACTGTGAAGTAAAGGAAGGAAACATCCAATAATGCATCCAATTTTACTTACCAGATAAGTACAGCACAGATCTTGCACTTTAAACTAGTTGTTAGGGGCACCTGGGTGGCTCAGTTAGTTAACCGGCTGCCTTCATGATCCCGGGGTCCTGGGATCGAGCCCCGTGTCGGGCTCCCTGCTCAGCAGGGAGTTGGCTTCTCCCTCTCCCCCTGCCTCTCTCCCCATTCTTGTTCTCTCTCTCTCTCACACTCAGTCTCTCGCTCCCAAATAAATAAATAATCTTTTAAAAATTTTTAAAAATCAACTAGTTTTGAGAGATGTCTTATCCATACCACCAGCTCCAGTGTTTAGCCATTTTCCCCCCAAGGATGGTAGAAGAGTGGCTTTAATTATAACACTGAAGTATAAATATTTCTATGTTGGGCGCCTGGGTGGCTCAGATGGTTAAGCGTCTGCCTTCGGCTCAGGTCATGATCCCAGGGTCCTGGGATCGAGTCCCGCATCGGGCTCTCTGCTCCTTGGGAGCCTGCTTCTCCCTCTGCCTCTCTCTCTCTCTGTCTCTCATGAATAAATAAATAAAAATCTTTAAAAATAAATAAATAAATAAATATTTCTATGTTTAGTAGCTCAGCTTTGAGATGTTCAACCTAATGACACATTATTTTGAATACACACTATTCATCTGAGAGAAGGGTGTCTCTGAGGAATTTCCTAATGTGTCAATCTAGAATTGATGTGAAAGAACATTTTATGACTTAATCAAAACACGTTGGAGTCCGTCCTAAAGCTATCCATCAGTACTTTTCTCTCACATCTAAGGGAAAGTCTGACTCTTGGCTTAGTGCCAAGAAAGAGAAAGTTTTCTTGTCAGCTGGCTGAAAAGTTTAGCCATTGTTTAGGGTGCCAGTGGATTCCCTGGTCCTGGTTACTACACTTTTTGTCAATTCTAAACACGTTCCCTCTTCTTTGTCTGTGAGGATGTCACCCATTTAAATAAGTTGTCTGCTTTGAGGAGTCTAGACCAGGAGTGCACACACTCAAATGCCTTGCAGGCAGGCCAGCCTCTGGCTTTGGCGGGGCCGCAGCCTGTGGGCTGCCCCCTGCTCCATCAGGCCCCGTGAGGATGCACATTGCATGTAGACATTCCAGCCGGGGCCAGCATGCCCCATGGCCTCAGCCACGCTTCGAGACAAGATATCTCCAGTGCTGTCATGCTTCTAGGGTACAGCCCTGAGAAGGGGCCCACG
The DNA here is from genome assembly GCF_002201575.2 of Neomonachus schauinslandi. NCBI lineage: Eukaryota > Metazoa > Chordata > Mammalia > Carnivora > Phocidae > Neomonachus > Neomonachus schauinslandi. The sequence goes on along the minus strand of NC_058414.1, from coordinate 21,951,726 downwards.
AATACCCTGGAAGCAGGCAGGCTGTGTTTGCTACAGTAGAACCCTGGAGTCCTGGTAGCCAGCGTGTGATCTGGAAGGGAAGCAAGGGCTCTGGTTGAACAAGTCCCTTTGGCCCTGCCATCCTCCTCGCTCTACTGGTAAATGAGTAAGTCAGGAATTTGTAGGCGACACTGGGGGTGGTTGGCACTGTGGTGGCTTGCAAACTCAAACTCGGTAAAGGGAGTAGCCACTGCCCAGCTCTGGCTGAGAACTGCGAGGTATTTCAAGAGAAACTGGAAATCCATATTTCTGTAATCCATATCCAAATATGATAATAATCCATATTTTCTCCCTTTTTAAAAACATTGGCAATCAGTTTTAACAATTATTAGACAAAGTATAGCCCAGGACTGGACACAAATCACAGATGGGTCTGCGGGCCAGGAGCAGCCCCCGGCCAGTGGCGGACTATTCTCGTGGAAACCATCACACCTGGATGGCATCGCCAACAACGCTTGTCTTCCCAAACAGAGACCTCTGCCGGTCAGCTCAGGGATGACTTCCAGTCTGACTGGTGAGGACAAAACAGAAGCTCAACCTAAAACTGAATTATTTGGCTTAAGTAGATACTAATGGCCCGAATTCTATACATCCATTTGTGTGAGAGACAGAAGGATGGGTCAGGGATGCTGGAAGGTAGTGAATTAAAAAAAAAAAATGCACGTGGTATTTAGTCACTTTGTGACGTTCACTGTATTCTTCTAAAACAACGCTGTTCGTGCACTACCCCAGAAAGGGTCGTTGGCAAGAAGACAGTCACATTTGGATCCAGAGCCCACTGAGTAGAAAAATAACTGCGGAATCAATTCAATCCCTCAAAACGGCCCATTGGACATCTTCTTAACTCCCTGGTTTCAAATGTGCTCGTGTTGTTAAAGATGAAGAACTTTGTTCTAGAGGTTGAAAGATGAGTCCAAAAGCAATAGAACGGTATTCTGTTAATGTTTGGGACTCTTCCCCTTCCTCAGGGACCATTCACGTTGATTAGTCCATGGCGTTCTTTCTCCCTCTAGAACCCGCGGCAGAGCCACTCCCAGCCACTCGCTGCAGAGACGGATCATTTTCCTTTGTTGCTGCTTGGTGACTGGCACAATGCTCAACCCCTGAAATATGACAGCCAGAGAAGGAGATCTCTCTTGTCACTGCCTATGACACCTAGTTACTGATTTGGTCCCATACCTCAGGGAGATTTTCAGCTTAATGTTGCCGCCTAATAATTGTTTGTTTTTCTTCCTCCCGACTATCTCTAATCACTTTATTTCCAACTTGCGCAAGGACTGATAAAGGACACGTGCTTCACCAAGACAATAACAGCTTGTCTTTGGATGATGTTTTCTCGTGGGGAGGGTACATTTTACAGGCAGTTCTAAATTCTGGTAGGAAAGAGGGAAAGGCTTTGACATTAACATTTTGTTCTTTTCTCACCTCAGTACAATTCTTACAGATGAAAAGCATCCATTTGTTTTCTTTAATTAAAACCTGATTAATTGGGCGCCTGGGTGGCTCAGTTGGTTAAGCGACTGCCTTCGGCTCAGGTCATGATCCTGGAGTCCCGGGATCGAGTCCCACATTGGGCTCCCTGCTCAGCAGGGGGTCGGCTTCCCCCCCCCCCCCCGCCCTCTTCCCTCTCGTGCTCTCTGTCTCTCATTCTCTCTCTCTCTCAAATAGATAAATAAAATCTTTAAAAAAAAAAACCTGATTAATTAAATCTTACAGAAAAAATTCAGATTTATCAAATGATAATAAGCAGCAGCCTGGTTATTCTTATTCTGCTATTACAAACAAGAAATGAATACATTTTTGTAAGATGATTTTTTAATCTGAGTATATGAATAAATGCAGCTCCTTTTTCTTTACATATCAGTAGAACAACAACAACAAAAATCTCTTGTAGTCTGTGTTCTTTCTCCCCAATTTTTGAAACGATTTTTGATTTTTGAAATTTGATTTTTCATTTCAGAATGGAATTGCAGCTTATCAAGTTAAGAGCCTTCACTGGAACTTTTGCTAATTATTTTTAACTTGCCTTATGAGACCCCTACCAGAGCTCTAAATAGAAGACCATATCTAGAGACCCAAAAAGGAATCATTAATTGTGGTTACTTTCCTTCTTGATATTTCTCTGTTCCATAAACATCCTTTGAGCACACTAATCAAATTGTAAGATGAGATGAAACAGTCCTATTTCTAATTACAGTATTCTGGGTGCCTGCTTCAGTTCTTTTAATCAGAATACCAAAACCTAGGTATTAAATTAAAATGACAAAATTCTTTCTCAATGACAGATGAACTTTCATTTTTAAAAAGCAGCTTCTCTTGGCTGCCAGCTTTCTATCATTTCTCCCTGTAAATAAGCTTGTTTTCTCATGGAAGTATTGGTTTGGTTTATCTGGCTGATAATGTTTTGTAATAATGTAGAATATAAATGAGCAATGCCACCCATACCTCTCAGAAATTCAAAATGCATCGTCCCTTGGCCTGACATCATTGTTAGATTTAATCCTAGAGTGAGTGAATAGAGGAAGGATCCTTTAAGAAAGATGTTTTCCACCTACACAGAGTGAATTATCACTTCTAGGCTAAAAGAATATCGCAAAATTAAATAAAACCGTGATTCTTTAGTAAAATTATGATAAGTCTCTTTATATGGACATCCTGGGCTGTTACCCCTCCAGCAGCATTGCTCAATGGTGCCCTAGAAAGAAACCTCACTGGGCTTCTCTCTCCTGTGCCCAGCCTTCCTAAACCTACTGAATACACTTTCCACACATGGACCCTGAAGATGCACAGTTTTTACAAGTTCTTTAAGTAATTCTTGTGCACAATGCAGTTTAAGATACTGTCCACCTGTTTTGTAATCTTTGATCAGTTATTATTATGCAGCTAAGAAGCTCAATATCTAGGGGCTCCTGGGTGCCTCAGTCGGTTCAGCGTTTGACTCTTGGTTTTGGTTCAGGTGGTGATTTCAGGGTCAGGTCGTGAGATTGAGCCCCGTGTGGGGCTCCCTGCTCAGTGGGGAGTCTGCTTCCCCTCTCCCTCTGCCCCTCCCCCACCTCTCTCTCTCTCTCAAATGAATAAATATATCTGGAAAAGAAAAAAAAAAGCTCATTATCTAAAACCAGGCATTGTCCTGGGCAGGGGGTAGCGGTGGGGGTTGCAGATTTAACAAGAGGAAGCTACAAACTAGTAGCAGCACAGAGGAAGCTGATGAGGGGTTAGCTGTGTTTGCTGTGAAGAATGGAATGGGGCTTGGACCTGGGTGCTCCGTGGCTGGGTTTGTAGCCTTCCAAACGCTCTGCGCTCGTGGGGACTAGAAGCCAGTCAGCCAGTCTTAGAACGATGCCAATGTCTAGAACTGCACCTAGTACACAGAGGCACTCATCAAGACCCTTGTTAAATAACCGAGTGCCCGGGTACGCTGTGTATTGCAGGGGAGCCCTGCCCAGAGAACGGGAGGAGTCCAGGCTCTGTGTCAACCCACCACAGCTCCCCACGCAGTGACTACGCCACCTACACCAACAGCAACCACGCCGCCCCCAGTAGCAGTGCCTCTCCACCTGAAGGCTTCGCCTCCCACAGCCTGCAGACCAGCGATGTGGTCATTCACCGCAAAGAGAACGAAGGCTTCGGCTTTGTCATCATCAGCTCCCTGAACAGACCTGAGTCCGGATCCACTATCAGTAAGTGATGGCTGTGCTTGCCTTTCAGTAAGAGGTCTTGTGCTCATTTTGTCCTGGTGGTGGGGAGACTGGACATGTTGTAGGCATCTTGGGGAGCCAGAAGCTTCTGGGCTGTGGGCACAAATAAGAAATCCTTAACATAGGATTAGCCAAACGTTGCTGGACCTTTGCCTCAAGAAGAATGCAAGATCACATCTAAAGTCCCCCTGGCCCCACAGCCCCCATAAAACTCTTTGTTCCTATTTCAGTGGGAAGGAAATAAAACTGAGTAGTGTGAGAGTGTTGGTGTGAGGGGAGAGGAGCCCCTTCCTTCCTGATAGGATGAAACCAGATATGCAAAGGATCTGGGGGGAAAGCAGTCCAGGAAGGAGCTCAGCATTCAAGAACTCTACAGAAGCCCAGTGTGGCTATGGTAGAATGGACATGAGAGAGCGGCCTGAGACTAAGACAGAGGACTAGGCGGGAGCCAGGCTGCACAGGGCTTCACACGCCCATGGGAACAAGTCTGGACTATAGTCTGAGTCCATGGGAACCACGGAGGGGGCTGGGCAATGGACAGAAATCCGACTTACATTTTTTAAGTCTGCTCTTGTACAAAATGAAATCAGGGGGAAGAGAGCAAGAGTGGAAGCATGAGACAGAATCAGGAGCTCATGAAAACAGCCCCGTGGGTGCAGAGAGCCTGGAACCTTCTCCCAGGGTGATAGCAGTGGATGGGGGGACGTACATGACTTCACCTAGGGCTCCTCCAAATCTGGGAGTCTGTACAACAGGTAACAGTCAGAGGTTGTAGTTCTCTTGCAATTGGTCATCTTGTAGACCCTCAGTCTCCCTTGGTGGTTTTCTGTTCAGCAACATTATTGCAGAAGTTACTTGGCTGCCAGCAGATGGTAGGACGGAAAAGGCAATAGGAAAACTTGCTCGTTTTTCATGTTGAAGTGATTTAGCCCAAAATATTATGGATAGAAACACCAAAATAGAGAGCATCGAGACCAAAAAATAATTGAGTCATGTTGTGGTCCTAAAATTCTTAGAAACTGTGGTTGTTTCCAGCATGTGGGGTAAGGGCGGGGGGGCTTGTCAAACAATACTCAAGAAGCCAAATCACTGAGAATGAATAAAAATTTTTTATGATCCAGTTAATGTTCTCAAAACACCGCCCAGGATTGAATGGAAAGAATGACCCTGTTTCGCTTTACCTTTGACAAACTTGAGTGAAAACTATAGAAGTGTTGAACCTCAGTGAGTATGTGCAGAAATGAAAGTACATACATCTGGAAGTACAATTTCATTTCTCTTCTCCTGCATGATAAGATGAAGAAATAAATCCAATCTTTAAGCACAGAGTAAAAGCAGGATTCTGTCAGTACGATAGATTCAACGAGATTAAAAGGACATACGACTAAAGATTTTCATAAATTATATAAACAGCCTTCCAATAATTTATATTTAGGGAAAATATTCACAGAGAGCTTTTGTAGCTATTCCACTCAAGCAAATTGTTTACTGGGGCAGGATACCTAAAGGACCGGAATAAAAATAAAAAGAAGACCACCACAAGGAAAGTGTTCAACATGTATTTAAGGTCTCAGATGTCTTTGAAGTGTGATTGCATTATTGCTAAATGCATAGAGAATTGTGTGTGTGTGTGTGTGTGTGTGTGCGCGCGCGCGCGCCTGCACACACATGCACTTATCACACAAAGAAGCCGCAGATGCTTTTTCTATTGCAAATAAAATCCATGCACAGGTAGAGCTGGGAAACAACAGGTGCAAATGCTTACAATTAATGTGAATTTTTCTTCCTACCAAGTGACATTAGACTGACCTCAAAAGAATAATTCTAGCCATTTTCCAAATGGTATTATTTTACATCACCCTGGAGAGTGGGAATATATTCATGATGTTTCCTGGCTTCTTTTTTCACATATTTATTTCTTTTCAATTTAAGGATTCAAAACGCAGGTTGCCCCCATGTTCTGTGGGAAGAGCAGTTATTATAATGATGGCCTGTAGCGTTTACAATATATAATTTGCAGCACGCACCTAAAAGCTTTCTGGGCCTGATGCTGTTGCATACTTAAGTTCTGTTATAATTTTGAGCTCTAAATTTTGAAGAGAAAGGCTAAGTACCTCATGAATGGTAAAGAGCCATCCTCATGTCACATATCCATCATCAGAATATCAAGGGTCCTTGATTCTCTGAGACGGGAGAGCGTGATACCATCAGGTACTCGGGAGTCACAGTCATTCCTGGGTCTTGGGTCATTTTTCTCTTCCTGTCTTACCTGAGCCCAAGGACCACAAACATGATCGTGGTTTTTCTCATGGCTACTGAGCCTTTCGTTGACGGACAGAGAGCACTGTTACGCCTTTGAGAGGCAAACTGGCTAAAATCATACTGCCTGGCTTCATCATCTCCTACCTGTGTGACCTCGAGGAAGTTACATGACTCTTTGGGCCTCAGTTTCCTTGGCTGTAAAGACAAGATAATATTACTATCTACGTCGAGGGGTTGCTCGGAGGGTTAAATGAATGAGTACGTGGAAGTGCTCGGAACAGCTCTGACTCAGAGAAGCACTCAGTATGTCACCGTTGCTGTCCAGACCAGCATTATCTTTCCATTCCATCAGCTGCCGCTTCTCGGATAGAGCAGAGCTCACACTGGCTGTCTCCTCTGTCAGGCATGAGTCAGAGTCCCCACTCTCCCAGAGCAGCACATGAAGGGCCATCTCCCCATCCCACGACGTGCTGACCTTCTGGCAGCACAGTCTGCCCCGCCCGCCGCCCCCCTGCAGCCTGGGTCGGGGGTGAGGGGCTAGAGCCGTGGCAGACACACCAGTCCATCTAAGTGTGCGTGTCTTTGCTGAGGCTTCAGGCTAGAAGTCTCCCCAGAATTCACTAGCCAATAAACTAGAAAAATCACCGGAAACATCCAAATTCAGGCCCGAAGCTGTGCCTTTTAGAATCTCCTACAAATAATATGTCTCCATGGACTGTATCAGAGAAGACAGGAGAGATGGAGAACCCAAGTGTAAATTTCACCACCCTGAAGGTGAAAAAAAGAATTATTTTCCAGAGCTTCCTCAGTCCAGGAGAAAACTTTGCCAGGGATGCCAGATGTTCAACCAGTTGAGAACGTGGGAGGTGGGGTTTCTGGCTTATTTATTACCTGGCATTTAGTCCGGCTCATTACCAAGCCTCACATCTTTTTTTCAAAATATTATTTCCCAAAAAATTAAGAAGAAATTTCCTTTATATTTGTTAATGTAATTAAGGAACACACTGCTTCCTTCCAAAGCCAGTGACCCAGGAGGCCAAATAATGCTTGGGAGCAGACAGAACTTAGAAGCCTCCGTCTGAGGAGCAGGAATATCCTTCCTGAATTAAAGTGGGAATAAGCAAGTTTCCTGAGCATTTTTGTCCCATTGTCCAAAATATTAAGTCTTTTTTTCAGACGTTAAAATTAGATCCAGGGTGGGGCGCCTGGGTGGCTCACTCCGTTAAGCATCCAACTCTTGACTGCAGCTCAGGTCATGATCTCAGGGTCCTGGGATCAAGCCCCACGTCAGGCTCTGCGCTCAGCATGAAATCTGCTTGTCCTTCTTCCTCTGCTCCTCCCCCGCTCTCTCTCTGTCTCTCTGTCTCTCTGTCTCAAATAAATAAATACAATCTTAAAAAAAAGATTAGATCCAAGGGAAAACAAAGTTGTTTGCAGACCAGAGCCTAGGATAAGAGTAGCAGGCAACTGAATTTTAAATTCTTAAAAAGATTCTAACAAAGGTTTGTAGACAGAGATGTCCGTTGCCATATTATTGATTAACATAGAATACTGGAAACAACCTTAGAAGCTTCTCAAAAACTGGAAATTTTATATATTTGGGGAGTTCAAGGCATTTCCTGCCTTTGACGAACTCTTGTCACGGAGGTCTGGGTACACAGGGTAGAGAAGACTCGGGTAACTTTCTGCCTCCGCATAGAGCAGAAGCTTGCGCTGTAAAGATGTCCCCGTGGCCACACGCAGTGGGGTTGACCAGGTTGATCTTTTGGCCACCCCAGCTCAAGGCTGAGCCCTAACATCCAGGTTTTATTACTATAACCTGTCCTCGGGGGTGCTTGCTGCTGCCCCCACCCGCCCCAAACCCACTGTCCCCCCAGAGGGCCCCAGGAAGGGCTTTGGCACGAATGATGAAATAAAAGTAACCGTCAGTCTCCTGGTTTTCCGTGGGCAGAGGTGGGCAGCTTGTGGAAGGAATCTGTAAACTGAGCTGCAGGCCCATTCCAAGCTGCAAGGGAGGGCATGTTCGGGGACAGCGGCTGCAGCAACAATGGAAGCTGTCCCGCAGGGGCACCATCTTCCCCACCCTTCCTGCCTGCCTTCCTGTTGTCTTAACAGCCTCGACTCTGGTTTCTGTGGCGCGGGGCTGGGGCCTCAGGAGCTACAGAATCAGGGGCTGAGCCTTTCTGGAGGAGGGTGAGTGTGAAGCGGGCACCAGATAGTGGGGTGCATGAGAAAGGAGGTGAGATGAGCAGATGGAGACTGATGATGGGGGGAGGGTTTGGTGATCATTCTGGGCGTGTGGGGGTGCTCTTACCTGTCCCAAAGTGCCAGGTCATAGGCAGGCACTGTTGCAGGCTAAGTGGCTAGTGAGGGCTGGAGCCCTCAGGGAACCCCCCTCCCCCAGCAGGCCAGCGTCCCCGTCCTAGGAAGGAGCCCCTTCCCACACATCCCCCTGGCCATTGACCTTACTTTGTACATCAGAAGGCTCTGCACACCATTCAAGCCACTCTTGGCTTACAGAGGAGTCAAAAGAAAAAGAAAAAAAAGACGATGCAAGCGTATCACCTGTCAGCACACTGCTGGCTCACAGTCCTTCAGCTCCGCGCTGGTGCTAAACCTCTCTGTTTCCGCGGGTGCGCTTTCTCGGACACAGCTTGGAACACAGACTTGGTCATTGTTAACTTTCCCTCAGGCCCACTGCAATCCGACATTCTAGAACAAGTTAGTTAGCTTCGGTAAAATGCCCTGATGACTTTTCTCAAGTCTTTGATGACATCCATGGGCTCTGGAGTTTAAAAAGTTATTCTGGAAATTCAAAAGCTTAGCTAGCAGGCCTTTTTATGACATTTTAAGGCATAGTTTCCTAAAAAGAATGAAATAAAAGTGAGTAAGCCATGAGGCAGTTTAGGATTTTTCCCACCAAAACTCACCCACTAGACCATGCAGCCACTGAATAGTCACTTGACCTTAGGGGAGGTACAAATTAAAACCGAAAGCCGACGAGGTTTCTTTGGTCTTGCCCTGACACAAGGAGATTAAGTTCCACACTAAGTGCATTGGACAGCACACCAGAACTTCAGTTTATCCACCACCAGCTGTGTCCCTCGAACACGTCAAGGGTCGTTCTGTGTGCTGCTTCATCTAAAATATAAGGAAAGGTGGTCTTCACTGCCGCTTCCAGCTCTAAATTATATGATGCCATGAATCAGCATGGAAATGAGGTATTAGGTTCATTTTGTCTGTGTGTGCAAAGCCCGGGGTACATCTGAGGCCTGGATCATATTTTTCATTGGCTCAGGCTATCATTTTAACCTGTGTAACGTTCGTTTTTGATTATGTTTTGAAGGTGGCTCTTCTGTTAAGAAATGATCTGAAGCAAGCACTTAAATACATAAATCCAGCTCCCCTTTTAAGGCGATTTAAGGCAGTGTTTCCCTCCCCTTTTCACTCGGCACACTTGTGAAACGATAACATTTGTGTAACACACTAAGATAAAAGGAATGAGGCTGGGCGCCTGGGTGGCTCAGTTGGTTAAGCGACTGCCTTCGGCTCAGGTCATGATCCCGGAGTCCCGGGATCGAGTCCCACATTGGGCTCCCTGCTGGGTGGGGAGTCTGCTTCTCCCTCTAACCCTACCCCCTCTTGCGCTCTCTCTCTCACTCTGTCTCTCTCTCTCAAATAAATAAATAAAATCTTAAAAAAAAAAAAAGGAATGAGGCTACCGGAGATAAAAGGACCCCCCCCCCCCCCCACCGCCAGGAGGCCCTACCCGACACCTCACCCTACCATCCTCAAGAACATTCGCGGTCTTGGCACACCTGTGTCCCGGCACACTCCTTTTATTGCCTCATGGTTACAAAGTCCTGCCCTAAATGAAGTCTCTAAGTATCAGTAACCAATGCTGTTGGACATGGGAATTAGAAAATGAGTCTCATTCCTTTTTTTTCCCGTTGGTTTGCAAAAAGCAAGTTTCCTTTCAGAGTTCTGAACCAGCTTTGTAACAAGTAACACCGTATTCCCTTAATCCTTAAATGAACCTCTGCTTTGGATTCCTTCAATGACACTGTGCTTTCACTGTGAGCTTTATGCTGAGAGCAGCTCGCTCCGGAGGCATACTGGTATCGCCCACACCGTTTATGTGAGTGCTTTTGTAAGAGAAGTAGAGGGCAGGTGCGGGACGTCATATAAAATGCCAGTTTTCCTCCAAGTATCTGGCTTCTAAATATAACTCACGGGCCATAAGATAAGCAGATGTCTTCATAATCTTGTAGAAAATCTACATATACAAAAAAGATAAGACTGTGTTCATAGTCTGTACTGATGTACATATGCTTTAAATCAAATCAATCTCAGCACATTTATTAGTGAGATTTACTTCCCGCTGCAGGAGGTAGCTGGGGGCTAGGGTAGGAGTGGGGGTGCAGGTGCGAATGATGTGAAGTGTATCAACAAATATGCCACTTGCTATGGATAGTCCAATCTTCCTGTAATGAGTCCTTGCTTATAATACTCATGATAGAAATATCTACAGAGTAGGGGCGTCTGGGGGCTTCAGTCGGTAAGCATCTGACTACAGCTCAGGTCATGATCACAGGATCAGGTCATGATCGCAGGATCCTGGGATCGTCAGATTCCCCACCCAGCAGGGAGTCTGTTTCCCCTGTCCCTCGGCCCCTCCCCCGGCTTGTGCACGCTCTCTCTTTCTCTCTCTCTCTCTGTCCCTGCCTCTCTCTCAAATAAATAAATAGAATCTTTTAAAAAAAGAAATATCTACAGGGTAAAGTGTAAACACACTACTCTTATATCCAAGACCCTAGGTAACATGGACACAGCCACTTTTTACCAACAGCTCCTCGCGATTCTGTTCCTTCAAGGCTGGGCTAGTTACTTACCCCTGAGAGACAACTTTTGCTTTCCTGTCCCAGGGCCCATGTTTACCTGCTGCCACTTGGAATGCCTCCTCTTCTCTAGTAATAAATGTTATCAAGCTCTCTCTCGGGCACCATGCTAAGAATATTACATCGTGTTTAATTTTCACAGTAACCCTATGAGGTAGAATACTGCCCAAATAGTAAACATCTCTTACAAGCAAAAAGCTTTAATCTCTTACTAAGACTCTGCCTGACCCCTTACCCTTCTCCCTCAAGTGTTTCCTATAATTCTTATATGGAATTCTTGTCTGTAAACTCTGTTGACTGCTTCTTGACTTCCCTTCTATTATTATGTCTGTGATTATTCTCTATTACTGTCACTTCACTTTGCATGTGTTCATGGTTTGCTTCCCCTAAACAGATTATAAGCTCCTTAAGGGCAGAAAATAATGACATTTCTTTGAATCTCTCACAGTTACTGGTAGCATGAGGTTCAAGGATTTGTCCTGTAATTTATGTTGGAGGGATTGAATTGGTTCCTCCAATAATGATCCAGTACTGTCCTCATGAAAATAAAATGTGAATGTGCTCTGCTCTCACTTTCCCTGCGCCTAACCCTAGCCGTCCTGTCCCTCCAAGGCAGTGAGACATATCCCTGCGAATGGGCAGATCAGCAGAGGATCCCTTAGCTGGTGGAACTGTGTGCACGCTCATCCTTGCCCAGCATGAGAAATTACACTCTAATAAAGTGGAACTGGAGCAATGCCCCAGAATACAGATTTCCCATCAGTTGTTCTCAGCCTGAGTAAATGATTCAACAGCCAGCACAAAGCCTGGTGAAGTCTTAGATGCGAGAGCCCTCTAAGAAATCAGGCTCAGGGGAGCCATCTCTGTGTCTCTGGGCAGCCCCTCTAGTCTCAAGCATCTGGGTTGCAAAGCCCTTGTCCTCTGAAGGGCCAGGCTATGGCCTCAGTGTGCTCTCTGATTGACCTCATCCTGGCACTGGCTGTTCCTGGAATCGCCATCCATCTATGTGAGCACCACCTCAGCGATAATTATATCGTCCTTAAACAGGAGGATTTGGATGGCATCCCAAGCTCCTTGGAAAAAAGTATTCCTTCACATTAGTTACTCATTTTCACAGTCCTTATTAGCAAAGCAACCCATTTCAGTTCCAAATGAACAACTTCTCAATCACATTACTTCTTTAGAGGATCATACCCAGCTAAAACCATGATGAATAGGACCTACTGATTAAATTCCATTTTCTCAATCCTGAGCATGACTAGTTTTGATCCCAAGTTAAAACCTGGCTGCCGAGGTCCTACAAGGAAGCAGACGAGCAAACATAAAAAGATTTTACGTCAAATTCTGAGTACTCTGATATCTGAACGTTGAAGCATCTTTTAACTAAAATGGAAAGACTTCACTCGTTTAGCACTAACAAATGTAAAGAGCATTTAATTGTAAGAGTAAGTCCATAGAGAACACCATCATTCTTATTTATTTTCAAGTAGAGGAGCAATGTAACCTATCAAAAAATCTGTGAGTGCTCACAGTGCATTTTTTTTTTTAAATTCTAGACCATTTTTCTTATCGTTTGAATAGAGCTTATAAATCATAAGCTTTCCCCACTAGGGAATCATTTTTCAGGAGAGTTTTTATTGTTGTGTTCAAAGACTCTCCAGGCAGCAGCAGAAGGTGGATGTGTGGATGTCTTCTTACCCTCAGCTATTTGGTTGTCTTAAAAGCTGGCAAATGGGTGATCAGGAGCTGTTTCTTCTGGGCTTACATCCTGCAGCTTCTTATTATTCATGAACTAGTATGGGGAGATTGCAACTACAAAGAGAGCCCAGGGCGCCTGGGTGGCTCAGTCGTTAAGCGTCTGCCTTCAGCTCAGGTCATGATCCCAGGATCCTGGGATCGAGCCCCAAATCAGGCTCCCTGCTCCGCGGGAAGCCTGCTTTTCCCTCTCCCACTCCCGCTGCTTGTGTTCCTGCTCTCACTATCTGTCTCTGTCAAATAAATAAATAAAATCTTAAAAAAAAAAAGAGCCCAAACTTCAGGTACAGGATCACCCTCCACCATCGCTCCCCACGGGGTTCAAATGAATTCCAAGCCTGCAGGTCACTTTTGCAGAAACACATTCTCTTGATAATCTATTCAGGGTCCCATTGAATCAAATTCTCTGTAATTTTATTTTTCTTCTTTTTATCCCAACAGTCAACCACTTAAGAAAAGTTGGTTCCACATATGCAATCATTTTAAAAGCATGTTATTAAGTGAATACAGTATTGTTATTTATCACCATTTTTCAGCTATGGTGAAAGAGTGTTTTAAAGGGATATTTTTCCCACTCAGACCGGGATGAATAGCATTTCTTTTTGAGCCCCAGCCTTCACCAAGGACTTAGGGAGTACCTGTACCCAAACTACTTTCTGTCCCACCAAATCCTGGTAGAAGCTCTTTTTTTTTTTAAAAGATTTTATTTATTTATTTGACAGAGAAAGACACAGCGAGAGAGGGAACACAAATGGGGAGTGGGAGAGGGAGAAGCAGACTCCCCACCAAGCAGGGAGCCCGATGTGGGACTCGATCCCGGGACTCCAGGATCATGACCTGAGCCGAAGGCAGTCCCTTAACCAACTGAGCCATCCAGGCGCCCAAAGCTCTTTTTATTTATTCCTTTTGACCACCAATGATTTTGCTCTGTAAGCTGGGTTTGTTCCCAACTGAACCATTGTCAGTATTTTCTTGGAAACACTTCTAGAGATTAATCAGTCAGTCTCTTCTGGGTGATGATCACTAGCCATTCCTAAGGTGTATAGTGCTAAAAAGAGAATTACCTAAACAGTGGGGTCTGCTATTGGCATTTTCATTTTCCAGGGTGACCTCTTCCAGATTTTATTTCTGTAGGGTTTGCTCCACAAATATGCCCAGATGTTGACCAACCGATGAACCCATCTGTTTTCGAGGGTAGAACCAGAACCTTCTGTTCAGAGGCTGCTCATCATAAAGATGTATATTTATGGATTTGTCATGAGAGGAGGGTCTTTCAGGAGGTGAGGAGGAGCACATCATTTAAAAGATGGGTCCTTATGGTTCTCTGACACAGAGCAATTGAGATAACATAAGGTAGAAGAGTATTCCAACTTAGAAATCTTCATTCAAATATGTTGTAGACTTGCTAGATGAACAGCAAGATGAAAAATAGCTCATATTCCTGTAGGTACTTGATGAAATTAAAATACAATAAAACTGGTTGCCAAGTGTCTTAGTCTGCACAGGCTTTTATAACAGAATACCATAGTCTGGTGGCTTAGACAACGGAACAACAGAAATTTATTTCTCATAGTTCTGGAGGCTAGAAGTTCAATACCAAAGTGCTGGCAGATCCGGTATCTGGTGAAGACCAGCCTTCTGGTTCATAAACAAGCATCTTTTTTGCAGTGACCACACATGGCAGAAGGGGGCCTGGGAGCTCTCTGGGATCCCTTTTATAAGGGCACTAATACTGTTCATGAGGACTCTATCTCCATGACCTAATCACCTCCCAAGGTCCCACTTCCAAATAGCATCTCTTTGGGGATCAGATTTCAACGTATAAATTTGGGGAGAACACAAATACCTAGCTGATAGCATCACTTTAGCCACTGATACTGACATTCCCTGGTCTATGGGGCCAACAGAAGACTGACAGGTGTAGCTCTCAACTCCAAACAGTGTATAAGGCCACAAGATTTAAAGCAGGCCTCCAGGTACCTGAGTTTATCTTAGCCAAATTTATACACAACTACCTATCCACTCTTGCGAGACTAAGGCAAGCTGTTACCCAAAAATGCTTTCCAGATATAAAACTCGGATACATCAGGCCCGCTTGATGGCCACTGCTAATGCCTTTAGTTGAGGTTCTAGATTAGCATTGTGCGGTAGAACTTTCTTCGGTGATGGCAGCGTTCTATGCTGCACTATACAATACTGCGGCCACTAGCCACATGCGGCTATGGAGCGCTTGAAGTAAGGTTAACGTGGCTGAGGAATCTAATTTTTAATTGCCTTTCATTTTCATTAAATTAAATGGCCCCATGCAGCTAGTGCCTACACGTTGGACTGCAGATGAAACCCTGCAGCCCTGCGCTGGAGCACGGTAATGGCCTCTAGGTGCCCTCCCCGCCAGCCTTCTCACCACCCCGCTAGTCACCCTTCACACTGTTACCATGGCACTCTGTCTACAGCAACTAGTCTGATGATATCACTTACTTTTCCTGATCCATTAGTGGCTTCTCATGTGGCTATAAAATCCATTCCCAGACCCTGGCACAACCAATAAGCCTTCCGCGGTCTGTCCTCTCCTACTTTGATCCAATCTCCCTGTGTGTGCTCATTGCACTCCCACACCCACAATGCAGACTCTGCTAATGCACACATCTGTGCCTTTACCAAGTCACACGGCCTGTGACTGTGGTGCCCTCCCCATCCTTGCCCACCTGGAGAAGTCCGATTCATCTTTAAAACACAGACTAGGCAGTGTTTCTTCTCTGAAGGCTTCCTAGACAGCCCCCTCTCCCTTCCCTACCTCCTGCTTCCTGCTTACTTGACACAGTTCTTTTTTACTCACTTCTATTCATTTCCGTCCCAAACCTTCTCTTGATCTCTCCCTGCTTTTTCACTCTTTCTCCCACTTTTAAGGTTTAATCATATATAGTATATTGTATCCCTTTTAGCTGCAAGTTTTGACAAATGCATTTAGTTCTATAACTACTGCCACGGTGAAGTCAGCCCCTCCATCCACTCCCAGCCCTGACCACCACAGATTTTTGTTTTCTGTTCTGGTTTTGCCTACCCGCATAAAAATGGAATCACGCAGTACGTAGCCTTTGGAGTCTAGCTTCTTCCACTTAGCATGGTGCCCTTTCTATTTGTCCATGTTGCTTCATGGGTCCACATTGGTTCCTTTTTAATTGCTGAGAAGTCTTCCATTGTGGGAATGCACCATAGTTTGTTTATCCATTCCTTCGTTGGAAGCTATTCGGATTGTTTACTGTTGGGGTGATTGTGAATAAAACAACTATGAAACTTTTCATTTAGGTTTTAGCATGAGAATAGTTTTCCTTTCACTTGAGTAAGTATGTCAGAGCGGGGTTGCCGGTTCAAGTGGTTTCCAAAGTGGTGTGCCATATTGTATTCCCCTCTATGAGGGTTCTAGATGATTTACATCCTGTGTGAGGACTTATTTTCAGGCTTTCTCGTTGTCATTGTTGTTTGAAATTTTAGCCATTCCAGTAGGTGTGTAGTGATGTCTCATTTCGGTTTGCATTTGCATCTCTTCCCTAAGGGCTAATGATGTTGCAGGGTTTTTCATATGGCTTTTGTGCCTTCCTTCTATCCTTGGTGATGCGCTTTGTCACTCCCTGTCTCTTCCCTCTAACGTGTAATTGGTATTTCACTGTGGACAACAAAATACATTTTCAGGCTCTTTAGCCTTCCATTTTTCATTTCTCACTCATTTCTCACGTTAGAGTAATAAAACTCGTTTTATGATGATCTCAGGTGAAATTAATTATGGAGACAATATGTCTGCTTCGTAAAAGTGAAAACACATACAGTCACTAAGCTTTAATATGCAAGGGGTGAGAAAAAAGGCACGTAAGCAGAAATCTCAATGAAGTTAAAATGTGCAGTATTGGGAGAAGAAAGAGACGGACACAAAAGAAAAACTGTGATAGTCTCCCTTTCAAATAAGGAAACTCCGGCATGATGTATTTGGCCACTCACAGGTCACACTGAAGTTGTTTTCACAGTTTGTATATGATCAAGATCTCCTCATTGCTGAACACTTTGCTTAAGGGACTTTTCATATTTAGTTTTATCCAGTCATGCAAAATTGCATTATTTTAAGTTAAAACACGATATACCCTGTTCGTGGAACTTTGGCTTCTGTGGGAAACTGAAGACCCCATAAATATTCATGTAATCTTCTGGATAACATATTGAAAAGGACAGCTGGCTCAGGAGGGATCATTTGCCTGGGTTAGTATCTGTTTCCATTTACATTAAGAAAATATTGCAAGAAGTTATTATCTACCGGAGGGCTTAGGGGAATACAATGAAAAGCTGAGACTGCACCTGATTGCTTTTGACATTTACCTATTGTAACAGGGAAACTGTGTGAAGATAGCCAAGTGACTCTTTACAAAACACAATTTCAGAAGCTATAAAAGGAAAAAGGAGATGGCAGAGATAGAATACACTGCATCTGTAAAAATGAGAAACATGACTTGTCAGCAACACCTGCTTGTAACTATCAACCATTTCTACTGGGCCTGCTGAGAAATCACTGAAAGCCAAGTACATTGATGGGTGTGAAGTCTCAAAAGGCAGTCGAAAGACACAGAGGAGAAAAAAAGTGTGGTTTTATTGAACATTTTTAACCCAATACTTGGGATTGATGAAATGTAATTTTATGATATTTTCTCAACTCTTGAAAAGAAACAGTTGGGGTTTTTTTATATTTTTATCTGTCAGGGCTACCGGAGACAATAGGACTTTTAAAGTTTGGGTACATAAATTGACATTTTTTATTTTCCAAATAGATTCCAGATCTCTAATTGGTATAATGAAACACTGATAGCAACAACTGATTTAAATTTACAAAAGATATTTCCAGTCTCTAATTAATGGTGGCAAAATGATAACATGCTTATCTCCTCCCATTGCTTGGACACCAATTAAATGGGAGTAAATGAAGAAGAAAGCAATGAGCATGAGTGGGGAAGATATTTTAAAGACAAAAATGTGGCAACTCATTTTGCAGGACAGAGGAAACCAAAAAGAGAAATGAATCACACAGATCTTCTCATTTCTTTAGAAACTCAGCAGCTCAGAACTTAAAAAGCTCAGGACAGAGTGTAACACAACAACCATGACCACCAAATGTGAAATGCTCATTTTTAAAATAGAAAACAACCAAGCAAAGAAAGAATAATGAAAGAATACTAGAGGAAATGGAGATAATCAAGGGCACAAAAGAAAGCTTCAAAACCATCTCACCCATATGCATAGATATGAGAAGATATTACAGCCCTATGATTTTTATAATAAAACTGGAATACTATAAAAAAGAATACTATGATTAAAGAAAGAATTTTTAGAAATTGAAAATATCATAGCTGAAATTAAAAATTCAGTAGAAGGAGTGAAAGGAAGAGTAAAGGAAATCACACAGGAGTAGGACAAAAAGAAAGAGAAAGTATGAGAGAAGTGATAATTGACAGATCAACCCAGAAAACCAGTATCTAGCCAATAAAAGTTTCAGAAAGAGGGACCAAAGAAACAGAATGGAAGTTATCAAAGAAACACTGTAATGAGGACTGCCTGGGTGGCTCGGTCGGTTAAGCATCTACCTTCAGCTCAGGTCATAATCCCAGAGTCCTTGGGATTGAGCCCCACATCGGGCTCCTTGCTTAGTGGGGAGCTGATTCTCCCTCTGCCTGCCACTCTCCCTGCTTGTGCACTCGCTCTCTCTGACAAAAAAATAAATAAAATCTTTTGTTTTAAACGCTATAATGAAAGTTCCCCAAACCAAAACTAAAAGAAACAAGTCTCCAGACTGAAAAGAACCATAGCACGATGTAGCATTGTGAAACTTTAACCCAAAAAGTACAGAGACAATCTTAAACATTTCCCAAAGGAAAAGGGGAAATAAATAGATCGCATACAGGAAACAAAAATCCTAATGGATTCAGACTTCTTAATAGCAACGCTGGATACCAGCAAACAATGGAATAATGCCTGTAATTCTGATGAAGAGTAATTTTTTCAGTCTGTAATTTCATATAATCTAGTATTTTAGTTAGATTTCAATCGAAAGAGAAGGTAAAGAAGACATTTTCAAACATTAAATATTGACAAATTATTTTCTCCCATGCACGTTTTCTTAGGAAGATACTGTAGGATGTGCTCAAGCAAAATGAGAGAGTGAATCAAGGAAGGTGTCCCAGGGGTTACAGAAGCATGCATTCCACATTGGAGTGCAACAGGAATCCCCTGAATATCACTGAGCTGCAGAACTTGAGAGAAACCTACCTACCTATGGGAGGGAGGTCGCCCCCCACCCCGGGCTCAACTCAACTCAACGTGATTTGAGCAGCTTTGAGGGAAACCATTAGGAAACAGACAGCATATTGTAGACGTGGGGGGAAAAGGACACAATCAGAAACATGATTCAGGGTGGGGAGGGAGGAAAACTATAAGAAAAGAAATGGAATCACAAAACCCTACAGCGAGCAATAGTTATATGGTAAGACTACAAGCAATGATAACTGGTTTAACTACAACTAGTGATAAAACTATATTGGGATAAGGAGAGGCGGTGGGTTGCAGGATGCGAGTGCCAAATCCTCTATCACAATAGGAAGTCAATAGATTTGACTCCAGTTGACAAATTAAGAAATAGCCGTTTATTCTATAATTTATATATTTCTAAATTCTATAATTTAGAAATGTGAAGAAGAAACAACTGAAAGATTTTCAGTGTTTGCATTTGGGTCACAGAGAATTAGGGCAGAAGACTAAAGTTTTTCACTTACAATCATTTTGGTTGTCTTTTAATTTGTGCATGAATTACTTAAATTTTTTTATTTTTATTTTTATTTTTTAAAGATTTTATTTATTTATTTGACAGAGAGAGAGATAGCGAGAGCAGGAACACAAGCAGGGGGAGTGGGAGAGGGAGAAGCAGGCTTCCCGCCGAGCAGGGAGCCGGATGCGGGGCTCGATCCCAGGACCCTGGGATCATGACCTGAGCTGAAGGTAGTCGCTTAACCGACTGAGCCACCCAGGTGCCCCTAAATTTTTTTAATTAGAAAAGATTTCCAACCACTAGGAGACAATTACTTACAGTTTATTTTGTCCCTTTTACATCATGACATGAGTTTTGAAATTTTTGTATGATTTTCTCATTTTATAGAATAATCCAGTATTTTCTAGTAATGATTTGATAAAGCTTGCACAATTAAATTATAAATCAAAGGAATCTCTTATTCGGGAACTCAATTTGTCATAAAGCGAGCAATTAACCCTTTGAAATGTAGATTTGCTTATTTGGGATGGGGGTGTAATACCACCTCTCAACCCTGTGACTGTTTTTATAAAGGAGTAAAACAACTTGTTTTTCTGCTTTGCAGGGAAGAGACCTTTTATCATATTTTAAAATTAGTAACTCTCTAAATTTTTTTGTTATTACTGAATCAGGTTGCCGTTTGGTTATTTGTAAGCAAAACTTGCTAAAAGCTATACAATTTTACTCACGAAAATTACTCAAGGTGAGCAACATAGAACTTCCCCATCTACTCTTTGACTAGAGAATCCTGGGTTGTTGATTTTCACTGAGTAATGGAAATGTGTTTCTTTATCAGGGTTTTTTTTGTTTTTTTTGGTTTTTTGCGGTGTGCGGGGAGGGCTTGCAAAAAAATGCTGGATAGGGTTGACATTTGACTTAGGGGGTCAAATTTTCTATAGTAACTTTCAGACCAAAATAGGTCAAAAAGAATGTCCCAGCTACCTAGAAATTAGAGAAGTAAAAGGTGAGTTCTTAGGATATACCATGAAATGAGAAGTACCTCTACTGAAGATAAAGGCTTAAGTATCTAGAAGTAGAACTGTTTTTCCATTCTGTCTGTTCAGCTCCTCATTCCCTCACAGGCTTACCCTCCTGGCCAGTGACAGACTTGAGGATCATGACTAATCTGAAGTTTCCTTGGCACCTGCCATTCTAATGTCTAGACATTTTGTCAGATTATGAGGGAAATATATCAAAAACACATAAATTCCTTGAGATAGGGTGGTATATATTAAAGTCTGTTTAAAGACATATAAAGAAGAACATTTGCTTTGTGGATGACTCAATAATGAGTGATTAATCACATAAAGATAATGTCCACAACAGAATTAGGGTAATATTTAGGGTTCTTGAATTAATATGTGCAAAATTAAGGATCTTCAATATGCTTAACAAAAATGATCTGGACTACCTCTTCTAGTGATGTGCCTGGGGATAAAAAATGAAGCCACAAGGAAAGCAGATTATTTTTGCTCCTTCCCTACCACCCACCTTTGTGATAATTTTCCGTGGTAACTATAACATATTTTCATTTACGTCTTCCACTGAAGACACTAAAACAATGGAGCGATATAAGGAGGAAATATATTATGGATGTATCTACATAGGATCAACCACATAATTTTCAGGACCCAGTGCAATATGAAAATGTGGGGTCCTCGTTCAGACATTATTAAGAATGTCAAGATGGTGACAGTAGACATTAAACTGAGTACGAGGCCCTTTTGAGCATGGGCCCGTGTGACAACACAGGTCACACGACCGGGAAACTGGCCCTGAGCCCACCAAGTCTTTGCAAACACACAGG